>NC_052041.1:5463988-5812908 GCF_015832195.1 Motacilla alba alba
AGCACCAGCAGCTGCTGTGCCCCCGGGCTGCCCTGGTGCTGTCCCAGGATCAGCCAGGGGAGTGACTTCGCGGCACAATAACTTCCTTTGCTTCCCTGCCATCAGAGCGGGGCTTTTCTTTGCCTCTTGTGCCCATTGAGCTGTCACTGGACACTGTTTAAATGCTATTTATTTTTTATTTAAACTGGGAGCAATGGGAGCAGAGATGGACACCCTCCAGAGGTGGAAAAACACCCACGGCCCCTCAGGGGGATCACTGACACCCTCTGCCTTTGCTCCACAGGAACGCAGACCGTGCCGAGCCCCAGCTCAGGAGTGACAGACTCCAGCCAGCAGACAGAGTAAGCAGCTCCTGCCCTCCCTGGCCGTGCCCAGCAGCTCCCCAAGCCCAAAGGGCTCCCCCCAGAAGGTTTGCTGCACAGACACAGCCCAGCTGGGGAGGGGTGTCCAGCTGCAGACCCCCCGACACCTCAGTAACACGCTTTGTTTTTCATTTCAGCTGGGGAATAGCAGTTTTAAATAAGGTAAGCAAAGCACAGGTAATGACCCGCCTGGACCTCCTAAAGTTAAACTGCTGTGGAAATATTTCCACTTCCCTGGAAAAACCAACCCAATGGACCCCAGCAGGCTCTCCTTCTCCATCCAAATACAGGCTGCTAATTTGCTTTTATTTTAAAATATTTACTTTTTTTCGTAGCAAGTTCATGCCATGCTTATAAACGGAAACAATCCTATTTTTAACCATCTGCCCTTTCCCTTTCAGGAAATGGTGCAGCTCTCCAACTACCTGAAGGTAGGTGCCAAGCAGGGCCCAGCACCCACGGGCACGGCTGGTTTTCATCAAGAATAATATTTTTTAATTAATATTGCTAAATGAAGGGGTGTTAAAACCCCAATTTCAGCATGGCCAAGAAAGGCAAAGAGCCTCAAAGACCTGGAGCCCCCAGGCAGGGCCAGCCCTGGGCTGGGGGGCTCTGGGCTGTGCCCCCAGCTCTGGCCCCACTGAGGGTGTCCCTGTCCCACAGGAGGCCCTGCACCGCGAGCTGCTGCTCAAGCAGAAGATGGTGATTTTACAGGAGCTTCTGTCCACTCTGCTCCAGGCTTCAGAGAAATCCTGGCAGGTACCTGAGAGCTGCAGGACCCCCCGTCACCTCCCCTGGCTCCCCTGCCTCTCTGCTCAGGGAGGGTGGGCCCCACTCAGCAGAAAAGGCCCTTTTTTCCTTCTGTGAGGATGTACAATTAAGATGATCCATTTTATGTAACATAGGGGGGCTTTCTCATAGGATCCTTAAATCAAACAATTCATGCTGTTGTGGCATTAAAAAAACGTGGTTTGAAACTTCTGTTGGGGCAGAGAAGCAAGTGATTGGGTGAGGGGGGACAAAAACTTGTGTTAGACATCCTGTGGTGAGAAACTTCCGCCTTCACTCGCTCCTCCAATATAACGTGAGCAGGAAAAAACACTCAGCCACAGGGGCAGGAAGTGGCCACGAAACCTCAGGTTACAGACAGGTGGGTGCTCCTCGCTGCTCGCTGCCCCTGCTGCAGGAGAGACTCTGCTGCTGCCTCTTGCATGCTGCTGCTCCTCAGCCTAACAATCAGCTTTTCCTCAGCCTAAAAACCGGCTCTTCCTCAGCCTAAAACCCAGCTCTTCCTCAGCCAAAAAAAACAGCTTTTCATCAGCTTAAAAACCTGCTGTTCCTCAGCCTAAAAACCAGCTTTTCATCAGCCTAAAACCCAGCTCTTCCTCAGCCTAAAAACCAGCTTTTCATCAGCCTGACAATCCCCTCGGTGCTGGAGCCAACAGGCAGATGCTGCTGCTGGGAGGGGATTCCGTGAGGCAGGTGGGGCTGGGGGCTTCTCCAGGGGGTGCTGGCAAAGGGAGGGATGGAGGGGTGAAGGGAAGGATGGATGGATGGATGGATGGATGGATGGATGGATGGATGGATGGATGGATGGACGGATGGATGATGGATGGATGATGGATGGATGATGGATGATGGAGGGATGATGGAGGGATGATGGAGGGATGATGGATGGATGGATGGATGGATGGATGGATGGATGGATGGATGGATGGATGATGGATGGATGATGGATGATGGAGGGATGGATGGATGGATGGATGGATGGATGGATGGATGGATGGATGGATGATGGATGGATGATGGATGATGGAGGGATGGATGGATGGATGGATGGATGGATGGATGGATGGATGATGGATGGATGATGGATGGATGGATGGACGGACGGATGGATGATGGATGGATGATGGATGGATGGATGGATGGATGGATGGATGGATGGATGGATGGATGGATGATGGATGGATGGATGATGGATGATGGAGGGATGGATGGATGGACAGATGGATGGAGCCTTCTCCATAAGACTCCATGGAAGGTGAGGGCTGGCTGCCCCTTTCCAGCCTCGGGTGAGTTGCCAGGTGTTTATTGTAGCAGCTTTTTAACCCTTTCTAACAGTCCTGGTTTCAAAGATGAGCTGTTGAATTCCTGTGAATGATGGGGCAGTAACTCTTGTTGTAAAACCCCGCTGGCCTGATTCAGAAATGCTGCCGCATGAAGGATGATGCTCAGCGAGTCTCTCCATCCCAAACCCTTCCATGGTTTCTGCTCCAGAGCACAGGAAGGGCCTGACTGCCTTGTCCATGGCACAGCCACATCTGTGCACAGCTGGAACCTGTGCAGACAGCAGAGGAGGAGAGCTGAGGAAACCCAGGCAGAATATTGCTCATCTAAAATTGCTTTTCAAAATCCCACCTACGTTCTAAGAGCCTCTAGTTCTTTGCACCAACAACAGAACTGGGAAGATTGAGTCTTTGGGACTGTAAATGTGCTTCTGTGCAAATTTAACCAGTGCTGAGACACCGGGGAGTCTGGTTTTGCTTGGCTCTGTCAGCTACTCCTGTAACACCCAGCAGTTTCTTTTCAGAGTCGTGACTTCAGGCAGCAGTGGGCAGAGAGGATATTGGTGTTCTCAGTACTGGTGGTGGGAAACAGCCCACGTGAACTCTTTGCTAGAAATGTTAGGTGAATTTGCATGCAGACTGCTTCCACCAAGCCTGAGCAGCCTGACTAACACCGAGAGGAGCTGATGGCAGTGCGGAGAATGAATCATCACTGTGCCCTCCATCCCCCTGCCCAACTGCAGGTGTTGCAACACAGACCCAACCCATTTTCTGAGGAAAACAGCCACACAGGACCGTTCCAGCAGCTGGAGCTGGAGGCAGGGAGGGAGCACAAGCAGAGAACAGGGGGGACAGGCAGCAGCTGCATTTCTGCCAAAGCCAGCCACAACAACCCCAAATCCCCTCGCTCCTAATTCATCATGTCACTGCCAGCACCTGCACTCAGCAACCAGAGAAACTGCCTCAGGACAGGTTTCCAATCCATAAAAGTCTCACTTCCCCCATATCCCATTTATTCTGAGGCTGGGAAGGTTCACTTGAGCTCTCAGCCCTGAAGAGACTTTGATCTGATTACAGATGAAGGGAGAAAATGAATCAGAACACAACCCAACAAAACATTGGGGGCGCATTGTGCAGTCCATGATTTCACATCTCACTTCAACTGCTTTTCCCCAGGGTCAGCTGAACGAGGACAAACTGAGGTGTAAACTACGGGTGCTGGAAAATCAGCTGCAGGCCTGCAGCCAGGTAATGTCTGATTCACCGACAAACACGGGTGAGGAAAACAAAAACCAAGCCTTGTCACTGGGCCGGGCCTCAGTTTCTACATCGATCTGATGAGATACCGATCCAAAAAGGACTTTAACTCTTTGCTGAAGCAACGCTTCACAGCACATTAGCAGCAGCATTTACACACTCTGGGGTTGCTAAGACTCAGGTTTAGCGAGGTGGGAATCTGACAGATAAGCACTTCAAGGTCTTTCTTTCTTTAAAGAATTACTCAAAGGAGTGTGTGAAGAAGATCCTGATAGAGATGGAGGACCACAAGCAGACCTACGAGCAGAAGGCAAAAGAGGCTCTTCAGAAGATGCTGGAGGAAAAACTCCAAGCAGAGCAGCAGCTGCAGAACTCTCAGGTGAGCAGCATGTCTTACACCTGGCTTGGATTTAATTTAGTCCAACTGTGACAAAGAAAACCCACATGTCAGGGAAAGGTGATGACAGGCTTGCCATTAGCAGCAAAGATAAAAAAATATGATGTTTCAGCTACTCAGCAAAGCCCAAAGCAGCTTTAATGCAACCTGCGCCGACTGCACGAGCTGCACATCACGTTACAGACAGCTCACAGCTGGGGAAATGTACTCGGGTTTGTCAGCTTGAATTGCAGTCCCTTCCCTCTGGGCCACTCCCTGCCCTGCTCACACCAACAGACACCAGGGCACGAGGTCTCCAGGGCTGGTTTTTTTTCTGGAGTCGCTCATTTATATGAAAATAGGTAAAATTTTCCCCGAGAGGCAGCATTGACCCTCAGGATAACTGGTATTTGCAAGAAAGACGAGTGAGCTTTATCCCAAGCACCACCAGGCTCCTCCAGCCTGCTGGCAGCACAGGAGCGGGTTCCAGAGGGAACGCTGCCCTGCTTGGCTCTGTCCATCAGATGGCATCAGCCCCACACGGGTCTCTGTGTGCTGCTGCTCGGGGAGCCAGCGCCGCCCAGCACAGCCCAGCTGGTGTCACCAGGGCAGGCTGGCAGCATCCCCGGGGCCTGGGTCACAGCCAGCCCTGGGCCACACCGACCCCTGGGTCACACCGACCCCTGGGTCACACCCAGCCCCGGGTCCCCGCTCTGCTCTCCAGAGAAGCCTGGCGGAGATGCGAGAGAACCTCTCCCTCTGGAAGGAGCACAACGCCACCCTGAAAGCCGAGCTGAGCAAGGAGACCACAGCACACACCGAGCTCAGGAACAGCTTCCAGGCTTTACAGAGTGAGCTCCAGGTACGTCAGCTCCCGGCAGGAGCAGCTTGCTCTGGGGTTGTGCTGCTGCCAGCCGGGGCCGCCCCTGGATCCCCGGCAGCGCCCAGGGCCGGGCTGGAGCAGCCCGGGCCGATGGAGGGCCGTGCTGGGGCAGGTCGAGGCGAGCTGTGATGCCCTGCCAAGCCGGCCCGCTGTGTGTCTGTCTGTCTGTCTGTCCTGGCGCAGCGAGCGGCCGCGCAGAGCGAGCGGCTGAGCCGGGAGCTGCGGGCGCTGCGGGACGAGCGCGCCGAGCTGCTGCAGACAGCCAGCGCCCTGCGCAGCGACAACGACCGCCAGGCCGGCCACATCCGCCACCTCCAAGGTACCCGGGGCCGGAACGGCGGGCCGTGCCCTCCGCCAACGCGGCGGGGACGAGGAAAGCGCTCCGGGAGCCGCGGGGCTGCAGCAGCGGCACGCCGGGCTCATGCCAGCCTGCCACAAAAGCTGCTGCCCGCCAAAGCCCTCCAAAAGCTGCTCCCGAGTAGATGAAAGAGTTCAGAGAAGTGATTTTGCTAGAGGATAGGATGTAATGGGAGACCTGAAAAGAAATAAAAACCTAAGAT
The DNA here is from genome assembly GCF_015832195.1 of Motacilla alba alba. Lineage (NCBI taxonomy): Eukaryota > Metazoa > Chordata > Aves > Passeriformes > Motacillidae > Motacilla > Motacilla alba. Next base: position 5,469,496 of record NC_052041.1, read on the forward strand.
AAATAAAAAGTATTAAAATAATAAATAAAAACCTCAGCTTGGCACCCTTGGCAGAGCATCAGGGGCTGCGGGCGAGGGCAGTGCAGAGGAGCTGATGGTGCCCTGAAGCACCGCTTCAGACAAGGCAAGGAAACTCACACACGTCATTTTAAACTCACACACGTCATTTTAAACTCACACACGTCATTTTAAACTCACACATGGCTATTTTAAAACATAATTAGGGAAGAGAAAGCGGGTTGCAGTTCTAATCTCATAACGGGTCTTGCATGAGCAGCTTTAAAATAAACCATAAATGACTTGAGCACGAGGCCTAAGAGAAAAAGCTGCCAAAAAAGAAAGGGCAATAAACAGCTAAAAATCACATCCCTTCAGAGAAGAAAGTCCAGGGCAGCCAACAACATCTGCTCCACTCTGCACACGTGGAGAACGGAAAATACCACCCTTGCATAAAGATACACAGAGATTTACACAAACCTTGGTCTTCTGTCCGTATTTCAGATAAACTGCAAAAAGAACAAGAGCACAAAGTAACACTGGAGGCAACAATCAGCCATTTGCAGAGTAAGTAACACAGAAATGCACAAAGTTAGAGACCTCCTCTAGTGCTGTAGGCAATAATGCTGCTTTTTCTGTTCCCAGACTTGATCCACAACCAGAACAACCAACAGAAGAGCCAGGAGGTGACGGTGCAAAGGACAGGTCAGCAAACTTTGTAACCCCCACGTAGCACTCCCCGGACACAGGAACACTAGCCCTGACTCTAGGAAAAGCCTGCAGTGGTTTACAATGAAAGGTTATTTTAGAGCTACACAGAATGAGTTGTTTTGCTAGCTAACATTAAGACATAAACGTATTTATGATGGCAAACACTTTAAAAAATAAATGGATTTCACTGCAAATTCTACTTCAGTGGCTCCGCCATATTTTTTCCAAACAAAACACATTCCAGTTTATAATTGCACTTACAGCTGTACTTGACAAAAAGAAAGCAATAAAAAAAGGCCCTTTAACTCTCCCTCCCCTCCATTTCTGGCAACCGCTCAGAAATATTGCTCTTGAGATGATGAACTTGTAGCTACAGCAAAGACAGCGATAACAAACTCAGCTCCCGTGTCTTCTGCTTTGTGCATAGCACACAAATATCATCCCTAAAGCCTGCTGAGTAAACAAGAGCTAAAGCCAGCCCAGAGCCTGGAGCTGATTCTCATCAGAAGCCTGACTCTTTTCTAGACCAGGTTTTCACCACACAGACCCCACCTCTCACTCCTGCCAAGGAGAAACAAAACGCTCTGTCAGAGCACCCCGAGGAGGAGGAGGAGGAGGAGGAGGAGGGAGCAGAAAGTCTGAAGGATGAGATGCAGAAAAGGACATCCCAGCTCACAGCAAAGGAGAATGAGGTGAGGAGGTCACTCAGCAGAAACACTACACACCAAAGATCCGGCAGGTAGCCCAGGCTTGGTGGCTCCTGCAAGGATTATCTGCCCCAAGTTTTATCCTGATCCCACTCCTGCCTAAACCCCTGATGAAGCACAAGGGCAGGGCTGCAGGAGCAGAGCTCCCCCCACACAAACCCCCCTGCTCTCACAGACACGACAGCCTCGGCAGCCCCACAGGGAAAAGCCAAAGCCACGCCTTAAGAACCAAGCCCCTGGGCATAAAGGAAGGAGAGGAGGAAAAGAAAATGCTTGCAATAATAACAACAATAAAAATAACAGGAGGGGTCTGCTGGCAGAAGCAATGCCTGTACAACTGGGCTGCAAAAAAAAACCAAAAAACCAAAGCCTTTTGCACACACTTTGCCATCAAACCCGCCTTCTGTCAAACAGCCCCTCAATTCTTACAGCACTGTTCAGCCAGCAAGGATCTATTAAAATGGAATTATAAAAAAGTAATTTATAACTTAGTGTAGGAGAGCCACGCAGGAAGAGAGCTTGTGCTGTGATTGCTGGCAGCAAAGCAGGCAGGTGTGGGAAGGTGGCAGGCCAGGCAGTGCCCCAGCAGCACGCTGGGTACCCATGCAGGTACCCGAGGTACCCAGCAGCACGCTGCAGTCACGCTGAGCTCTGCCCTGTCCCTGCAGGTACCCGAGGTGCCCAGCAGCACGCTGCAGTCACGCTGAGCTCTGCCCTGTCCCTGCAGGTACCCCAGGAGGCCCGGGCAGCGCTGGGCCGTGCCTGGCTGCGGGCGAAGCGCTGCAGCCACTGCAGCAGCCCGGCTGCTCTGGGGGCACGCAGAGCCCAGGGGACCCCTCCTGCTGAGAGCCCCTCGCTGTGCTTGCAGTGCTCGGAGCTGCGCTCGGAGCTGGAGGCGCTGAGCCAGGAGTACCAGTCCTGCCTGACCCGGCTGCGCCAGTGCCGCGACGAGCTCAACCGCTCTCACGGCTGCCAGGCTCAGGTGGGAGCTCCCGCCCCGACCCCAGCGCCGCACACCGGCCTGGGACACGTGCCCTCCTCTGTGCGGGCAGAGGGCACCTTTCGAGGGCTGGCATGGGCAGTGGCATCCCCCAGCACGCTCCTAGTAACACCAGCTTCTCCTGGCAGAGACAGCGCGGTCCCTGGATCCCTCTCCTGGTGGCAGTGGCAGCTGTGGCCATCGCCGCCTTCCTGGCGACTTACAGGCTGTGAAGGAGCCCCTTGATGACTGACTTCACTGCAGGAACTGACCTCTGCTTCACCAAAAGCAACCTGACCTCACCTCGCCTCACCTTCTGCTGTTTTGTATGTGCACACTGGGTTCGTATCCTGAGCTGGTCTCACTCCAGCCAGCTCCATGATCACGGGCACATCACCCCTTCCCTCGGCTGCCGGGGTTACTCTGTTCCTGTTGAAGGCTGCCCTGCCCAGCCCCGAGGGGCAAAGCCCCCATGCCCGCGCTGCTGTGGCTCGCACAGGGCGAGGGGGACAGGGCATCCTGTGCCCTTGGCATCCAGCCTGCCCGGGGTTTATACCCCCGAGGTCTCCTCCTGTATTTATTGCCTCCCTAAATGGGAGGTAGGCAATCCCGGGCCGTCTCTACTCTCCCCTGACAAAGGCACCCAGCTCAGGGGGGCTCCTCAGCACAGTCCCCTCGGGAGTCCTGAGCAATTCTCCCCTCACACCCACTGCTCTGTCCCACTCCTCCAGCCTCTCTTGTGGCCGAGCATCCCCACAGCCACATCTGCTTCCCCTTCGCTGCCAGCACCACAAGAATTCACCAGACACAGGGGTTTAGAGTCCCTTTTGCAGCTGCACCGGGCAGGTTTTACAGCAGCACTTGCCCATCACTCATGTGTAGGCTCAGACACAATGCAGGCCATGACACCAGCTCACATGGAAGTAAATATACCTGAAATATACACATAACATACACGTAGTAAATGCACATGGAGTCTACAATAAACTTCAATTCAAAACACCGTGGTATTCAAATCGTTTATTCATCTTCAGCTGCCCACTGCAAATACACACTGACTTTGCATGGTGCAATGTGCAGGTAGGCAGGACCAAGGCAGCAGAGCCTCTGGGAGCAAACTCGGTTTTTTTTAAAGAAAATGTATTTGGTTTTGCCACCGGCCTGCGGTGACGGTCACAATTCAGCCTTCAGTGCTCAAGGACCACGAGAGATGCAGGGGACAACACACACAGGGAACTGGATCTTCTGCCTTGCTCCCCGATGCAGGGAGGAAGGCTAAACAGTCTGAGTACGCTCGTGTTTTACAAGGCAACCGCTGGAAGAGACACGACCTCGCTGGAAATGCGGAGATCTACAAAATCGCTCTGAGCACTGAAAGCCTCCTTGAGCTCCTGGCGCCAGGCATCCAGCACGTCCCCGAGCTCGGCGCAGAGGCTCTCCGGGACGCTGAAGGAGTAGATCTGGACCACGAGCCCATCCTTGATGCGGGGGCAGGAGGCCCGGGCCGTGAACACCCTCAGCGGGGTGAGCGCCAGGCAGTTCTCGGCGCCCTCGGCGAAGGTGTACACGGCGGGGTAGCCCAGCAGCACCCCGGCCACGGTGCACAGGTTCCAGCCGCTGGGGACGACCTCGCTGGCGGTCACCGGCTCGGCGCCGGCGGCCTCGGCGTCCCGCAGGTGGCCCAGCAGGGCGGCGAGGTGGCGGCGCACGGCCTGGGCCTCGGCCGGGCCGCAGAGCGCCGGGCCCCGCCGCGCCGCCGACACCTCCACGAGCGGCGCGGGGCGGGCGCGGAGCGCGGCCCGGAGGCGGCGGCGGGCCGGGCCCGGCCGCAGCAGCAGCGCCGAGCCGCCCACGGCCAGCACGTGCAGGCGGCCCGCGGCCAGCCCGGCCTCCCGCAGCCGGCCCAGGTAGCGCCGCAGCTCGGCCGGGCCCGCGGGCCCGCAGTCCCACAACAGCGCCGGCTTCAGCCCGGCCGCCACGGCCAGCACCTCCCCGGCCGCCTGCAGCGCTCGGGCCGCGGGCAGCCGCCGCCTCCGGCCGGGCCCCTGCGCCTCCCGGGCCGCCGCCACCAGCAGCGGCACCGGCAGCGCCCCGGGGCCCGGCGCCATCGGCGGAACCCGCCGCGGTTCCGGGGCGGGCCCGAGAGCGGCCCGGCCCCGGCGGAGCCACCTCCTGCTAGGCGGGGCCGCCTCGCCATGGCCGGGGGAAGGGCCGGGAGAAGGGCCGGGGCAGCGCCATGGCCGGGGGAAGGGCCGGGAGAAGGGCCGGGGCAGCGCCATGGCCGGGGGAAGGGCCGGGAGAAGGGCTGGGGCACGCCTGGGCACAAAGCAGGGCACAGGGACAGGGCCCACGGCCTGGGCACAAAGCAGGGCACAGGGACAGGGCCTGCAGGCCTGGGTACAAAGCAGGGCACAGGGACAGGGCCCACGGCCTGGGCACAAACCAGGCCATGCAGGGACAGTGCTGAGCTGTGCTGGGAGCTGCTGGCAGCTCTGTACCATCTCTGAATTGTTGTACAGATCTGAATCAGCCCCAGGAAACTTAGGGAGCTCCAGAGGTCCCTTCCAACCCTATTCTGTTATATATGCATTTACCATGCCGGCGTATAGGCATTCCTATTAAAAAAAAAAACCCACTGAAAGGAGTATCAGCCTTTGAGGTTGCTTCTACAGCCCCGTTAAAGAGAAAAAAAAGAAGACAAGGTGATATTGTCCAGGCAGATTTAATAGAGCACAGATTATTTTGTTTCTCCCCTTCTAATGATCAAGTGTTTATATACATTGTATTATAGCAGAATAAAAAATATTACAGAATTGAAATCTGATGTATACAGAGGGGTTGTTTAAGCAAACAGCTGAAGAGGGTGAAGGAGTTAGAAGCATTCCTGTAATCCCCTCTGTTTTGAGCCATTTCCAAAACAAAAGCACCACAAATTGCTGAAATCCTAGAAGATGACAGGATTTACAGATTTTATTTATGGAGGCTGAGGCAAGGCACAGGTTAAGAAACGCCCCTGTATATGTACAACGCAAGGAGGCCCGGTGGAAGCCGCGGGCCGGTCACTGTGCCGGGAGCGGCTGTGCCATGTGCATGGCCGGGGCCTGCATGGGCCAGCCCTCCTGGTGGTTCTGCAGCAGCCGGTAGAGCTGCTTCAGGTGTGCCACGATGTTGTCCTTGATGTCCGGCGTGGAGATCTGCAGCCGCACGCTGCCGCTGTCGAAGGAGCGCGTGAAGTCCCCAGAGAACATCTCGTAGATCATCCGCGCCACCACGGGGATGACCTGGTGAAAAAGTCCCTTTTTTAGCCTAAAGGCATGTGGAATATCCCTGCTTCTCCGCAGGAGCCCCTGCCCTGGATGCAGAGATGGTTTCCGCAATACCCTGAAACCCACTCACAAACCAATTCTATTCAGCACATGTCACATTTGTGTTTGCTCTCACAAACCACCAGCCTTACTGGCGTTTTCCTGGTGTCAGAAGCCACAGCACGTAAGAACAGGTCTCAGTATCCATGGGAATGGATCCCAAACCAGACAAGGCTGGCACATGTCACCCCAGAGCCCTACCTGCACCACGATCAGCTTCCTCTCCCTGGGTTTTCCATCGGGCCACTCTTCTCCAAAGCAGAAGTAGATCTCGTATGGTGGCTGTTTCTCAATTTGTCCCTTCTGATGGGCAATCAGCTCTAGGAAGAAAAGCAGAGTGCTGCAGGGTTGTCCTCTTTAGGGGAAACACCCATGATATTCCACCTCATTGCATCACCCCCGGTCTCACCAACACAGTCCTGTGCCACCTCTCACACAGTTACAGCTCACCCCTTGCACGTGAAGTGCTTTCTTTAAAAGCAAGGCCCTCTGATGTCTCTCAGAGCATTAAATGAGTGTACAGAGCCCTTCTCGTGCCACACACCCGCTCCAAGCTCTCCTGACATCAGGGGAGCAGTGGCCCTGACCCGCTGTCCAAACCTGATGCATCCAGGCAGAGCCCAGTGCAGATCACCCTTTCCACCAGCGCCATGTGTCCCAAGCTGTTCTCCAGAAGCAGAAGCTACCTACCGCTTAGGAACGTTTCCAGACAGAAGAGCTTGACCTTCTTTTGCCTCTCGATGAGGTTTGGGGTGGTGGAGGAGGGGGCACAGGGCCCAGACCAGTACACCTTGCACTGGCAGAGCCGCACGGCGTAGATGGCGTGGCCGCTGACCTCCAGGATCAGTCCCCTGTCCATAACATCCAGCAGCCGGCTCGTGAAGATCTTCTGCCTTTCGTTGGTGATCTGCTCCGTGCCTGGAAACTTGACTTGCTCCAAACTGATGGGCCCGAAGAGCTCCTCCTGGTCTGGCATAGGACCCAGCTCTCCGTAGAAAAGTCTGCAGCCCTGCGGGTTGCTCACGGTCGTTGTGGGTCCGGTCTCCTTCCCTCGATACTCAAACTTGATTTCTAGGTCTGTCACTGAGAGAGAAACCATCAGCGTGGCTTTTCCTGGAGCACCGGCAGCAGGGACACCACGCGAGCCCTGCTGCCCGCACGGGGATGTTTACACCACACACAGTTCTCCTTAAACTACGCAAGTGCTCCTCACTCGCTCACAAACAGCCACAGGAAAAAGGCAAAACACTATTTTCTGTGGGGTTTAAAGTACAAAAGCAGAAGCAGTGTTACAAGCCCACGCACGTACTTGGCAGGGAGCTGATCCAGAGCTCGGGGCTGCTGAAGAAGTCGTGCTGCAGCGCTGTTGGGGGCATTTCCATATCCAGAGGTTCATTCTTTGGCCACACAGTTTCAGGACTGCAGTTTTCTGCACTGGCTGGAGCCATTGGAGACTCTACAAAAAGGCAACAACTCTTCAATAAATCAAGATTTTATTTCAAGCATGCGGCAATTTACAAAGAAATACCTTCAGTAATACACCAGTCTGTGCCACCAACCATTGATATTGAGAAATGGAAATGTCTCTTGAATTGGGACGTGCTGAGATTGATTCAGTTCTTCCTCCTCTTCATCATCAAGATCATTATCCTTCTCATCCCACGGAGCTGAGCCAGTGGAACCTGCAAACAAGCACATTCTTGTGGGTGGATGATCAGCATGAAACGCTGGAAAAAGATCATGTTAGGTATTAATTTGCGTATTTTTCAAATTTCAGTAAGAAATTATAAATCTGATCCATACAACATGCTAATTTCAGTTTAATATATAATTCTAGAAAGCAAAGGTTAAAGTGTTGATGAAGTAAGACACAGTATTGCCAATATTAGACTGTTTAGCAGGAAAACATACAACTGTGTGCAGCTTTTTTAATTTTAGGACTAAAGGATGGTTCAAAGGCCTTGTAGTTGAAGTGCAGGCTTCACCTGGCAGCTGCTCCTGCTGCACAAGGGCATCTGCAGAGTTAATGCAGAGAGGGAAGGAGCTCCCTTGGACCCACGCCTGCCCAGGAGCCAGCCCAGGAGCCAGCCAGGCCCTCACCTGGATTAATGATTGATCCCTGCGACTGCGGGATGTCGCACACTTCATAAATTTTAATGGGGTTCATGGGCACCTCCTTGGTGCCATCGTACATCAAATTAAACTCCCGGCTCTTGTTAAGTGCACATCGGAGCTGGGCTTTCCACTTTGCGGGGTCTGGCTCATCCACTCCTTCCTGGTACTTTCCCGTTTCCACGGCCCATGCCTGGGGACAAAGTACAGCCAGCTCAGTCCAGCCCTCCCCACAGAGCAGCTTTTATCAGAAAGCAAACCTCCAGACAAATCCACCGTAAAATCCCTCTCTTGCCGAAGTTTTAGTTAGAGCTCTCGTGACAACAAAAAAGGAAGTTCCCACTTTAATAGTTTTTCTATTAAAAGAAAGCAGAGAAAAAAGGTGTAAATCCAAATTCCGAAAGAGTGTTCACAGTTCCGGGTCACAGATTTTGTGGGTCTCAGATTCAACACCAGAAGTCATTTTTGACAGGGAGCCTGAGCAGGAGGAATGGACTCGGTTAAAATGGAGTGGAAGGACAGCCACAGACATCTGGCTGGCCTCTCCCTCTCTCACCCCAAAATCTGATTATTGGTCCAAGATGCCTCCAAGACAAAGGTCAGAAATTCCTCAAAGGAGTGCAGGGAGTTACAGTGAATCCCTTGGGATAAGAATATTAGGGACAGCAGCGATGAGTGCTTATGATGAGCTTGTGGTGGACCTCTTAAGACTTATGTAACAGCATTTCATGGTTTGCTGCCAAGAACAAGCCAGTGACCACATCCCAGCCTGAGCAGATGGAGCCAGCAGCAGTCATCTTCCAGAGACCAAAGATCACACAGCACCCGGCCTTTGGTGGTGGGAAAGGGTTAAAGAACTCAACACCATCCCAGGCAGTGCCAAGCTTGGCATCCAGGTGCACAAAGTGGCTTTTCTGAGGTCAGATAATAAAATGTGCCTGCAGACAGCTCCCGAGATGCCCGTCCAGCTCCCGGGCCAACAATCCAGCCCTTTGTCTCTGCTGCAGAGCTGTGGGGTGCCCGAGCTCCCCCTGCCTCACCTTGAAGATGGTGTTCTCCTCCTCGTGCTGGGGGCTGTGCCGAGTCGCGTGTTTCCAGGGGATCTGGAAGCGCTTGGCCTCGCGGTTCAGCCAGATCAGCCCGGGGTACATGCCACTGTCCACCTGGGCCACCAGCCACGGCTTCAGGCGCACCCTGCGCGGGTGGAGGGCCATGCTCTGCAAGGGGTGACAGCGGAGCCACTGCTAGAGGTTACTTGGGCCTCATTTGCTTCAAAGAAAACGAATTCATTCAACGAGAAAGGGCCCTGTGCTGTATCACTGCTGTTGTTTTTATGGTACTGCACCCTGAGAGCACCAAGTCAGATTCAGCTGGGTGACTCCTCTGCCAGGGACAGTCACACACACCTCCCTGAGGGGCACAGAGCTGTTACAGGGACAGCAGCTCACATTCAGAGTTCCAGGGGACGTTATTTGTGCTCAAGGAGCACACGGAGCGCGAGCCCTGAGCAGAGCTGGGCTGTAAACCCCGAGCAGGAGACAGAGGCACGAACAAGCCACAGCAAGAACAGGCAGCAGAGTTTCCAAAGCCTCCACGTACACCTTGGAGAAGGGGCTGATCTGATCTCTGCTCCTGCAGTCCTGTCAGACTCTCAGCGAGGAGGAGAAAGGCTCACCCCGACTGGGAGGCTTTAGCCCAGCGAGGTGCAGGGGCCCGGCTGAGGCTCAGGGGCTGTTCTGCCACAGCCACAGCCTCTGAAAGTCATTTTATGACTTTTCCATGAATGCCCTGAATGCAGCATAATCACTGGCAAACAGCAGTGACCTGTAATAACCAGGATGTTTATCCAGAAGGACATGAACTGCAGGTCTGCCTGCACTGCTGCTAAAAATCGACTGCTGTTTACTTAATGTTTTTGTTAAGTAGCCCTGCGCTGCTCATACAATTGCAGCCAGCCAACAATATTTTCCTTGTGTAGAACAAAGCCAAACAAACAAAATTAACGTGTGTCCCTCTCTAAGAAGAGGCAACATTCGGTATCTTTAGATTTTGGGAGGGCATTTCTGCACTACACGTGTGCTCAGAAGGTGCATTTCCCATATTCCTTTGTAAATCCTGAAACAGAGGTGAGAAATTACAAATTCCCATTAATGAAGTAGTTACAGGACAAGTAAAACCTTTGCCATAAGCCCTCAATATTGCTGGAGGAGTTGCAAAATGTGTCTGGTAGCAGAGATGGAGAAGATTAAAAAAATCCTATCCAAGAACTAGTCTAGGAACAGGTTTTATTTGTTCAAATACCTGCAGAGCCCATTCAGAGGCGAGCGCTCACACAAAATTAATCCAAACACAACTCAGTTTATCTGTTTATCTTTTCTGCAAAGAAAATGTTCAGCTTCAACTGCAAACCATTTTTAAATAATAGTTTGAAAATGTGTGGGCACATTACCAGACTGTTTCCCAGGAGCTGCAAAGGATCAGGAAGCAATCATCAAAATTATTTTAGTGTTCCTGAAACTCTGCTGTGTTGGTTCTCTATGCTGAAAACACTGTCAGAATTAAATCTTAATCAAACCTTCTTCTTAAAAAGAAGCGTTCTTGCAAAGACACAATGTCCAGGTTAATCCTGGACTTGGAACTGAGACCAAAATCAGGTATTGATTCCTCTTGAAAAGGACAAAAAAATTGACATTTTGAAGAATCCTTAGTGCGGCTGCTTTCCACCATCTCTTTTACACTAAACGTCACGAGCAGTGCATGCTAATAACCTGTGCTGTGCACACACGTTGCAAGACACGGAGGAAATTCCAACCCAGAACAGGAGATGTGTGCCCCTGTCACAGCAGAGCAGTCTGGTGACAAGGTGGGTGCTGGCAGGGATTGTCCCTGGGCCGCAGACAGCGTCTGTCAGCGCTCCCCACCACAATGCTTTATGACCTTTTATCACCAATGACTTGTTGACACAATAGCTGAGAGCAAATCAACTTGAATCCCATTGCTGGGCTCAGACGGTGAGTCAGCCTCTCACAACCTTCAACTTCGATCCGGTGGGTTCCACTAATGCCAGCCTCCTGGGGAATGCCTGTGCCCACCTGGGGAATGCCTGTGCCCACTCGGGGCTCTGCCAGTGGGTTCCACTAATGCCAGCCTCCTGGGGAATGTCTGTGCCCACCTGGGGAATGTCTGTGCCCACTCAGGGCTCTGCCAGTGGGTCCCACTAATGCCAGCCTCCTGGGGAATGTCTGTGCCCACCTGGGGAATGCCTGTGCCCACTCAGGGCTCTGCCAGTGGGTCCCACTAATGCCAGCCAGCAGGGGAATGCCTGTGTCCATCTGGGGAATGCCTGTGCCCACCTGGGGAATGCCTGTGCCCACCCGGGGAATGTCTGTGCCCACTCAGGGCTCTGCCAGGGCAGAGGCTCCTCGGAGCACAAACCCAGGCACTGTCCAGCTCCCTTTATTCCCACTCAATCTGGGTGCTAGGTAGGGATAATTAGCACATCCCTGTGCTGCTAATGCATCCCTGGTTAGTGATGTAATTACTGCCTGTACCCTAATTATTCGTGTTTCTCCTTGGAGACATTCAGCCCAACAAGAGCCACTCAAAGCCAGGAAGGAGCGGACAGCCTACAGCCACTCCCCGGAGGGCTGCAGAGGAGTGACCAAGGTCAGGGACAGCCCCGGTCAGCAGTGGTGACACTCAGGGCCCTGGTGAGGTCCCAGACAGTCCAACAGCACTTGGAGCACCGGGAAAACCATCCTGCAGCCCAATGCAGCTTTGCTGCACAGATGCTTTCACTCCTCACCTGCAGATCCAAATATACTCAGTGTTCCTGCTCCACCTCGTCCATTAAAGCCTCTGAAGATGGAAGGGTCTTCTCGGGGTTCACTGCTGCGAACCCACAGACCTCTCTCCTTGCTCGTTACCTTTGTGTGACTACATTATCCCGGATTTCATGGACCTGTATTCATTTTTTCAGGGAAACCTTCCCACAGAGAAACAGGCTGAATTGCCATCCGGCGCTGAATCACCCCCCTACACCGGGAACCTGGGGCTCCACATTTCAGAGCTCTGTACACCTCCTGCCTCCCACCACCCCTGCTGTCCCCAACACACCTGAACGCGACCAACTCTTCGAATTCCCAGTTTGCACTCCCCAGTCTGCTCACCTCAGCCCCCGCCACGGCCGGGCAGCCCCCGACACTGGAAGGGGCACGAGTTGTTACACAGCGTGTGGGGATTTGGGGTGTACCAGCTGCGATCCGAACACCGCAGCCTTGCCCTAACTTCGGGCCTCGCTTTACACCGACCTGGAAGGCGTAGCCCGGGGCTAGCCCGGCGCTGCCCGCGGCAAGGAGCGGGAAATTGGCATTTTCAGCGGGCTCTGCCCTCCCGGCTGCGCCCCGACCCGCACGGCGCCCCCGCACCGCCGCCCTCGCCCCGGGGCCGGGCGCTGCAGCCTCCAGACCCCGCACGGAGCCCCGCAGAGCCCCGCAGAGCTCCGCAGAGCCCCGCAGAGCCCCGCAGAGCCCCGAGCCCCGCACCGCGCCGCGCCCGCTCCGCCCGGAGCCCCACGCGGGACGGGGCCGCGCCCAGCGGCTCCCGGGCCGGGCGGCTCCCGGGCCGGTACCGTCCGATCCCCGCGCCCCGCACGGCTCACCCCGTCCTTCTGTCCGTCCGTCCGTCTGTCCGTGGGGCTGGGGCGGGTCCGTCCCGCGGGGGCTCGGGGCCGCCCCGCGGGGCCCGCTCGTGGGGCAGCGGCGCTCGGGCAGCGGCGGCCGCGCTCGCCCAGAGCCCGCCCCTCACCTGCCCCGCCTCACCTGGCCCGGCCTACCCCTCACCTGCCCCGCCTCACCTGGCCCGGCCTACCCCTCACCTGCCCCGCCTCACCTGGCCCGGGCCGCCCCTCACCTGCCCCGCCTCACCTGGCCCGGGCCGCCCCTCACCTGCCCCGCCTCACCTGGCCCGGGCCGCCCCTCACCTGCCCCGCCTCACCTGCCCAGGTGCGCTCGGCGCAGCCGCCCCGCTCCGCTCCCGCGGATCCCCCCGAACCCCGCACGGGGACCCGGGGCGAGCGGAGCTTCCCGCACCTCTGCCCTTCCGCCGCGGCCCTTTTCCTGTCAAACGGAGTATTCAGGAACCTTCCGAAGGGGATGTTTTTCCCCCTCCTGGGTAAATGGAGTGTTTAGGAAAAGAAGTTTACTTTTAAGCGGGATATCTTTGCCTTTTAAATGGAATATTTTGGGAAGAAAGCGTTAAGTTCCTGGGCTTTTTCGCAGTTCAAAGTATACTCGGCTGAGTCACAGAATCACGGCTTGATTAAGGCTGGAAAAGACCTCGAAGATCATCGAGTCCAAACATTAACCCAGCACTGCCGGCTCCTCCAGCAAACCGTGTCCCTCGGCACCACATCCGCAGGGTTTTGAACACTTCCAGGGACACTGGCTCCCTGCTTCCCCGGGCAGCCTGTTCCAATGCTTGTCCATCCTTTCAGTGCAGAAATTCTCCCAAATATCCAATCTAAACCTCCCCGAGCACAACAATTTGCTCTTGTCCCACATCCATCCATCCATCCATAAAAATCCATATCCAGGCAAAGATAACAGAGGATGAAGCCAAACCCTAAAGTCAGCTCTGATTAAAGCCACAGGTGCAGTTTTTTTCTCTGAAAAGCATAAAAACGTCCCTCTTCCCTGGCTCCATCCCCGCTCTGGGGTCACCTACCCCTGGGAAGGGGCTCAGCAGCTTCTCCCTGGTCCCTCTGCAGGCTCCTGCCCTCCAGCCTCCCGTCTTATTTAATTTCCTCGTAGGTGGAGAACCGTGACTCAGTGGTGAATCTTGGTTTCAAGGATCATACAATGCTTCGCCTTTCAGTTTCAATGAACCAGAAAAAAAAAATGGGAATTTCCCTTCTCCTTCTCACCATGAACACTGTGGAAAATGCTGAACGCTGGCTTTGGGAAGGCTGACTTACACACACAGCTCAGTCCCCAGCCAAGAGGTTGGAACTGGACCAAATCTGTGAGATATTCACACAGAGACAAAACAATTCACTGGTTTCCTGGGCAAGTTTGCCTTGCTGGCTACCAAGTGCAAGGTAAATATTTCAGGCTGCATTCAGCATGGAATTCCACTCAGAGGAAACATGCAGGAGTTTGTCAGCACATAAGACAATCTTCCTGGCAATAAGCAGATGTGACGTTGCGAGGTCAGCGCTCTCTGTGCTGGGGGAGATGGGTTCTGTTAGTGGTACCTGGCCATTCCTGACATGTAAATCAAGGCACGGCCGCTCCCGGGGTGAAACACCCCTGTTGTTGCTGCTGTGTAAAGCACGCAGTGGTAGGACAATTTTGGGAGCAGCCAGGAAGAGACACAGGCAGATATTGGGCTGAACTCCAGGGCAAGCTCCGAAGGATCTTTGATCTCTCCTCAGACAGGCCAGCACAAAAGCTCCCTGCATTCCTGCTGTCCACGCCTCTGTCCCGCAGGGAAAGGGCAGGATGCTCTGGGCTGGCTGTGCTGGGGGTGGGCTGCTGGCAGCTGTGCAGGGGACAGCAGCAGTGTCCCCTGGGGACAGCAGCACTGCTGGCAGCTGTGCAGGGGACAGCAGCAGTGTCCCCTGGGGACAGCAGCACTGCTGGCAGCTGTGCAGGGGACACCAGTGCTGCTGCCACACTCCTGCTGCCCGGGCTGGCTGGGCAGGGCTGGCAGTGCCTGGGCAGGGTGTTTCCCTTCCCGGGCCCACTGAAGGACACTCAGATGCCCAGGCTGCAGGAGGGGTCCTGGGGCAGGTCAGGCCTGGGGGATTTTAAAAAAGGGAGCAATGTGGCAAAGCAGCTGGGTGAGGACTGCCGAGCCTGGGAGCTCCAGCCTGGGAGAAGGGCCCAGTCCTGCCTGCAGTGTCCCTGCAGCTGGTCCCCTGTGCCTGCCAGCACCCTGCTGCCTCTGCCACAGCCTCTGCTGCCCTGCCAGCACTGACACGGATGCCAAACAAATGAGTCTGCCCAGCCCTCTGCAGGCTTTGGTGGTTTTTTTTTTTCCTCTTGAGTTTCTACCAGCCGTGCTGAGGCGTGTGGCAGCACGCTGGGGGAGGCAGCTGACGGGAAAGAAGCTGCACATCTTTTTCCATGCTCTTGGCTGGGAAACTCCACAGCGCTGGAGCTGCAGAGGTGACAATGCAGGGATAGCTCATGAGGCAGGATGTGCAGTCAGGTGCTACCTGTCTGTAACTGATCATCCAAAGTGTTCACTCTGGCAAACACAGCGTTGATCCTGCTCCTTCAGGCACACAAACAGCACCAGCCTCTGCACTGTGGTGTTTTCTAGAAAATATTATTTTTATTTTTACTTCTCTCTGCCTAGATTTACCTCTGTCTGCATCATTTTTTTAATCAAATGAAGAGATCTTTTGGTTGATAAACTGCACCTTATGGAGTGACATCCTGCTGGCTGAGAGGCAGTGCAGCCTACAGAGCACACAGGGGATGTGCAGGGGAATTTTCATACCAGGAGCTATGGGATTTACTTTATTTCAGTGCCAAATTAAGATCACTATTTTATCAACACGATTGTGTGCCATGATACCTGCAACAGCAGCAGCTGGGCTTTGTACTCCAGGTCTCTTGCAGCCCTTTGTTCCCAGCTGGAGAAGATTGCAGTCATCAAAACAAAAAGGAACCATTTTCTCTCCTGAGAACAGATCACCAAGTTCCCATAAGGCAAAACAAAATTATGCAATGAGTCAAGACAATGTCCTGGGCATGTGGAGTCTTGCTGTGTGCTCTCAGCACTCACATTCCAGCAGGCAGCTCCGTGCAGGAGAGCAGCACAAAATGGTGGAGAGCCTTCACCCCAGCACATCCCAAACTGCCCAGCTGTGCTGCAGGGAGAAGCAGTGAATCCCCCCCGCCCTGTCCTGGCAGCCCCTCTGTGGCCTGGGGCTCTTTGTGAACTCCTGGCCTCACCAGCCAAGATAACCCCAAAAATTATATAAAATCATTTCTAAACACGGCTGTGGCTACCAAACTCTTCTTTCCAGTAGCTCCAGTGAAGAGGAAAACGGGGGATGGATTTACTGTGGCTTTTCTGGTGGGCAGCCCCACAGCTGCTGTGCTGTGGATGAGGCAGCTCCGAGCCGGGGGCTGAAGCTCTCCCAAAGGAAGGGCTGAGTTCATCATTGTGTTGCATTCTTCTAGGCACGTGGATAGACAAGAATATCGTCAGATATAAATGCTTTAACTGAAACAGAGCAGTCTTAAGTTTTCTGGCAACTTCTCTGGCCCTTCCCATCCCTCTCCAGGCTTCTGCTGTGCTGTCTGTCCTCTCTTTGCTCCTCTTCCAAGTGAAAGCAGACTTGCCTGGGTATCCTCGCGTGCAAAGGTGTCAGGTACTCTGCAAACCTCTGACTGTATAAATATATCTATATAAATATATGTAATATATCTATATAAATATATGTACACACACACAGCACCGCTGCCGGGTCGCTTGCAGGAGGAGATTCAGACCAAACCCACTCTGACAGCGCAGCAGGACTCGCTCTGCTCTTCTGCAATATCACGTTCAAACTCCAGCCAGGTTCTTAACCGGTACTTTTCCATGAGAGAGGCTCTTCTTACCTAACCAACACCAAAAGAAGTTCCAAAAAATGAGCAGCTTAAATCCTTCTGGGCCTTGGCATTTAGGATAAGAGAATCTATGGTTTCCTATTAATGCTGCTCCAATCCTCTTAATGAAGATATTGGGCTGGCTTGGGCACATTTATAGCTCAGGTCATTCTTTCCTCTGACACAGATAACGGCTGGGTTCAGAACAATGGCTCTGGTGAGCACAAGAGCTGGTGGCTGCTGAGGAAGAGGAGAGGGCTCTGTGTGTGCTGGGAGGAGGGCTTGAGCCGTGGCTGAGTGGTGCTGGGCAGGAGCGAGCCCAGGGAAGAGCTGCTCTTGGTGTCTGCCACCAAAGCCAGAAATGAGCTGCAGGGAAGGGGCAAGCAGGAGAATTTCCATGGACACCAAGAGGGGAAGGGAATAAGGAGAACATGCTCTAAAAATACAGAAATGAACAATTCCTGCTCTTTTTAGCTTAAAGCTTTAAGATGGAGATGTGCCAATAAGAGGAATGTGTGTATCTGGGTGCCTTCACTAACTGTCTCACAGCAGGCATTCAATTCATGTAATCCATCTGCAGGTTTTCCTGTGGAAGTGTTTGTTTTCTCAGGATTCCCTCTCTGTAGCTGTTGCTTTTCCTGTGGCCCATCTCACTGAAGCACTGGGCAGCCCCCACAGGCAGGGGATACAGGCCAGCCTTGCAAAGATTAATGTTCCTCCCCCTATAATCCCTTTTTTCCCCCTAGAAAACTCCACAGCACAGAGAATGGGGCTGTGTGTTGTGTGCACAGGGAACCTCTGCTCCCAAATTTCTTTGACTGGGAGGTATTAATGTGTAGAAAGACCCTGAGCCCCTGGAGTTTGCTTCTAAATAGGGCACAGCTCAGAACATCTGAAGGTCTCTGGGGCTCATGGGTGGGAATCTCCTAATGATCTTTAGTTATTTTTATCCCTGCCCAGTGCTCAGTGCTGCGGGGCACAGGAGCCACTCCGAGATCTCCTGGGGAGTGCACGGAGCTGCCAGGAGCTGGGCAGGGGAGGAGGAACAGAAGATAAAGCACAAAAAAGGGAAGGTGACATAGCGAGACCCAGCATTAACGTCAGAGGAAGGCACGGGACAGCGAGAAGACAAAGAACAAAGGAGTTTGCCAGCGTTTTTCTTCTTTTCCTTCTGCTTTGAATCCTGCTTTCCAGAGGAAAATGGGGCAGCAGTTCACCAATGCTGAAGGGGAGCAAGGAGAGATTGATGTTGCAGAGCTGCAGGAATGGTATAAGAAATTTGTGGTGGAATGTCCCAGTGGGACCCTCTTCATGCACGAGTTCAAGCGGTTCTTCGGGGTCCAGGACAACCAGGAAGCAGCAGAGTATGTGGAGAACATGTTCAGGGCTTTTGACAAGAACGGGGTAAGTGCTGTCATTATTTCTATATATTTTGTATATAACGGGGGCCCAGCGGGGGCAGGAGAAGGAGCACAGGCTGGCCTGGATTTATCTCCTCAAATCTCCACCTAAATTAAGGTCAGAATGTCCCCTTAAGGGACTAAGGCTGGATTAAAAAGTCGGAACTTAGGCAGTCACACTTTGAGGCCCTCAAATAGCCAAGGCTCCCACATGGCCAAAATATTTCTCCGTTGTGATAGAGGGGAAATTCCAGTGCAGGGAAATCCTCCCCAGGCTTGTTGTGCGTTGGAGGAAGTGTCTGCATCAGGTACGAGCAGGTGGTTTGTAATAAAATACCGATTTCAGCTCTGCTTTCCAAAAGCAGGGGAGTGCTGAGCAGTCCAGACATTCTGGTTTTGATTCCCTTTGCCACATTTGTCACGGGACCCCTGGGGAAAGTGGGCTTTGTGCTGTAGGCACAGCTCCTGCACCCCTGCACTGCTGCACGGGCAGCTCTGGGCTGCCTTGGCTGAGCAGCTCCTGCCAAATGTTCAGTTGTTCTTTTCCTGGAGCTCTGGTCATGTCCAGCTGTGGGGATGTTTGTTCCTGGTATCAGTGCAGGAGAAGGGGACTCGGGCTGTTCGTCTCCGATCAACGCATCTCCCTTCTGCTCCCTTTGAAAACAGGGTCAAAATCTCATTGAATGGCAGCAAAAGTCACTTTGTGGGAAAGGATCTCAAAAGGCCGTGGAAGATGTTGGCAGGTCAGGCTTGTCTCAGAATTCCAAGGTGTGAAAAACCAAATTCCTGCAAAAAATGAAAGGTCCAGGTCCCAAATTCCATTATGAAAGCTGTGGAGGAGCAAGTAGCAGAGCAAACTGGGCATAAATGGTGAAGTCCCATTCCTGACTTACAGGAGTTTTCCTAACAGGACAGAAACTCTGTTTTTAAGGTGCCTGGCTGCACAGGGGTGTGGCTGTGCCTGCTGCGGGTCCTGAGCTGCTGCAAACCTTCCCTGGAGTGCCAAGCAAACCCCTGTCCCCTGCCCTGTCCTCCTGGCAGTTGTAACCCAGCTTTCCTGGGAGCTGGAAAGCACTTTTCCATCCCTTTCTGCCCAGGCAAGTGTCACCCAGCTGCTGCTTCTGTGTTGGCACAGGACAACACCATTGATTTCCTGGAGTATGTCGCTGCCTTGAACCTCGTCTTGCGGGGCAAGCTGGAGCACAAGCTGAGGTGGACGTTCAAGGTGTATGACAAGGATGGCAACGGCTGCATAGACAAACCTGAGCTGCTGGAAATCGTTGAGGTAAGCGGGCATTGCCCAATCCGTCTTTCAGCAATCCCTGCTCTGTGGCAACGCTCTGAGCTGTGTGGGGTTTGTGGTAATCAGGTCCCGAGGATGCTGTGGGGCTGAGCCAGGCACAGCTAGCTGTGCTCCCACCCGAGGTGGGGCTGAGGAGCACTGCTTACCCCCGTGTGGGCAGCTCAGGGAGGGCAGTGCCCCTCGCTGTGGGCAGCAGGGCCCTCTCAGGAGGGTGAGCAGCTGGTCACCTGCAGCAGCAGCTGTGGAAGCAGGGCAGCCTGTCTGCGCCGCCTTCCATCACAGTTTTGAGGTCAGCCAAGAAGTGCCCAGAACTGTGAGGCCACTGCTAATCCTCTCTCTGGGAAGACTTGACACAAAACCCTCCGACCTGAGCGGCGCAGGTAGCCACGGGCAGGTGGTGCCACGGGAGGAGTGGACGAAGCCTGACCCTCTCCCGTGGCTAAGGGGAGCAGAAGCTGGGGTCCAAATAGGAGCTGGGACAGGCTTGTGTGCAGCCTGGGCAGCTTCCCAGGGACAGGGCCGGGTTAGTCCAGCTGTGCCTGCCTTGGCTGTCAGCAGAGGCTCCCACCCGAGGCCTGTGATTCTTCCCATCTGGGAGATCCCCCTGTGCTCTCTGCAGAGGAGCCCTGAGCCTGAGCAGTGCGTGTGAGCGGAGCAGGAGGCCAGCAGCTTCCAGAGCAAATGAGGGGATTCATGTGCAGCCAGTGCAGGCACGAGCTCAGGGGTTCCATTCCAGATCTGAGGCTGCTGAGGGGCAGATCTTCCCAGAAAGGTTAAACCCCCAGACCGACACAGCCACGGGGCCGCAGCAGAGCTCGGTGCTCTCCGTTTCCCAGCCCTTTCCCTCATTTGGGAGCTCCTCTCAGTCCATCTACAGGCTGAAGAAGGTGTGCTGGTCGGACGTGGAGGACAGGACCCCGCTGCTGACCCCGGAGGAGGTGGTGGACAGGATATTTCAGCTGGTGGATGAGAACGGGGACGGTGAGTGATGCACAGGCTGCACTCCTGCCTGGGAGAGCTCCCCGGGCTGGGCTGGCTGCCTTTGCTGGGGCTGGCCAGAGGTCACTCGGTCTGTTGTGTTTCTCACCGTGGACAGCTGGGCTTGGTTCTGCTCTGTTCCACGGAGCCAGAAGTGTCTTGGTGGAGCAGGTGAAATATTTTTTGTTGTTATTTTAGTGTAAAACACGGAGGAGTCACTGCTGGGGCAGCTTTGGTGTCACTCAGATCCCATCCCAGCCCCAGCAGGCAGAGCCAGGTCCCAGTCCCAGCACCAGAGCTGGCTGAAGACACTGCTTCCAGCCAGACTGGGACCTGCAGGACCTGCCTGGGTCCTGGCAGGGCCTGGGGAGCCGCTGCAGCGTGCGGAGCGTCAGGGATGGGCAGGGGGGACCTGCCCCTCTCTGCTGGCTCAGTGCCCCTGGCTCGCCCTTGGGCTGCCTGGCCCGCAGGGGTGGGGATCCCCCAAGATCGTGTCTGATCAGCGTTTATCGGGCACTGGGTGCAGCCCTGCCTGCTCCTGCTCTCTTATCTGCCCGTGCCCTGCTCTCCCCCACAGGGCAGCTGTCCCTGGACGAGTTCATTGACGGCGCCAGGAAGGACAAGTGGGTGATGAAGATGTTGCAAATGGATGTGAACCCCGGGGGATGGATCACTGAGCAGAGGAGAAAGAGTGCTTTGTTCTGACAGGATCCGGGTCTGAGACAGCTCAAACGGCGATGCTGAGTCCCGAGTGTGACCCTCCCTCTAGGCTGGTAACGACTTTCCTTGTTAATTCAATCTCAGCATCCCGATGAGAGCCTGAGTGGTTCAAGGAGTCATCTCTGATGTACACCCCGCGTGCTGAGCACTGCGGGTCCCCAGGCACTATTTCTGGCCCATGAATAAGTCTCGCTGTGTACACAATTCCGCGTTTGCCAGCTCTGCTTTTTGGTTACACCCCAGGAGCAAACTCTGGTGGCTTCCCGAGCAGATCCTGATTAGGGCTTGGGGCTGGGCCGTGGGGACGGAGCCTGGGCGCTGTCCCAGAGCAGGCTGCTGCTGGCATGGCTCTCTCCTGCACTCGCAGCCCCTCGGAGCAGCGCAGGCAGCTGGGGCGTGCTCAGGGGGGCTCCGTGTGTGTCTTGCAGCCTTTCCCGCTGCTCGTGTCAGATTCCTGCAGACCAAATAAAACCACCAGAAATGAGAACTGGCTCTGAGCAGCGGCCAGGACGGCACAGAGCTGAGGGAAGCCACGTCAGGGCTGGGCAGGAGCAGCAGCAGCTCCTTCCTCCCCCTCCTGGGGACCAGAGGCTGCTCCTGCTGCCTGCCCAGAGGCGATGCTGGCTCCCAAGGCTGACATCTCCCAGCCCCGCTCAGAGCACAGAATGGCCCAGGTGTGACTCTGCTCCTTGGAGCCCCTGGTTCTCTGGAATCTGCGCTCTGGAGCAGCTTCTGCTGCCCTGGGAAAGGTGGAAGGGCCCGGGGAGCTCCAGGGTTTTCCCTGCAGGGTTTTCCTCGGCAGTGTCTCTGCAGTGCTGCAGTGTCTGTTTGTGCTGCTCCGTTGGCAGGACCTCAGAATCAGGAATCGTGGATGGTTCGGGTTGGGAGGAACCCTAAAACTCCTCGATTTCCAAGCCCCCTGCCCTGGGCAGGGATGCCACATCAGATTGCTCCGAGCCCTGTCCAAACTGGCCTTGAAAAGTGGAAAAAGTGAGAAAAATTCCAGTGCAGTGGTTTTACACTGCACTTAATTCAGCCCCAGACTACAGATAGAGAATTTACACAAGTTGCAGGCTGGGCTCTGCTCTTCTAACCCGTGTTTCTGCATAGATGGATGTGGGAAAAGAATTTGGGTGAATCAATATTTTGGTTCACCTTCATTGGATTTACTGGTTCATTCGAAAGAAGAAAACCCCCCAGGAAAATAACACGAGCTTGTCTCTGTTCCATTTTAATTTTCCAATGGGATCAGTGGGCCAGGTCATACCAATGAAAAGATTTACAACCCCTTTTTTGTGGCCTTTAATTAGGACTGTAGTAGCTGTCATTAGCTGATTAGTGTGCTGGTTTGTGGTCTTGTCAGTTTACCCGGCGTTTAAATTCCATGGGGAAGTGCTCAGGATTAGGCACAATCAGTGCTAGAGCTCAGAGCCTGCACATTTCCACTTTGAAATAGCCTTGCTGTGAGTTCTCTGTAAATACCGAGCAGTTTGTGGTGTGCTGACTTATCAGAGCTGATTAGACTCGTGCTTGCTGCTGCGCTGGGGCAGCTGGTCAAAGCTCTCTCTGGTCAACAGTTTATCAGCTCAAGATCTGAGAGAAAAATCTCACTTCTGACTTGAGAGCCTGGATGAAAACATTCGCGTTTATTGATTTTCCAGCTTGTGAAAAAATGCTTTCATCGGGGGATACAAATCTCTAAGAATTCCTTACATTTCAGCATCTCCACCAAGGCGGCACACCCTGCTCCTTGCAGGGATCCAGAGAGGCTGTTTAGCTCATAGAATTGCATTTTGCTGCTTCACTGAAATGCTTCTAATTCTCCCGTTCTGCTCACCTGGTCAGCCCGGGCTCTGGGGGGCTGTTGGGGACCCCCAGGCCAGCAGCCCTCCCCTGGTGAGCGCTTGTACAGCTGTTGGTAGCAGTTTTGTAAAACACGACTCGAAGAAAGAAATAAAGAAATATTTATTAAAACCTTTGTTTCGTAATATCTGTTTGTTAATTAGGTGAAGAGCTGTGTAAGCACCTGACTGAAACTGTAGCCTGTGAGTGTGATATATTGAATTTAGGGGAGGAGCAGCAGCTGGGGAAGACAGAGATAAGGCAGAGATGACGATGCTGCTGCAGAGGCAGAGTTGGGAAGGAGCCTCTGGTGCTTGAATTCCCTGTGATGACAGCAAAACCCGCGAGAGTTTAATTTAAAAACCAGCGTTTCTCACTGGAACTGGGAACGGGGGTTTAAAATCAAGCGAGCTGGCTGCTGCAATCCGCTGCCCCCTGTAACCCTGGCAGGGCTGGGGCAGCACAGGCTGCTCCGAGTGCCGGGCCCGGGCAGCTGTGGGGTGGAGGGGCAGGGGCCGTGTTTGTGTCACAGCTGGCAGAGCCCGTGGAAAATTGCTCCTCTTATCAATTGTGTAATCTTTGGTCAAGAAATGGCAAGGTGCTTTGGCCTGTGCTATTTTAAACCCCGGTGATCTCTGCCGGCTCCACCATCGCTCCCAGGGGCTGCCGATGTCAGTGTTTGCATAATCCCCCTGCCAGACTTAGGGCCCCGCTCCAATTGGATTGGCCTGATCGGATTTCTTCTGCTCTAAACGGGGAAGCGGGAGAGCTTGGAAAAGGCCAGTGCCGCCTGATTTTGCGGGCTGCCATCTGCTCCGTGCTGCTGCGCTCGGCCGGGAGCGAAGGCGGAGAGCCGGGCTGGACAGCTGGAGCTGAGGCCGTGCTGGAAGGGAAGAGGGAGCAGGAGCCAAGGAGGCAGCACATCCCGAAACGCCCCGGGAGATGCGTCCCTGGGGAAGGGCTGGGCGGCAGGGATGCGGCTGAGAGGATCCCTGAGCTCCGTGCCCAGCCCTGCCCTGTGCGCGGCTCAGCTTCGGGCAGGGGCGGCTCCCCCGGGGCTGCCCGGGTGTGTGTCCAGCTCATTCCCGAAGCATCTGTGGGCAGGTGCCTTCGAAAATGTCCTGTGCAAAGCCAGAGTGACCTCCTCAGCCCCGCGCCGGTCACTGCAGGCACTGCCTGTGGTTTCTTACAGCGGTTTTCTGGCAGCAACTGTGTTCAGCTGTGCCATGGCAAAATTCCTCTCCTTTCTTTCTTCCCTCTCCTTCTTTTCCTCCCTTTCCTCTTTTATTTTCCTTCCTTTCTTCCCTTCCTGCCTTTGTGCCTGCTATTTCTTCCTTTCCTTGCTGTCCTTCCTTTCCCTTTTTTTTTTTCTTTTTTTTTTCTTTTTTTTTTTTTTTTTTTTAATTTTCTTCCAAGTTAAGCTTAGAAAGTGGCTCAAGTGCATCACCCTTGAGGACCCTGCACCCGAGGATGTTCTGGGGTCCGAGCAGCGCCGGGGCAGGGACAGGGGCCGGGGAGAGTCTGGCCGAGGATGGCTGCGGTGGCCCTTTAGTGGCCTTTCCTCACCTCCGGGATCGTGCACACGGGGCTGGCTTGGGGGGTTCGCTGGGGTTTGGATCCCGGGGCTGTTTTGGGGGGGTTCTCTCGGGTTGGGGTCCCGGGGCTGTTTTGGGGGGGTTCTCTCGGGTTTGGATCCCGGGGCTGTTTTGGGGGGGTTCTCTGGGGTTTGGATCCCGGGGCTGTTTTGGGGGGGTTCTCTCGGGTTTGGATCCCGGGGCTGTTTTGGGGGGGTTCTCTCGGGTTTGGATCCCGGGGCTGTTTTGGGGGGGTTCTCTGGGGTTTGGATCCCGGGGCTGTTTTGGGGGGGTTCTCTCGGGTTTGGATCCCGGGGCTGTTTTGGGGGGGTTCTCTCGGGTTTGGATCCCGGGGCTGTTTTGGGGGGGTTCTCTCGGGTTTGGATCCCGGGGCTGTTTTGGGGGGGTTCTCTCGGGTTGGGGTCCCGGGGCTGTTTTGGGGGGGTTCTCTCGGGTTGGGGTCCCGGGGCTGTTTTGGGGGGGTTCTCTCGGGTTTGGATCCCGGGGCTGTTTTGGGGGGTTCTCTCGGGTTTGGGGTCCCGGCGCGTTCCCGCTGCTCCCGGCGGTGCCGGCAGAGGGCGCTGCGGGACGGGCGGACACGGCGGGAGCGGGGGGGGGGGGGGGGGGGTCCCGAAAACCGGGAACGGGAACGGGAACGGGATGGGAACGGGATCCATGGGATGGGAACGGGAACGGGAACGGGAACGGGAACGGGAACGGGATGGGATGGGATGGGATGGGATGGGATGGGATGGGATGGGATGGGATGGGATGGGATGGGATGGGATGGGATGGGACGGGATGGGATGGGATGGGATGGGATGAGATGGGATGGGATGGGATGGGATGGGATGGGGACAGGGGTGGGACAGGGACAGCCCTTTTAGAACAACTTTGTCTTTATAAAAAGAAATCTGGCCGGTCAAAGCTGCTTCCTGCCGCCCCTCGGGTGCAGAGGGCAGGCCGAGGGGAGCCTGGGCAGGGCTGATGGCATCGGTGCCCAGGGAGGGGCTCACAAAGCCCACGCTGGGCTCAGCTCCCTCCCCGTGCTGGTGCAAGGCCAAAGGGCGCTGAGTTTGTGCGGGTCATCTGTGGGGGAGTTGGTTTTGCTGCAGGAAGGAGAGCTACACTGTGAGTAAACAGCTCAGCCCGCCTCTAAGGAGGGGTTGCAGCTGCTCCCTCTTGCAGGGCTGCGGGTGGACACGCTGGCCATCGAGGGCTCCTGTCCAGGGCGCTGTGGTTTGTGAGCCCGAGAACAACCCCAGAGCAGCTGTTTCTGCACGTGTGTGAGCCACCAAATCCCTCCTGCTGGAAACAGGAGGATTGACTGCAAGAGAGAAGAAGCACGACCTGAAATAATATTGTAAAACATCTTTATTAGCTCACCATAGGCCTGGAAGTACAAAAGCTTCCAGGTAAAACTGGAAAAGACGCACAGGGCAAATGGTCAGGAAGCTGCTGATGAATTGCAGACACCCAGTGCTAAACAACAAAGCTCTCAGCTGGGCAAGAAGTCCTTCCTGGCGTCCTGTGTTGCCTCACCACGCCTGGGAGTGCTCCCCGGGCTGAGGAGCTCCCTGCAGGAGCCGGGGCTGTTGTGGGGCTGGCAGCCCTGCCCGGGCTGTGCTCTCTGCCCGAGGACTGCACAGAGGGGGCCTGGGGCTGATCAGGCACTGCCCCGATCCCACCCAGCTGCTGGGCCTGGCAGGAATCCTCGGGTGCCCCTCTGGGCTGGTCTCACCCTCTGTAGAGAGGGGTGGAAGCCTCCTGGTGCTGGTTTGCAGGTGTCACACCGGCAGGAATGGTCCTGCAGCTCCCTGCCAGCTCACTGCAGTGCTGATTCGGCTTATCTGGGAGCACTTCCCTCCTCCCAGAGGCTTCAGGGAGAAACACTTCCTTACAGTCCAGGGGGTGGTTGAAAAAAGGCACCATTCGATGTTTTAAATGCTTTCAAACAAAGCAAAGCCACTGCATTCACCCCTCCCCTCCTGCTAGCTCCCAAATGTTTTGACTCACATTATCACTACTCACTGCTGGCCAAACGATGAGTGAAGGAAGGAGTGACCAGAGCTGGAATTGCTCGCTCTGGAAATTCAAATGGAAGGAGAAGGTTTAGATCTGCGTTTCCAGGACCCCTCTCCCCGGGGCCAAGTCCTGGGCAGCCCCTGGTTGGACCCCGCTGGGGGGGCGTTGGCCACGGCCTCGGTGGCAGTTTTGGGGTGTTCTCGGTGTGTTCTTGGCCCGCACAGCCTCGCGCTGCCCCTCTGCCCGGGGAGCACTGGCTGTCCCCTCTCTGAGCTCAGTCCAGAGGCCGTGCCAGCTCCGTGCGGGACGAGCCCAGCTCTGCACCCCTCCCTGCAGGGGCCTCTCCTCCCGCTGCCCGGGGCGTCACAGCCCGGTCCCTGCGAGGGGACAGCTCTGCCAGTGGGGAGCGCAGCCCCACAGCCCCTCCGAGTGCCGGTGCCAGTGCCGGGGGAGGCCGAGGGAGGGCCGAGGGAGCTACTGGGCAGCCTGGGCGTCCTGCCCGGCCTCGTGGGGGTTCTTGCCGTCGTTCTGGATCAGCCGCACGATGTGGGTCAGGTCCAGGCTGCGGGTGAGGATGTCCAGCAGCATCTCGTCCTTCTGCACGCCCTCCATGAACTCCTCCAGGGACAGCTCGCCTGCAGGGCACGAAGCTCTGTTAAACCCTGCTGCTCCTGCGCCCCCGGGAATGGCTCAGCCCGTGCATCGTGCCCCAAAGCCCAGCACAGACCCACCCTGGGGCAGAGCCCCCTCGGGCAGCCCGGGGATGGGGGCTCTGCCCCCACGGGGAGCCAGCTCTCCCACCCTGGTGTTCTGGGACTGCTCTGGCAGCCGGGAGCGCAGGCAGGGAAGGCAGAGCAGTGGCAGTGCCCCCGGGAGGGCCTCACCGTCTCCGTTGATGTCGATTTTGTTGAACACCATGTCCGTGAACTCCTCCGCCGTCATCGTCTCGTTGCAGCGGTTGATGGAGCGAATGGCCTGGGGGAGCGAGGGGCACAGGGTTGCTGAGTGCTCTGCAGGTGTGTGTCCATCACAGCAAGTGGCCAACGACCAGACACGAAAGGCCAGGTGCTTTTTCAGGGCTAAAACTTGGTTTGGGGCCGTTGGGCTTTGAAAGGAATAAGTCCTGTCTAAAAGGCTGGAGATTAAAATCACCTGAAAAGGCCATCAATGCTTTACAGGATTTACTGGGCACGCTGGGATAAGCCAGAAGCCATTCACCTCTGAAAACCCTTAGATTAAATTCAAGTGCTTATCTCAGCCCCAGTTTCAGTGCGCAGGGTTAAGCAGCTGCCAGGAGAGGACGAGGGGTGCTGGGTGTCCGGGGTGTGAGGCAGAGGACGGCAGCAGCTTTGGGCAGTGTCTGCTCGCCGACCATGGAATTCACGGGCTGGCAGTCCCTGCTCCAGCCTCGCTGCACCCCGTGCCCATCTGGGGCAGGAGGAAGAGCCGGGCCCACTCACCTTGATGATGTTCAGCAGCTCAGCCCGGTCGATGCAGCCGTTGCCATCCACGTCGTAGAGCTTGAAATACCACCTCAGCTTCTGATCCACCTTCCCCTTCAGCACCAGGCTCAGGGCTGCCACGTACTCCATAAAATCTATGTAGCCATCCTAAAAGCAGAAGGTTGGGAGCTAGGGTGAGATTGAAGGCAGAGTCAGGCAGTAAGGGATTCTCTTGGTCCCGCCGCCCTGGGACCAGGGGCTGGTGGAGCACAGTGGTGAGAGCCAAGGCTCCACCTGAACCTGGGCAGAAACGCTGTAGAAGGATGGAATTATAACATCAGAGAGGCTGGGAAAGGCCTCCAAGATCATCAAGTCCAGCCTTGGACCGTTGGATGGTGGAAGGCAGGGACTGGCTGGGCGGGTCTGCCTTGGGGACTGAGCTGGCCTGGCTCAGAGAATTAACACGCCAGGCATTAATTACCAGCTCAAAGGGAATTCAGAGGTCAGAGAGGTTTATGCAGATGAGCCCTGATAAATTCCCCAGCCTCATCCTGCCTGCACACACCTGCAGCTCCTTTCTCCTGCCAGGGGTCT
Source organism: Motacilla alba alba (assembly GCF_015832195.1). NCBI lineage: Eukaryota > Metazoa > Chordata > Aves > Passeriformes > Motacillidae > Motacilla > Motacilla alba. The sequence goes on from NC_052041.1 coordinate 5,497,851, forward strand.
CATTTCCAGGAGAGGAGCAAATTCAGGAGTGACCCCAGCAGGCTGCTGACGTCTCGGGCTGGGAGGGTGTCTCTGTGTCCCTGTGCCATTTCTGAACCTGCTCCACGTTTGGAGCACAAACACTTTTATCTTTGACTTTCCTGCCAGGTGTTTGCCCACCCCAGCTCGTGCCACGGTTCGAGGTGCCCAGCTGGACCCAGGATGGTGGCAACACTGCAGAGCTGCTGGCCTGAGCTCACAGGCCACCAGACTGCCCCAGACCCTGCCCGTGATGCTCACAGCTTCCAGGAGGTTGGTGAAACGCCTCCTGCCCGCCACAGAGCGTTCCCATGGCCTCTGAAGGGATTCCCCTCGCTGTGGTTTGGGGCACGTCCCTGGAAGTGCTGCTGTGGATGTGGCACTGGGGACACAGTGGGCTGGCAGCGGGGCTCGGGGATCTCAGGGGCCCTTTCCAACCTCAGTGATTCCACGGTTCCCCCTACAGACCTGGGGCAGAGCATAAACCAGGGTTCTGTGGGTGAACAAAGGCACTGCCCCAAGGGCCAGGACCTTCCAGAGATCATCTGCTTTATCCCCCTGCTGCAGGAGCCAGATTAGGGACAAATAACTGCTAAGCCCCTTCCCAGCAGGATTTCCTGTGCATCAATTCCCTTTCCAGGCACGCATTCAAACACGGCAGCGAGCAAGGGAAAGGCCGAGGCACGACCAAACACCTGAAGGATTTAGGGCCTGATTTGCATTTTTGTCAATGGGATTAATGCCACTAAGCCCTTTGGGTTGCCATAAAACAGATTCCTCATCTCACAGGAGGTGCAATTTCAGGCCATTTGCAAGCAGAGGAAGATGCAGTTTCCTGTTGGAAGCACAGCATCCATCTGCTTCCCAAATCCCTGCTCTGGGACTGCATTCCCAAAAATCTGCTCTGGGACTGCATTCCCAAATCTCTGCTCTGGGACTGCATTCCCAAATCCCTGCTCTGGGACTGCATTCCCAAACCCCAGAGCCTCTCCTCAGGGAGCCCAGGCTCCCTATCCCGTGGGATAAAATCCAGCCCAGTGCAATCCGTGCACAGTTTCCCTCAACACAAGCAGCCCCAGCCCGTGCTGGGTCTCTGGCCCTGCATGAATGCAGCCCTTGTCCTCACAGCCACTGTCACAACATCCAGCGTTCAAGGATTGAAGGGCACTCCATTTTAAAGGGATCAGAGAGTGCCAGATAAAACCCCACTGTTTTAGAAGGAAAATATCAGTTCTGGGAGAAGCCTCTGAGTCCTTGCAGAGCCGGCAGTGGGGGAAGAGTTTTTGCTGGCATTTTTCACGTTCCGGAGCCGATTCCACAGTTTGTGAGGCTGTGGTGAGTCGGGCTGCACACAGCCAGAGCAGCTTCTGCCTCCCACCCACCCAGCCCAGCCCAGCAGAGCAGGGCCCAGCCCTGCACGGCCGAGTGGGAAGGACAATATTTACCTTATTAAAGTCAAACGTCTCAAACATTTGCTCAACGTATTTGTTCGCTGCCGGACTCAGGTTTTTCAAGCCAAAAAACTGTTTGAACTCGTAGAGGGTGAGCTGGCCAGAGGGACACTCCGTCATGAACTTCTTGTACCACTGGTGGCACTCGGTGGTGCTCAGCTCCTCCACGGCTTTCCCGTCCATGTTCCCCATCTCCACACCAGCTGCTGCTCCCTTCGCAGCCAAAAACGGAGGGTTTGTGAAATTTAGGGGGAAAAAGAAAAATCTCACAATTCTGCTTGTTGCCTTCAAAGCGCAGAGGTGCCCAGCAGTGCAGGGTCAGGGCATCAGGAAATCCCTGGGGCTGTACAGATTCCAGCAGGGATGGACGCAGCAGACTCCTCTTCCTGGGAAAACCCAAAAGCACAGAACCCCCTTGGGAAGGGAAGGGGACATTTAAGTACCCAGCAAATCCCTCCCCAGCCAATGAGGCTCGGAGGGGTGGTGTGCTCCTGCCAGGCATTAAGAGTTCAGGTTAAAATAGGAAGAGGTAAAATGGGGAAGTCTTGCCGATTACAGGCCCAGCGGGAGATTAGGAGGGTGGAATTTTCTCTGTGATGAGCTAATCTCTTAATCCACTTCATTTATCATTGACAGGGGGGGCTGGTGTCACATGAGCAACAACTTTTGGACCAGAACCAGAGTAAGAAAAATGAGAGAAAACCACTCTGGAAACCTCTGTGCTGTTTCTGCTTCACCTCACTCTGCCAGAGGATTCCAGAGGGGCTCCAGAGCCTGGAATTCAGGGAGGGGGAAGTGCCACTTCAGCTCCTGGAAGAGACGCGCCAGGAGGGTGAATTTGGTGTGAGGAGACAAATATAGAAACATAATGGCTTTGAATGGTAAAGGTTTGAGTCTGCTTTAACTGCAGGCAGCAGGAAGGGGAAGGGCCCTCTCCCCAGCTCCAGGGGTCGCGTGTCCAGTCCTGGTCCTGCTAATTGAGAGTTCTTTCCTCAAAATTGTCCCACACTCTGCTCACCCCAGCAGTGTGTCCTGGCTGCTGCACGACAAACTCAGCTCACCCCGGTGGAGTTAAATGCAGCTTCAGTTTTCACTTATGATGGATTACCATGCAAAATTCTGCACGTAAATACAACCAAAGCCAACGTTGCTTTCACTTTGACACACAGCACTCTGAGAGTCCTCGGGAATAAAATCTCCTCAGAAAGCACCGTGGGCCAGATGCTGGGCTGGAGGTGAAAGGAGCGAGTGCAGGCTGTCCCACAGGGTTCATCCACCACACACAGCTCACATCTGACAACTGCAGTTATCTAACAGGCAACAGAGACCAGCGTTGCTTCTGCACCCTAGTACATGAGGAATAGCTCTGCTAAAAAAAGCAGCGTTACACAATCATAAAACACTCATGGAAAAGGAATTAAGCCGAGGAACACTAATTGGATGTGCTAATTCTGCGCTCGCCACCGGGGCCCTGTTGAGCAAGGTGAGCCCGCGGCGATGCCCGGAGCCCAGCCCGGCCAGGTGAGCTGGGCTGGGTGGGCACTCTGCAGTGCCCTGTGCTGTGACACCCGTGTGGCAGCACAGGACAGGACAGGACCAGCCGGGCAGGCTTTCAGAGCAAAATCCACTCTGCATATTTCCCTGGGGAGCAGCGGCAGAGCCTCCCCACCCTCCCGGCGGTGGCACCGGCGGATGGCACACGGGTCACAGCGTGCTGTCTCAGGGCTTTATTGCCGGGCCTGGGCCGCTCCCAGCTACGGCTTGGGGCCGTGGAAGGATCTCCACTTGCGGGTGTCCGAGCTGGGCAGGTCCAGGCGCCGCCGGCCGTGCGCGGTGCCCGGCTGGAAGCGGAACCCGCAGAAGGGTTTCTGCGCCGTGCAGAACGGCGCCAGCGAGTTGGGCCACCCGGGCCGGTAGAACACGAACTGGAAGGAGCTGAGGGCACGGCCCCCGGTGTGGACAACAACCGGCACGAAGCCAGAGCCCAGGGGAGCAGCGGGAGGCGGCCGGCTCCTCGCCCTGGGGGCTGGCTGGGTGATCTCCGGCTCTGCTTTGGCCTCCTCCATTCCCTTGGCTCTCCTGGGCTTTGCCAGGGGCTTCTGGTGGTTTAGCCACCTGTGGAGCAGAAAAATCCAGAAAAGATTTTTGAGAAGAAAAAGAAAGAAAAGAGCAGAAAAAGATCCAGAGAAAGGCGTGGCAATTGCCCCCAGCCCTCACCATCCCCAGCGGGAGAGCCTGGGCAGCTCCTGCAGGGGCAGCTGGGGCAGTGTGAGTGCTGGGGAGCCCGGGGCTTGCACATCCTTAGCCAAAAATCTGAGCTGGTGCTGCTTAAAGAGAAAGGGACTTTAAACTCAAATGGTGCCCTGGAAATAAGGAAGTGACTTTAAACCAGTGCTGAGGGAATAGGAATGATGGGACACAAAGGACTTGCTTCTCTCTGGACTCTCAGTCACAACAGCGATAAATCCAGCAGCACTCGCTCCTGGGGAAGCTGTCACCAGCCACAGCGTGGCAAACCTGCCTGGAAAAGGGTTCAGCACAACCTGACCCAGGAGGACGCAGCAGTGATGGCAGAAGCTGACCCTGTCCCTCGGGGCAGCAGCTCAGCAGCTCCGGGTGCCTCTGCAGGGGCCCCCGGGCTCCCTGAGCCTCCTCGTGCTCTGGGCACTGCTCTCAGCCCCTCTCCAGGTGGGTTCAAGCCCAGAGGTGTGAGGGGCGCCTGCCCAGGCGGGGCACAGGGAGCAGGGAAGAGCCCCGAGCAGCCCTTTGCAGAGGAGGGTGGGCGTGAGCCCCGGGACACAGGGCGGGGGCGGTGACCCAGGGCTGCTGAGAGCTGGGCCCGGCTGCAGGGGTGTTCCTGCTGCTGTTACCTAAGCATGACTCAGTTATCTTGTTTTCAGTGACGACACCTCTGTGCCAATGGAAACTGGCTCTTCCCCCGGAATTAGCCACCCTGCTCCTGCCTGTCCTAAATGAATGCGTTGCTGTTTGCTTATTTTTAACCTCTTAAAGAGGTTTCCTGCTTTCCGTGACGCGCGTGGTGCTATTTCTGTCCCCGGCTCCTAAATCTATTAAGAAGGGGAATGCCTGCAAATTGTTTAGAAATCTCCTTAGAGCCTCTGAGGGGAATCTCCAGGTCCCTGCAGGTTCACCACCTCTTTTGTCACTCATCTCTCCAGGGCAGATGCCAGGTGCCTGGGAGGCTGGACCTCAGCTCACAGCAGTTATTCCAGGAGCTGCTGCTGGAAACCTCCGTCCATTTTCCCCAGGGGATAAAACAATGAAAGGCAGATTTTATACCACCGCAGCCATTTCGGTGTGGGTTGTGCGCCCCTGTTCAGGGCTTGGATTGTTCAGGGGCCGCTGTTTTCACACGGGTGCTGCCAGCGCCTGCCCGTTTGCTCTTTGGAAGGGACAGGCACGCACACGGCTGTGCTGATGCCCGTGCACCCACCAGCAGGAGCCCTGCAGTCGCGTGTTTGGGGCGTGGAGGGGAGGCTGCAGCTGCCTTGGCAGCCCGGTTGCTGGCTCATGCAGCTGCCTGCAGGCTGAGCACGGCTGGCTGGGCGCTGCAGCCCCGCAGCCCCTCCAGTGCTGAGCCCAGGCTCTGCTCCTGCCCCGGGCCCGGCTGCCCCCCGGCTCCTGCCCCTCCTCGGGGCCCCTGGAGCTCTGCAGGACGCTCCTCCCGGGAGGAGGATGGATGCACCTGCTCGTGTGACCCCTGTCCGGCAGGGGAAGCACCGGCTTAAGGTGCTGGTGCTATTGATGGCTCCGTGCCTGGGTGAAGAGTGCCACTAATCCTATCGCACCCGTTCCTACGTAGAGAGATCCCAAATCCCTCCCAAACTGCCTGGTGTCCAGCAGAGCAATCCCCCAGGTGGGTCCCAGGGGGAGGTTGGCTCAGTAATTGGGGGAGCAGGAAGGGTTCAGAGGTGCTCCCTGGGCAGGAGCTCCCTGGGCAGCTGGCAGAGCCTGGCTGGCAGTCTTGCCCATCCCAGAGCCATCCCAGAGCCATCCCTGAGCCATCCCGAGCCATCCAGAACCATCCAGAGCCATTCCAGAGCCATCCCGAGCCATCCAGAACCATCCAGAGCCATTCCAGAGCCATCCCGAGCCATCCAGAACCATCCAGAGCCATCCAGAGCCATCCAGAGCCATCCCAGAGCCATCCCAGAGCCATCCCTAAGCCATCCCGAGCCATCCCAGAGCACCAGGGTGCTTTGCTCTGAGCTCTCAGCACCTCTGATGGCAGCAGCAGGATTTGCACGGCAGGGATGGGATGAAGCCTGCACTGACATCACCGAGACCTTGCCAGCCTGGTCACCCTCAGACAAGGACCTGCAGCCCACAGGGAGGGGACATGGTGGGACAGTGTCCCTGCTGCCCAGCTGTGAGCCTGGGGCGCCCACCTGGGAGGTTTTCTCAGGAGGGAGGCCCTGGAGGGTGGCACTGCCTGGGGCGCAGGCAGGAGCCAGCACTGCAGCGTGGCCAGGGCCGGCTGGCAGGGCTCTGGGGCCATTGTGACCACGGGGCCATTGTGACACGGGGTGTCACCGGGCTGCTGGGTGTCACAGGGCTGCAGAGGAGTGCAGGGGCTCGGCCATGCGACAGGATTTACAGGCCTGGGAGCTGCCAGTGCAGCTGGGGCAGGGCCGGGCTCTGCGGGACGCTGCTGGCACTGCCAGCCCAGCTGCAGCCTGGCACCAGCTGCCCCTCTGTGCCCAGGAGCTGTGTGCCGTTCTGCAGGCACACCTGGGGGTTTCTCCTCCCATCCCTTCCTCCTCCAGGTCCAGCCCTGGCCGCACAAACCCCCCTGAGAGCTGCGAGTGCGGCAGGAGCCATCCCCATCCGCGGGGGCAGCTCCTCTCCCTGATGGGGAAGCAGATTGTTCTGGGGTGTTTACCCGAGCTGGGATCAAAGGCAGCCCCACACTGCGGCGTGTTACATCACAGCAGCGCTCACACGGCTCCTTCTATGCCATAAAATCTGCTGGAGATCTTCCAAGTGCTTTCCTGAGCTTCGTGCCCGGCCCAGCCCACCAGTCCCTTTTGCTGCGTGGCCTCAGCCATGCAGGGGTGACAGCTGTCCCTCCTTTAACGCAGCCCAGGCACCCAGCCCGGCCGCTGTGCCGTGCCTCTGGAGTTTGCGCTTCACAGGAGCCCCGTTGGAGTCTCCCTGCTGCGAGGGGATTTTGTGGGACACCTTTGTGTACAGCCCGGGCTCTCTCATTCCTCCATCTCCCCCAGCCCGCTGCAGCCCGTCCCTGCCGGGTGCCGGGGCGGCCGTCTGTCCGTCAGTCTGTCCGTGTGTCAGCCTGCAGCGGCGTTTCCGTTTAAGATAACTGTCGGGGCAGTGGCGCTGATTGCAGGGCACGGAGCCGCCCCAGCCGGGGAGAGGCACCCGAGCCACGGAGCCGCAGCCCCGCTGAAATCCCCCGAAAACCCCTAAAGTGTCAGAGCTCCCCCACCACAGCCGAGGAATCGAATTTTAACATTTTAATTCTCCTTTTCCTTCCCCATTTCCCATTCGTAATTCATTTTAAGTGCTGCCTCATACCCATGCCACGATTAGACTCCCCTTCTGCAGCATCCTAACAGCGCTCATTTCTCATTCTTCACAGGGGACTTAATGTGTTGCTTTGATTTGCTCTTTAAAGCAAAAAAGAAGATGCTTTTCACAAGAAAAGCATCATTTTAAAGCGATTGAGTGAGATTTATCACTGAAAAAAAGAAATCTGTATTGTTTTGACTCTCAAAACTTGGTAGAGATAGAAAGAGGTGTAAGATCTTAACCTGAAGTTGGAAGCTGTGTTTCAGAGTTAATGTTTTGACAACTATTTTGGGTTTAAAGTTCTCCAGAATTCCCTGTGTTTATTGGCAGCCGATGTTACTCATTAACTCTCAGTTTTTACTTGCAGAGCACCAAAAATCGCTCCCAGTGCTAGAAATTTGCTTTTATACCCGAAACTAGAAATGGTTTGGGGTCAGTCCCATGGCCTTCGGGGCTGTGCATCAAAAGCACCCCGAGGCTCGGAGCAGCCCGGGTGCCCCGGGTGCTTCTGCCCTTGCCGGGGAAGCCGGGGCTCGGTGAAGGGACGGAGAAACACGGGAGGAAGAGGAAGGGCAGAGCCCTGGGGGTTCGGGCTGCGGGAACGGCGGCAGCCCAGTCAGGGAGGTTGGAACTGGAGAAGAGGGAAAGGCTCCTCACCCACTGGGTGCCCGGGCACTACTCCGGGAACTGGAGAAGAGGGAAAGGCTCCTCACCCACTGGGTGCCCGGGCACCGCTCCGGGCTCTCGGAGCTCAGGGAGCGCTCGGACAGAGGGGTGTTCCCGGGTTCGGGTGTCCCAGGCTTTCGGGGTGTCCCGGGGGTTCGGATGTCCCGGGCTTTCGGGTGTCCCGGAGTTTCGGGGTGTCCCGGGGTTCGGGTGTCCCGGGGTTTCGGGGTGTCCCGGGGGATCGGGTGTCCCGGGGGTTTCGGGTGTCCCGGGGGTTCGGGTGTCCCGGGATTTCGGGGTGTCCCGGGGTTTCGGGGTGTCCCGCAGCCGCACGGGTCGGTCCCCGCCGGTCACAGCGGCTCTCGGAGCCGGGGTTCCCGTGGCCGCGGTGCTCCCGGAGCCGGGGTTCCCGTGGCCGCGGTGCTCCCGGAGCCGGGGTTCCCGTGGCCGCGGTGTTCCCGGAGCGGGGTTCCCGTGGCCGCGGTGCTCCCGGAGCCGGGTTCCCGTGGAGCGGGGCACCTGGCGGAGGGCGGGCCCGGGGGTGGGGCCGTGCCCGCCCTCCGCACGGAGCCGCTCGGGCCCGTCCCCGCCGCTGCCGCGGGATGCCCGGCGCGGCTCGGTCCGGCTCGGCTCGGCTCAGCTCGGCCAGGCCAGCATGAAGAAGCACCAGCCGCACTCGGTGCAGGGCACCTTCAGCCGCCTCTTCGGCAAGCGCCACTCCAGCCCCAGCGCCGCGTCCCTGTTCGCCACCAACCCGCCCTGGATCTTCACGCAGGAGGTGACCTCGGACAGCGCGGGTGGCACCGGTCAGTGTCCCCCGCGCCGCGCTCGGCCGGGCGCTCCCGGGGCAGAGGGGCGAGCTGGGCTCGGGGCCGCGGGGAGGCTCCGGGAGCGCTCGGGGCACCGGGATGGGCAGCGCGGGGTCCGGGGGCTGCCGCTCCCGGCGGGGTAAACTCGGCTGAAAGAGGCCGGGGAGTGGATGAAAATGGGTTTTATTGCTTCCCGTCGCGCTTTCCCACGCCATGTTTGATCCGCGCCTTGCCGGGTCGGGGTTATTTACTCATAAACCTGTTTCTCGCAGGGCTGTGAGCGAGGACGGAGCTGAGGGTTGCATATTCCTCGGGATTTATTTGTGTTTCTTTGTGGTTTTAATTGCAATACGGTGCCCTGGAGGCTCATGTAGGAGGGAGCCAAATTAATAGTAATGGAGCCAGGTAGATAGAAGATAGCAGTTTGTGGATGGAGTTTGGTGGCTGTAAGAGCCCAACAAACTCTTCCAAGATTAAAAAAAGTGGAAGTGCTGCCTGCTGAGCTGTGCAGGATGAAGTATTGTCTGTGAAAGCAACTGCGAGGTGGTTACACCCCAAAGGCCAAGCTGCTGAAACCAAGATAAAATGAAAATGTGACAGGGAGTTTCGTGCAACTCTGCAACCCAGGAGGAAAATTGCTGATTTCTAACTGTCGTAAATCTGAGGAGGATTCAAGCTTCTCTCTGATGTGGTTTGGATTAGAAAAAAGAAAAGGAGTTGCTGTGTCTGCTTATTAGGAGCCTGATTTCCGTGGCTGTGGTTCTGCAGTGCCAGTAGAAGAGCTTTCTGCTCAGGTGTGGGTCAGGCTGCAGAGGAAGAGCCGGGAATCCCGAAACCTGAGCCCAGGGAGCAGCTGGTGAATCGCTCCTTAGCATCCTGCTGGCGTTTCTGCCCGGAACTGGGCTCCGTCAGGGTGCAGTGGCAGTGTGGCAGTGGGACACCGAGGGGCAGCATCCCAGGGGGGACAGCAGCCCGGATCTTGGGGACAGCATCCCAGGGGGGACAGCATCCCGGATCTTGGGGACAGCATCCCAGGGGGGCCAGCAGCCCGGGTCTTGGGGCCAGCAGCCCAAGGGAACAGCATCCCAGGGGGGCCAGCAGCCCAGATATTGGGGCTAGCAACCCAAGGGGGCCAGCAGCCCAGGGGCCAGCTGTGCTGTAGCCAGACCCACGCACAGCACGTCCTGCCCCAGCCCTGGCCCCGTTTCTGGGCCGTTTCCTGCAGGGCTCCGTGCCTGGAGGAGTCCCCTGCTCCTGCTGATCCCCACCTTGGTTTCTCACACAAAGTAAACACGAGTTAGGCAATGTGCAATGGGTGTAGGTTTGCATGTCCCTGACTCAGAGATTCCTGAATATAGTGACTGATGCCTCCTCCTGCTGCGGGGAGCTGTGGGTGCCCCGGCTCAAACCTGCTGCACCTCCTCCAGGTGATGCAACGCCCGGGGAGGAAGAAGTTCCATTACATGAGTGGCAAATTGTTTATTTAATTTCCCATGGCTGAGCAAACAGAAATGTCTCCAGGACAGGCTGAATGTCAAAAAGTGGCCGAAGCAAGGCCAGAGCTTTGAGCCAGCTGCTTCCCACAGCTTCCAAGGGTGCATTTCCTGATGCCTCCTTCCAGGAAAGGAGGCTGGCAGAGCTCAGGTCTTGCTGGTGATGGGCTCCCAGCAGGCAAGTCCTGTTTATCTAGCAAAGAAAACACAACTACAAGCGCTTCATTTTCCTTTAATTAAAGCGTTCAGGGTAGCGATGCTTAGTAATCTAGGATCAAAGTCCTTGTGATCTTTAATCCAGTTTCTCACTGGGTTTACCTAGTGACTGTTAAATATAAAACTCATCGTTTCAAGTCTCAGAACTACTCTGCTGCTGCTCAGGCTGTCTGAGTCCAAACTCTCCTGTTGCCTTGGCCTTAATTCCTGCTCCTTACTCACTGAATGCGGGGTCACCCACAAAATTAATCATCACAGAATCACAGAGTGCTTTGGGTGGAAAGGGACCTTAAAACTCATCTCGTTCCACTCCCTGTCGTGGGCAGGGACACCTTCCACTAGGTCAGGCTGCTCCAAGCCCCATCCACCCTGGCCTTGAACACTTCCAGGCAATTTGCTGGCACCTCTGTCCTCCCTGGGATCCAGCAGCTCCTCCTGAGTGCTTGTGGGCCCCTCCCAGGCAGGAGGTGGTAAAGGCTTGTAGGACCAGGCTGGCTGAAGCACAGCTGGTTGGTGATTTGAAAGCTGCAGCAAAAGTCCTTTGTGTAAAGAATCACTCGTACTGGGAGAGGTTTGGTGTGAGGGAGGGCAGCTGTGGCTGCCTGGAGGGGCAGTGCTAGCAGGGCAGATGCTCCTGGGGGTGTCCCAGGGTAACCTGGGGCTGCTGAGTGGGAGAAGGGAGAAGCTGACGTGCTTCTGGGCTCTGTGGTGTGTTTGAAGGGCGTGTGGAATTCATCTGCCTCCAGTCCCTCAGCAGAGGCTGTGCTGCCTCATGCCCAGCCCCTGGTGTGGTCGGGTTCTCCATTCCAGGTGTTCATGCAAGTGCTTTCCTCCTGTGGGATGCACCCTGAGCCATTTGCCCTCCTCTTTTTCCTAGGCTTGGTGTAAAGCTGTTTCCCTGGGAGCTTCCTCCTGATTTCTGCTTTCCTCACTGTCACAGTCTGTCGTTGGGGACACTCCTGCAGCTTTCCCTTCATTCAGAGCCATTTTGTTGCTTCCCCCTCCTTCCTGAAACCCTCGGTTTTTCTTTAATGTCGGTCTCCCTGGCTACGAGTTATTTGTGTATCTCCTTCCAGCCAAGGTGGGGTTTACGTGCTTCAGTATTTCTGCTTGTTAATTCATGCTGCTAATCAGACACAAAGAACGTAATTAAATTAATTTTATGAGCTTTATTCACTGTCAGAAATAAACCAGCCCAAGAGGTGTGGTTCGAGGTGAAAGCACAAGGCTGGGAACCAGGAATTCCTGACGGCTTCTCCTGCTTGTCCCAGCAGGGCCCGGTGACTTCCTGCCCCGCTGTCCCCCGTCCAGGGCACCACTGCGAGGGCAGGCACCCAAAGCAGGCTGCAGGGCTGTGAAGCTCCTGGAATTCCCTCCGGCTGGGACGTCAGTGCTGTGCCCGCAGAGAGGGCAGGAGCTGTCCCTGCTCCTGGTCAGCTCTGCTGCTGCCTCCCGCTCAACCCCGGCTGCTCAGAGCAGCCAGGATTGCCTCCTGTTCCTTCCGAGCTGCTCCAGTTCCTCCTGCAGAGCTCAGGGAAGGCTCTCTGTGCCCTGCAGGTGTGTGACAGGGCTGTGGGTGCCTGTCCTGCACACGGGGGACCTTCCTCTCCTGTCTTCCTCTCACCTCCAGGACACCCAGGTCTTCCTCAGGGTCTGATGGGCTCTGCCCACCCCTGGGGCTGCTGCGGCAAATTCTGCACAGCTCTCTTTGAACTGCCAGGGTGTCTGTGCTGTTTTCAGCAGCGCCCAAGCTCAGTGCTGCCGCTAACAGCGTGCTCTCCCCCCAGGTGACGTGATCGAGGTCTACTACGGTGACAATCGCTTCGGGACAGTGACGGACTCCGGCACAGCCACGCTCAAACCCCGCCCGAGGGTCCGCCCGCTGCTGACCTTCCTGCCCCTGGTGAGTGCCCAGAACCAGAGCTGGGCTGCCCTGGGTGCCCAGAACCAGAGCTGGGCTGCCCTGGGTGCCCCAGAACCAGAGCTGGGCTGCCCTGGGTGCCCCAGAACCAGAGCTGGGCTGCAGTGGGTGCCCAGAACCAGAGCTGGGCTGCCCTGGGTGCCCCAGAACCAGAGCTGGGCTGCCCTGGGTGCCCTGAACCAGAGCTGGGCTGGCACGGGTGCCCCAGAACCAGAGCTGGGCTGCCCTGGGTGCCCCAGAACCAGAGCTGGGCTGCCCTGGGTGCCCAGAACCAGAGCTGGGCTGCCCTGGGTGCCCAGAACCAGAGCTGGGCTGCCCTGGGTGCCCCAGAACCAGAGCTGGGCTGCCCTGGGTGCCCCAGAACCAGAGCTGGGCTGCAGTGGGTGCCCAGAACCAGAGCTGGGCTGCCCTGGGTGCCCAGAACCAGAGCTGGGCTGCAGTGGGTGCCCAGAACCAGAGCTGCTGCTCTCAGCCCTGGGCCGAGGGGGAGCAGAAGTGAAAGCAGAACCCCTCTGTAATGAGGCTGGCTGTGAGGGATTGGTGGTGATCAGAGCTCAGGCTGCTCTGGGGCACAGAGGAGGCACTGGGGGAGAGGCGTGAGCACTGCCAGGCTGCTTTTTCAATTACAGAGTAATTGCTGAGCACGGGGATGGTGGAGCAGGCTCGCAGCGCAGTGTGTCTGCCTGCTGCTGGCAGGATGTGTCCCGGAGCAGGCGAGTTGCTGGAGCAGCAGTGCTGCAGCAGAGGATGAGCTGATGCTGTGGCTGTGCCGGGGTGAATCCTTTCAATCTCTGTATGAAAAACCATTCCCTGCAGAACCACCAGTGCTGCAGCAGCAGGGCCACAACAGCCAGAGCACAGGGCTGGGGGTGGCTGTAGGTCCAGGAGCCAGGCTGGCTTGGGGCTGGCTCTGAGGAACCCCATGCAGCACTTCCCAGAGCTCTCACCCCCCAAGGAGCACAGAGGGGCTCAGCGTCCACACGCTCCCAGGGCCTGGGTTGGAGGGGACCTTAGAGCTCATCTTGTTCCACCCCTTGCACTAGAGCAGGTGCTCCGAGAGCTCTGGAGGGTCAGTAGCTAAACTGAAGTGATAGCCCAGGGCAGTGAAGACACGGAAATGCTTCAGTCCCTGGGTCCTGACAAGGAGCAGATCTCTGTGAGTGGCAGTGGCAGAGGGGTCAACAGCAGCAATGCCCTGGGACAATCCTCAGGGCTGTCACCCAGCCCCTGCTGCTGCTGCTGCCCGCTCAGGCACAGTGGCCCTGGGGCTCTTCTTCCATTCTGAGGGTCCCTCACAAGCCCAGCTTCCCCTCCCAGTAATAGCTCCAGCTGAAGGAATTAGTAGGAAAAGGCAGAGTTTTGGAGGACCGGCGTGTGTTGGGTGTTCGCACGCTTTTGGTGAGGTTTGATCATGATTTGATCTGGCACAGGCTCTTCTGCTGCCTCGCACATACCTGCCCCAGGTACACACCTGCGCGGGGCTGTTCTGCAGCTCCTGCCTTAACCCTTTCCCCCCACCCACCGAGCAGCTCCCAGTGAGTCAGGAGGATGCTCACGCCCTGCCCCGCAGCTCCTGAGCCTCTGCACCTGGCAGCTCTTCCCACACGGAGCAGCTTCCTTCCCCCAGCCTGGCTGTCCCGCAGGAGCCCCAGCAGGGGCTGCAGGAGAGGGCTCCCCCCGCTCCCCCAGCACTGCAGGCATCCCAGGGGATGGATTCCTGCAGCAAACTCACTCAAAAACAGGAGTTTGGGGGCAGCTCCTCACATTCAGAGAAATTCTTGGCCTCCCTGAGACCCCAGGGTGCTCAGCAGTTGTATTTTGGGTGGCTTTTGCAAGGGGCAGCCTCAAACCTTGGTCATTGGATGGGGGGGCTCCTGAGAGCTGGGGACCACGGGCACAGGCAGGCTCCCCTCCCTGGGGACGTCCGACTCTGTTCCAGGGATGAAAAGTGATTCCTGGTGGTTGCAGTGAAAGCTTCCCCCCACGGGATCCTCAGCAGGCACCAATCTGAGTCAGGTACCACAAACTGGAAATGCAGGTTCCTGGCACAGCACCCAGAGCCTGCCCTGAATCAGCTGGAGGTTTTCTGGGCTGGCCACACCCCGAGCAAACACCGGGAACAATCTTCCCGACCATCTCTGCAGACTGGCAGCGTGCTGGGGATGCTTTCCATTTTAGAAGCCGGCTCATGACGGGGATGGGTGGCTTTTGAGAGATGCTGAGCACTGGCAGCTGCCACAGAAGGTTTGGGTGAGGAACAGGCTTGCCCAGTTCCAAATGACACATCCAAAATTACTGCTCCTCTGTGAAGGGGAGGCTGTGTCCTCCAGCTCTGCGGGGCTCTCTCCTGCCTGCCAGTCCCTTTGTGCTCCTCCAGACGGGTGATGCAGAGCTCAGACAGCTTTGTTTGCCTGCAAACAGCAGCTCCCCAAACCTGCAGCACTGGATTTCCATTGCAAATGGGAACTGCCGGGTTTGTTCTTCGTGATTTTGGTGTCTCGTTGCTCTGGACAATTCAACTGTCAGCTCTTGAAGCGCCTCTCTTGGCCTTTGTCTTCCCTCTGGCTCTCAGGTAGAGTTCAGATCTGCCTTTGCAGCCCTTGGCTTCTCCACCACACGGAGTTGTCTGGTGCTCTCTGCAATCCCAGGGGTGGAATTCCCTCACTCCGGGGTCACCTGTCACTGGCTCAGTCCCTTGTGCTTATAGGGGATCTTCGCTCATCTGCAGGGTGATGGACGTAGCAAGTGAAATATGTGCATTTCCCATTATTTTGGCCAAAGCTGGGGCGTTCCAGGCCTCCTCCGCAGGAGCCCAGGTGCTGCTGTAGAATCAGCTGTGCCCCAGCAGCTCCCGAGCTCGCAGGCAGGGCAGTGTGTGGCTGTGATGGGCTGTCTGAGCCTGGATGGAGCTGGATGGACAAATCCAACCGACCTTCGGTCCGGGAGACTTTGGAATCCCGTAGCAATCTGATGTAAAAGCGGCGATAACGGCAGAGAAAGGCAAAGGGCAGGGGCTCAATCATTATCCAGGCTTTTGTGTGCAGGAAATGGCTCGGGGAGAGGCGCAGGCTGATGGCAGGATAACATTTCCTTTGTCAAGGGCTGTTAGCGGCGCAAACAGCTGCCTGGGGTGAGCGGGACGCAGCGGGGTGGATGTGGGGGCTGGCAATGGGACCGTGTGTCCCTGAGACCGCCTGTGTCTCTCGTCGGACGCTCCCTCGGAGCATCCCCCGGTGTGAGACCCCCCGGCCGCGCTGCTCACCCCGGCTGTGCCCTGCACAGAGGCGTGCCCAGGTATGCCCAGGTGTGTCCCGGAGCCAGCCCAGCCCCTCGGAGCCACCCCGGCCGTGAGTCAGGGCCAGGAGAGGCTTTCTGCTGCTGGCAGAGCCCCCAGGCTCCAGGTGAGTCAGCTGCCCCAGTGGCTCACGCTGGGTGCCCTCGCTGCAGGCGTGCTCCCGGGTGTGCAGGCTGCCAAACTGCCGGTCCTGTACCAGCCACAGGCACTGCCGAGCTCAGGGCATCAGCCCGGAGGGAGCAACTGCGAGCAAAACACAAACCACGCAAGGAGCAGCTTTCCCCAGAGTGCTCAGATATGCTGGTGCCAGTTTCCCAAAAGCTGGAGGTGTGTCTGTGTGCAGGTGACTGTGGCAGTGCTTGCTGCAGAGAAATGCCCACCAAAGTGCCCACCAAAGCGCCCGGTGCACTGGTACATCGACGGTGAGGGGCTGGTGCTGCTGCTGGGCAGCCCCGAGGGGGATGTGGAATAGCTGAATTCCCCGAGGGGGATGTGGAATAGCTGAATTCCCCGAGGGGGATGTGGAATAGCTCTCCAGCCCTTGCTCCTGACCACAGGGGAGTCCTGTCCATGGCCTGTGCAGCCTTGATGACTTCGCTCATCCCCTCAAACCCTGTCAACAGCAGCTCCCACAGGGACCTCCACATCACTGACCCTGCCCTGGATCCCGTCAGGGCTTGTGTGGACAAATTACCAGCTGCTTGTCAGCCCTTTGCTCTGATCCCCGGCTGTAAGACTGACAGCTCTGTTTTCTCAACTCTTGCAGAACGCCCAAGAGTCCCATGGGGTGGCTGTGCCAACGCCGTCGGTGCCAGAAGACTTTGTGGAGAAGGCAGCTCTTGGTAAGGGGTGTTCTCTGTGGAGTCCTGGCCAGCGCAGAGTGCTCCCCGAGCCCTCGGGGCAGGAAGTGCATGTGCACCCAGCTCTGGAGCAGACAGTCTGCTCATATATTTCCATGCTAAAATAGAGTCTGCTATTAATTATTTTTTTGAAGTCATTGAAAATAATTAATTCCTAAGGGGTGAGGCAGAGTGGCTGTTAAGTTGGGGAAGTTTTAGACAAGCCTGGCGAGGGGCTGGCTCGCCGGGCAGGCCAGTGGCACAGGCCAGGCTGGCTCAGCAGTGGTGGAGAGGCGCTCACACGCTGTGCTCTGCTGTCCTGCAGGCTCTGGCTCCCAGCTCAATGGCAACCATCGGATGTACAGCTCGGTGGGGGACCTGCGCCCGCCGGCCCTCCATGGGGATGACCTGGATGAAGACATCCCCCCGCCGCCATCGGTACCCCCACCACCCCCTCCAGCGCCCGTGTCGCCCCCCCTGGCCTCGCCGGTCCCTCCACCCCCCGAAACGCTGCCGCCGCCGCCGCCGCTGCCCCCCGAGATGGTGCCACCGCCTCCCGCCGTGGCGGCGCCGCCGCCTCCCGCCTCTGCCCTGTCCTCCCCCAGCACTCCGGCTCCTCCAGACTTCATCCCGCCAGCGCCGCCGGGCGCCCGGGACCCCGCGCCCCTCGGGCCCGGCATGTCCAAGTGGAAATCCGAGACGGTGCTGAACACGAGGCAGGCGGATGCCGAGGGGCCGCTCTGCGCTGCCGAGGCCGGGGCGCCCGCGGCCCCCAGCCCCAAGGAGAGCCTGCAGCCCAAGCCTGAGCCCCACCTCACCTTCCCCAGGTCGTTCAAGGTGCCGCCGCCCGCCCCGGCGCGCTCCTCGTCCATCCCGGTGCAGGAGGGCCAGCCCGGGCGGCAGGAGCCCGTCCCCAGGCAGCCTCACGCCCGGCCGCCCCTGCCCCCCTGCTTCACCATCAGAGCCGCCGGCAAGGCGCGGCCGGGAGAGGCCGAGCAGAGGAGCTCCGGGCTCAGACAGGGCCTTGGGAAGCCGGCTGTGCCCCCTCCACTGAGCCCCAAGCCGGGCCCGGGGCTCAGCCAAGGGGCGAATCCCGCCGGCCGCCGGTCCCCTCTGCCGGGCTCCAAGGGGGAGAAGATTCCCCAGCTGAAAACAGCCGGGAGAGACTCCCCTCCAAAATCTGAACCCCTCACTGCCAACGACCTGGATCTCCCTCCTCCCGACTACCCGACCTGCGAGGATGACTGGAAGGATGCCAACAACCTGAACAAGCTGCGGGACGAGCTCTCGGCCCTGCTGCGCTCCCCGCGCCGGGAGGAGAGGCCGCTGGAGAAGCCGGGCGCTCCCCAGCCCGTGGACAGCGGTCCCGGCCGCGCTGGCAGCCGTGAGCCAGGGCTCAGCGAGCCCCAGCTCGCCAGGAAGGACACGGGGTTATGCAAGGGAGGGGAGAGCGAGAGGAAAGAGGCGCCCAGCAGCCCCCCCAGCACCAGTGGGGGCTCTCCCAGCACTGCGGTCACCGCCCCAGACAGCAACCCTGACACACAGCCCCGCAGCGTGATGACGATCAGGAACGAGCTGGAGGCTGTGCTGTCCCTGAAGAAAGAGGGGAAACCTGCCCCAGGGCTCAGCAGCCAGAAGCAGGGTGTGGAGAATGGCATCAGCACCCCACAGGTGAGGAAGAGCCCCCCTGACGTGAGGAAGAGCCCCCCTGGCACGAGTGACTCAGTGGTGCCAAAGCCGGTCCCCAGCCCACTCCCAGCCCCGGCGGCTGCTGTGGAGAAGGATGAGACAGACCACGAGGACCATCCTGCTCCTGCTGCTGACAAGGTCACAGAGGACGAGAGCCCCGCTCCTGGGTCCCTCAACAGCAGCGTGAGTTCCCCAGACCCACCCCAGGGACCGGCAGAGGAGCCCCCAGCTCCCAGCCCCTCCTCAGCCTCTGTGTCCCCAGCACCGAGCCCGGCACCCCAGCCCAGCTCGGCCGTCTTCCAGTACAAAGTGCACCGGGCTGGGGCCAGCTCAGCCGAGCCGCCCCCTGCCCCGGGCTCAGCTGAGCCCCCCTGCCCCGGGAGCTCGGGCAGGAGCCCCCCGGCCATCTCGGGCGCGGGGCAGGAGGAGGTGCTGATCCACCCGGTGACGGGGGAGCGCGTGGAGCGGGGCTCGCCCATGGCCCTGCTGCTGGCAGCCCGGCAGCGTGCCCAGCGGGGCCGCCAGGCCGGGGACGGGGCGGCCGCGCCGAGGGCGAAGCCAGCCCTGAGACTCAGCAGTGCCTCGTCGGACACCACCTCCACCAGCTTCTTCCGCCACGAGTCCAAGCCCTGCTCCTTCACCGTGGTGCCTCGGCCGTCCGCGGCCAGTCCAGCGGGGCCGGGCTGGAGCAAGCCCCCCTCCTTCTCCAGCTCCTCGGAGCAGGGCCGGGACGTGCGGGCGGCGGGCGAGGCGCAGCCCCCCGGGCCCCGGCGAGCCGCGGCCTCCAGCCTGCTGCGGGGCCTGCTGGACTCGGGGCAGCCGAGCCAGCCCGGCCCGGCCCGGCCCGGAGCGCCCGGGGGGGAGGAGAACGGGGACGCGGCGCTGGACTTCGGCATTATCCCCCCGCCCCCCGAATTCAGCAACGAGGCGGACGAGGGTCCCCTCCCGAGTCGGGAGGAGAACCGCAAGTGCCCCAGCGTCCCCGACAGCAGCCGGGGCTCCGGAGAGCCGCGCTATTTCAGGTGGGCTGGCTACAGCCGCAGCTACGCGGGCAGCCAGGAGCCAGCGGCTCCGCCGCCCTTGGAGAAGAGCTGGAGGAACGGCGACTTCACCCCGCAGTACCCGGATTACAGCAGCTCCACGAGCTTCCCCAGCCACGGCCCCAACCCACGCCCGCTGATCAAGAAGCGCCTGTACATGCCGGAGCCCGACAGCTCCTACCCCCGGGCGGCCGCAGCCCCCCGCGCCTCGGGCACCCTCTCCTCCACCCTCTCCTCCTACGGCCCCGGGGGGTTCAGCTCCACGCCCGGGGAGGGGTCTCGCCGCCCGGGCCCCGGCCTCAGGAACGGCCCCTCGAGCGCCCAGGGCAGGCGGGCGTCCACGGACGCTGCTGGGAAAGCCACGGCCTACGGCGGCGCCGGGGCTGAGGCCAAGTACAAGGGGCAGAACGGGGACTTCTCGCCCGCCAGCGTGCTGACAGCCAGCAGGTACGTGCCCCCTGAGCCCACCCTGCCTGTCCTCGGTGTCCCTTGGCCCCAGAGCAGCACTGGGGCTCCAGAGAAGCCGCTGCCCCTTGGCTCCTGCTGCTGCCCGAGGGCAGTGACCGTTCCTGGCTCCTCCCTGCTGCCAGCTGTGACCCCCGTGCCCACGTCCCTCCTCCCTGGTGCCAGCTGTGACCCCCGTGCCCACGTCCCTCCTCCCTGGTGCCAGCTGTGACCCCCGTGCCCACGTCCCTCCTCCCTGGTGCCAGCTGTGACCCCCGTGCCCACGTCCCCCCCACCTCACTGAGGGGAGACACGAAGCAGTGCAAGGCATCCCTCCGCTGCTGACTGAATGCCAAGGTTTGCCTGGCCTTGCTGTGGGTGACTGCCCCTCTGTTCTCCCCGCAGGCCTGCCCACGGCTCCTCGCACTACGGGGGACCCTCCAACACCTTCACGGTGCGGCCCGGCACCCGCCAGCCCATCTCCTACGCCTACCAGAGCCACCGGTAGGCCAGACCTCGGGGCTGCCCCGCCGGCAGCCGCCTGGGAAGGGGCGAGAAGGTGCCTGGGCCGGTCCTTTCCTTCTCCACGGGCACCAGGGACGGTC
Source organism: Motacilla alba alba (assembly GCF_015832195.1). Lineage (NCBI taxonomy): Eukaryota > Metazoa > Chordata > Aves > Passeriformes > Motacillidae > Motacilla > Motacilla alba. The sequence continues at coordinate 5,517,887 of NC_052041.1, forward strand.
CCAGCCCAGCCTGAAAATGCACTTGCTTGAAACTGCTGCCGGAGAAGGTGGGGAACGAGCCCGCGACTGGACTTTTCTCAAAAGACTGCCATGGAGAGTAGTTACTGCGGAGGAGGGCAGGCCACTGCCTGGTTACGTGAGCAAATGTGGTTTCCCTTTTTCCCGTTTTCCCTCCTGGGTTATTTCCAGAATTGCAGCCTGACAGGCTGTCTAGGAAAGCCAAAGAGCATCCTCAGCTCTCTTTGAAGAGCATCACCACTGGAAGGGTTGATTTCAGTTTGTTTTTCAATTGGTTTCGCTCCAGCATGTTTGGGAGCAGGGAGAAACCAACTGACAGATGTGCACAATGGAGGCAAAGCATGCGTAGCTAAATGTCAGGGATCGAAGTAAGAATGTGAGGCCAGTGGGATAGGAGGAGAGTTTAGGATGCCTTGATCCTGACCTTTCTGTCCTTAAGACTTTGGAGCAAATGAATTCTGCCTTAAACCCAGCTCTGAGCAGCCAGTGCCTGTCCTGCCGAGCTGGGCGCTGACCCCTTCTCCAGGAGCAGCTTTGGGAGCAGGGGCCCTGCTTTGCTGTGCCTTTGGTCACTGTAAATGTTTCTGTTGGTAATTATTCCTCGTGGAAGGAGGCTGTGAGGCCTGGCTGGAAGGCTGTAAAGCACTTTGGAGATGCAGGACAGGGAGCACTCCTTTTCCTTGGGCTGGTGGGTGCCAGCGACTGGCTGTGGTGCTGTGCTGCTGGTGCTCTCCCCGAGGGCTCTCTGGCCACCTCACACCCCGTTGTGCCCCCCAAAGTGTCCTGATTAGCCGTTCCACTGAGACTTGGCTCCCCCGTGTCCCATCTGGGGACCGGGAAGCTCCGTGGCAGTGTGACTGCGCTGGGGGTGTCTGCAGGGACACCCGACGGGAGCTGCCTGCTGCTGCTTCCCTCGGTGCTTTTCCAGGTGCTGCAGGTGCAGCCCTGCCCCTGCTTCCCCCGGTGCCCCCGAGCAGCTGCTGCTGCCTGGGCAGGGCTGGGGGCTGTGGGGAGCCTTAAGGAGGGGTCCAGCTTCCAGCGGGCTCTCAGCACAGCTGACCTGAGTTGTGAATAGCCAGCTTCCTGAAACTAGAACCAGAGACTCTTCCTCCTAGGTGAACCTGCTGAAAATCACTGTAAGATAACTGTAAAAACTTGTAGAGAATTTTTTCTTGTCACTGATAAACTGAAAGCACTTTGAGACATGAGTCTGTTTTTGTGGAAAGCACTTTCTATTTTCAATGCTATAAATACCACTGGTTCCACTCCAGCTTACCCTGCCTGGCACACACCTGGATGTGGCCTGCAAGCAGATCTTGCTTTACAATTCAGCTCAAAATCAGGGATAAATTTTCCTTCACAGTGGAATTCTCAAAAGTTATCTTGATATTCGAGTCACGTCATTGGCTTTCTGTGTTTTGTGTTATTTCCAGCTTTACCTAATAATTGAACAGCCCTTTCAGATATTGCAGCAGCTTTAAAGTACTTCACTTTAAAGAACTTCACTTTGCTGTGAATAAAATGGAAATGCAAATACAATAATCAGTCTAATAGCTAATTCAAAGGGCATTTTATGCCAGCAAGTCACAGTGCCTTAGAAGATTTCCATTGCTCACCCCAGCCAATATTAAAATAATAGGCTTTTAATATCTGGGTGTTGGTTTTAAAAAAATATTTATGGAGAAAAGTGACTATGGAGTAACTATAAGGACATTTAAGTGTGCCAAGTGTCATACCACCTGCCCCAAAACATGGAATTTTCTCAGTGCAAGGAGCATCTTGAGCATTCTTGTTCATCTGTAGAAGTAAATCCTCCTTGAGGGGCTTCAGGGTCATGATTTGGTATTGGATGAAGTTTCACCAGTTTAACTTGAAAGCAAACAAAGAAGTCTCTTTGATAATGTTGCAACTTAATGGTTTTTTCTTCCTGATACTTTTTTTTTTTCCAAAATAATAAGCTATATTTGCAAATGAGCTCTCAGAAACAATTTTAAGGCTGGGTGGGCAATTTCAGCTTTTGATAGTGACTTTGCCCAGAAGTGGGGAGGGCAGGGGGGTATGTGTGCCATGTTCCACCTCAAGAATTCTTCCAAATTGCAATTTCCCCAACACAAGGGTTTTGGGTTTTTTTTCTTTTTAGAGAAAAATGTGACACTCCAATGTTGGTACCTGCTTCAAATGTCACATTTCCTGCTTCACCCAGACACACAAGTCACATGTAGGTGACACATGGTCTTAGCCACCACGGCGTGTCTCATTTCTAGCAGACATAATTGCTTCCATTTAGTATTAGAAGTGTGATAACAGAAGTCAGCTTTATAAAATAGCCACTCTTGACTCAAGAACACCATTCAGGGACTGCACAGGGGACTGAGCTGTCACTGAATCAGGCTGGACTCTGCCCCCACTTGTAGGACTGGTTGGCATGCAGGTTTTCAGCAGTGGGACTCTTCTATTCTTCACTTTGGACTATCCCTGCTTCTTTTGAATGCATTCAGCAAATTCTGGTATTTCAGGAACAACTCGCCATTGATTCTGGGGCCGTTGTGACAAAGGGAGCTCTGTCAGAGCTGCTGGCAGCCCAAGCACCTGGGGCCAGAGTGAGATCTCTCAGGAGCGAGGCTGCAGGGGTGGGGACAGGCCCCTCTTGCTGGGGCAGGAGCTCTGTCAGCTGCTGGATAAACTGTCCCTGCACGCCTGGTCCTGCTCCTCCCAGCTCTTCCACTACAGAAATTTAGCAACAGAGTAAGAAACAAAGCTTAGGGGTGTTAATGGAGCAAAGCACCTGCCTCAGCCCAGCGCTGAGAGCAATCCTGAAGCCCGAGTGTGGAATTATTCTCACTTCACCCTCTCTGATGCAGTGTGGTGATTCAAGTCGTGATACAACTGAAATTATCCCCTGCAGCTGCCTCTTCCTCACAAGTTCCTGCTAGGGGAGTGAAACAGAGCTTTAGCTGTAAAGTATTGAACAAAGTCTCTTATTTATGAGTGCCATTGAACACCAACCTTCTTGCATTAAATATTTCTGATGTTTTATTACATGTGTGGTCTGACTTTTTTAGTGCTGCTTGCATGGTCTGTCTGCTGGAGGATTGGGAAGTTTGCACGTCCCTGAAAGGATGGGAGAAGGTAGCTCAGCCAGGGTTTGAATTTCAGCTTCCCCAGGCCTTGGTCCAGTTTCTCTGAGGGGCTGACCCAAGGCCTGTGGCCATTTCAGCGTTTTCAGAAGCCCAGGCAGGGCAGGAAGGGGCAGCTGAGCCCCAGGAGCTCTGTCACTCACGCCCAGCGGGCTGGGCAGGCCGGCAGAGCAGCAGCTCCTGTAAATAGTGCTTGGGCTGGAGCTGTTCAGCAGGGAGAAACTCTCCCACCTGCTGCAAGTCCCAACTGGAACACTGTGCCCAAAACTGCAAGCACGGTGTGAGCAATGCAGGCAGCAGCATAAAAGGCTGGTCTGCAGCGTGGCTGCTCCTCTGCACTCACAATAAACTGATTTGCATCCTCATCTCCTTCAGCCAGCTCTGGCCACAGAAGCAGGCTCTGTGTGAGGGAGGGAAGGGGTGCCATGCGTGCCTCGGAGCTTCCCTGGAGCCACAGTGGCTGTCCCCAAGTGGCGTGTGGTGCAGGGACAGCTGAGCAAGCCACAAACCCCGCAGCATCCCTGCACTCCTCAGCAGGGAGCTGCAGAGCCAGGCGGGACTGACTGGGACTGCTGCTGTCCCTGTGCCTTCAGTGCAGCCTTGCCAGCACCGGTGCAGCAGCTCTGAGCCGGGCTGCGCCTCAGCAGGGGCTCCTGAGCTGCTCCTCTGCTTCTCTGAGGAGAGGGAAAAACCCCGAGTGCAAGTGCGAGACACCCCGAAAGCAGATCTCCTTCAGGCCGTGCTGCCTCGCCCTTGTCAAGGGCAGCTGCTGCCATCCTGTGGCACCACAAACACCTGCCAGATGCCGAAGCACCGAGGCTTGTTTGGTTTTTAATTGTGAAGAAGAGTTAATGTATCACCAATGACCTGCTCTCCCTACAGGCTTCAGCACCCACCCTGAGTCTTTTGCCACGGACTGCTGTGTTCTGCTCAGGTGTGGCAATGTGAGGAACCTGGGGTTTAATGCCTGACATTTGAACTTTTTATTTTTAGCTGTGCATGTTGGAACCCCAAGTTCAGAGTTCTGGCGAGAAAAACGTCCTGAACAGCAGCAGGAGCCAGAGCCTGCCTTGCAGCAGTGCTGAGGAACTGCAGGACCCTGGCATTGAACAGGAAGACGGTGAACATTTATTTAAGAACAGTTTTAATATCAGGGACTGCAATCACAACTTGAACTGTGTGGATGATCTCAGCTGGCTCTTCAGTGCTACAGAAGTGGCCCAGTGAAAGCTAAACCCAGTTACAAATGAAAACCATCTTCCAAGACAACTCGTTCAGAACCAGCACAAGACCTGTTCCAGTATAGCATCACGGGTCCCCGAGAGGGGACTATGTGGTTCAAGGGGTATTTCTGAGGAGATGTGTCAGTTTTTATCATCATTTACCGTTTCTTGTCATACACTGCTCTAGAACAAGAAGCTGTTGTGAACACCTGTATGACACGGGAATTTAAAAAGCAGCAAGTGAGGTTTACAAAGAGTATGAGAGGAGTACAGAGCCTGGGAAAGCTTAGTCTGCCTAAAAATTAACTGTGGGCTTTGCACACCTAAACCTATGTGTATGCAGAGATAAAAACTGGAAGCAGTGTACACTGAAGTGCTGCCGTCATGCTAAAGAACCAGGGGTAACATCATTTCAGTGGTAGTTTTGCTTCATCAGCCAGGACTTGCCTTATTCTGTCCAGGAAATAGCAGGCCAGACCAAGCCATACCTAGAGCAGAGCAATGCATGCAGAGCAGTGACGTTCTCCAGGTAAACAGCTGAGCTAGAAAGGTGTGTGGTATTTGACAAAAACACCTCTCTGGGTGCTGTGCAGCCTGGCCTGGGGGTCGGGCAGTGTCCTGTCCCCTCAGTGCCAGCACAGGAGGTCACTTGTCACGAGTGCATGGATCTGGGCTATCACTAAGCAGAGGCTGGCACAGGAGCAAGCAAATGACAGCTGAAGTCCTCAGTCCAGTTTTTCCCCCACATAAACCTTCTGTTCACAGGTCTTATCCTTGAGTTGCCTTCGGCACAGAGGAGATGAACCGTGGTGCCAAAGAGCACAGCACCTGCTCCCTCCTGCTGCCAGCCCTGCCAGTGCCCCCTGGCTCGCCAGGATTCCAGCACCATCCCAGAGGGGCTGAGCTGCAGGGCTCCAGCTGGGATCCTCTCTTGACATGCTGACACCAAACACTGGAATGTTTTCCTACATACTACACCGGGGCACAAGCAGTGCTCAGCAGAGGCTCCACACTGCTACTGAATCCTCTCCACCAACCACGTGCTGCTTTAAGGACAACCCTGGAACCCTTCTAGCCCCTGGATCCCAACAAGTCTTTTCATTCCACCTGATTTACAGAGCAAAGAACTTTGCTCAGGGTGAGGCTCTCACATCTACCCAGCAAGGCGTGTTGCTAGCCTCCCCCAGAAGCTTTATGAATTCCATGGGTAGTCTGGAGAACTGAGGAAAGAATCAAGTCTTTTTGACTTTATTTCTTTTTTCATTACACCTAATTCCCTGTCTCTCCAAGTCTCCTCTGTGCCTGAAGTCAATTTTTTTCTCAGTAAAACCAAAGTCTTTTATTACAGGAGCTGCTCCCGAGGAGAGGGTAAAGCTTGGTTTGTAACTAACTTACACCTAATTCAAAATTACTACAGGAACCTTCTCAGCCACAAGCTTGGAGGCAGACAACAGACCCCACTCCAGCTCACACACCTGCGACTTCAGCAGAATCAAAGTGATGCCAGCAAGGAACTTGGACCACGAGTTTATAAAACTATTCTTTTACACAGTTGATTCCAGAAGCTTCACCAGCTGGTAGGGGGACAGTGTGATGTAAAACCTGATGATCCCATCCAACTGTAGTGAGCAAGGCATCGTCTGAAGGAGACCAGGACAAGCCTTTTACAAAGTCTCGATGAGAATGGTTTCTGAACCTGGAAAACACCAACACTCCATCAGCCATCATCAGAGAGGACGTGGGCTTGTGCAATCCCTAACTGCTGGGCTGTCAGGATGATGCTCCTCTGTTTAGGAGCATTTGCCCCTCCTGTGGCTGCCCCAGCCCTGGAAGTGTCCAAGGCCAAGCTGGACGGGGCTTGGAGCACCCTGGGACACTGGAAGGTGTCCTGCCTGTGGCAGAGGGTGGGATGAATGATCTTTAAGGTCCCTTCCACCCCAAACCATCCTGTGTATTAATAATTAACTCGAGAAGACAACAGCAGTGAGTATTCTGTCTGTACTTACACCTCTGAGAGGTCTGAGTCAAGAACAGCAACTGAACAGTCTTCACTGATGGAAGCCAGTAAGGGTGAACTAGAGGGAGATGAGAGCACAGTTAGAACAAGCAAATACTACAATTTTTAGGGATTAACTTGTGATTCACCCTGTGAACAGCAGGATTCTTAGTGATCCAGACCCAGGTTCAGCAAATGAACTCACAAAAATCTTACAGAAATGTTCCCATCAGCATGTGGCAGGGTGCCAGTACACTGAGTGGGAATACCCAATTAGAGTCTGAAAACAAGTGCTCCTTCTTTAATCAGAGGTGAACTGTAATTAGAAAAGTCCCCACAGTGTGTGGGTCAGTAATTCTGGAGCTGCAGGATTCTTATGGACAGTCACACGTCAGAAGTGAGACGTTGCTTGGATTACTCTGCTCTCCACTACAGTCTCCTTGATGAGAAGACCAAGACTGGCACTCTCACAGGTTTTACTCAAGAATAACTAAGGCTTTTGAGGGAGGCAGTGCCACGCTGTGTGCCAGAGTCACCCAGTACCTGTGTGCAGAGAAAGCAAAGCCTGTGATGCCTCGGGTGTGCACGGCAGCGCTGAGGGCAGAGTCAGGATTCTTTGTGTCCACCAGTGCAACTGTTCCACTTTCATCACCTGGGAGAGAGGGGCACTGAGTTACAGAAAACCTGTCCCGTGCTCGCAGCCACCTGGGTTTGCCTGGCGGGAGCGCAGATTCTTACCCAAGACAAAGATGTCACTTTTCTGTGGATGCCACATGACTGAGGTAGGGAGGTAATTACAGGCACTGCAAACTGCGAGGGAACAAACCGGGCTGAGAGTGGAAGGAGGCAGCAAAGACATTCCTCATCTACCCCCTTAGCACTGCCACTGCAGCAAGACAAGTGCTTTAAGCTTATTGTACTTCTGTGACAGTGTCAGAACTCCTCAGGTTTTAACAGGCACATCACTACATCCAGAGTTATAAGTCAGCCATAAAATAATTTATTTCTTCCAACACACTCATGCAGAAGCAGCGACTGCACACAGAGACATACCAATTCGGGTAGCTGGTTTGGGGCATCTGGTGTCCCAGAGTAAAGTTCTGTTGTCCTAGAAATCCAAAAGGAATGAGAAGAGTTTTACAATTTCCTCGTGGCATAAATTCAGTTCACTGCTGACTCACAGGCAAAATGACCCTGTGTTTTCCTCTGGGTTAGAGTGATGCTGACACCAAGTGCAGCCTTCAGTCATCCCCAGGACAGACCTAGGAGCTCCCAAAATTTGGTACAAACCTGCAGGAATCAGTTTGGCAAACTGATCATAAATTTATCAGACTGGAACATTGCAATAACACAGGGAGGCAGGTTGCAACACAAGATGTGGATTCTGAGTGCATTAAACTGTAAATACCTAAAGTTAAACCTTTAACTTTAAAGGGGGTAGATTTAGAAAACAGAGTGAGCTTTACCTCAGCACAGGACAGGAACACAGTGTCCTTACCAGGACAGGAAGCCACACATGTCACTGCATCGGAGTGAGCTACCAAAAGCACAAAAGGATAAAGAGCCTCAAAGATTGCACCCAACTTCCCCACACGTTCCCAAGGCCCTCCAGAGGCACAGCAGTTGAACAGTTATGCCCAGACACGGGATAACTTCTGCTCAGCAGCAGCCAACTGCCTCCTACCAAAGCGATGAGCCGCCCAATCCAAGCATGGCCACAGTCCTTGGACAGCCCTGAGCTCGAGGGAGCCCGACAAGGGCCCGGGGGAAAGGCTCAAAGTCGAGGGGAGTATGAAAAGGAGAGAGGGGTGCGTGGCCCTCACCTCTGTAGGAGTGCAGCACCGTTTGCTCCGGGATGTCCCAGACCTTCACGCTGTGGACGAGAGCGAGCGGTGAGCGCCCAGCACAGCCCGGGCACAGGGCTGCCAGGCTGGGCACACTCACCAGCAATCCCTGCCCCCGCTGACAGCCTGGCTGCTGCCGGCCAGCACCGACACCGAGGTCACGATGTCATCGTGCTCGTATTTACAGAACTTGTTCACGATGAGGCTCTCGTCCTCCTCCAGCTCCCACAGCTCCACTGCACCTGGGGACGCAGGGGGACAGCCAGCTCAGTAACAGCCACCTCAGTGACAGGACACTGACCTGAGTGAGTGACAGGGACAGCCACCTCAGTGACAGGAACAGCCACCTCAGTGACAGGGACAGCCACCTCAGTGACAGGGACAGCCACCTCAGTGACTGACAGGGACACCCACCTGAGTGACAGGGACACCCACCTGAGTGGCAGGGACACCCAGCTCTGTGACTGACAGGGACTGACCCTGAGTGAGTGACAGGGACACCCACCTGAGTGGCCGGGACACCCACCTGAGTGGCAGGGACAGCCACCTGAGTGACAGGACACTGACCTGAGTGACAGGGACACCCACCTCAGTGAGTGACAGGGACACCCACCTGAGTGGCAGGGACACCCACCTGAGTGACAAGGACACCCACCTGAGTGACAGGGACACCCAGCTCTGAGCGGGGAGGGGCCGCACACCTCGGGGGGGGCCTGGGGGCACACCCAGCCCAGCAGAGGGGACCCCCAGGGAAGGATGGAGGCATCGCCACCGCTTACCGGAGTCGGAGGCCACCAGGATGCCCCTGTCGGCCAGCCAGCACAGGTCGGCCACCCCCGCCTCGGTCTGCACGCCGGCGGTGCAGAAGCCCTCGCTGGGGGCGCGCCGGGGCTCGGCGAACACCCACAGCGAGCCGGTCCAGCAGCGCCCGTTCAGCCCGGAGGCGCCCAGCAGCAGGGCCCCGTCTGCGGGAGAGACACGAGGGGAGGCGCGGGGAGGGGCGCGGCCCCGGGAGCGGCCCCGGGAGCGGCCCCGGGAGCGGAGCCCGCCGCGCCCCCCGCGCCGCCGCCGCCCCGCTACCTGCGCGGTAGTGCGCGCGCTCCAGGTGCCGCTCCATGCAGGCGGGCGCGTTGGGCGGGATGTTCCACTCGGCGGCGGCCTCGGCCGCGGGCTCCCCGTCCGGCGAGGCGGCGGGGCCCGCGCCGTCGGGCGGGGCGGGCGGCGGGGCCGCCGGGGGCTGGGGCCGGGGCAGCGGCGGCGGCTCCTCCATGGCGGCGGCGGCGGGGCCGGCGGCGCCCCCACGTGTCTCCCGCCGCCGCCTCCTCTCGCGAGAGCGCCCGCCCCGCGCCCGCCCCCGCCGCGCTCTCGCGAGAGCCGCGCCGCCATCTCAGCGCCCGGCGGCGGCGGTCACCGACCGGGACGAGCTCGGCGCCGCCGCTCCTCACGGCCCCGCCGCTCCTCACGGCCCCGCCATGCTGTCCCGCCTCGTCCTGCGCGCCGGTGAGCCCGGGCACTGCCGCCGCTCGGGGGGAGCGGGTGTGGGGCGGGGGGTGCCGGCCGAGCTCTGCCCTGACGCGCTCTCTGCCCTCTTGTCCCCTCAGCCCCCGCCGCGCTGAGGGCGCTGCCGCCGCCCGTGGCCGTGGGGTGAGTACCGGGGAGCGCCTCGGACACCGGCCGGGATTTGGGCTTAAACGGCCTTATTCTGGGGGTTTGTCTCGCGTTTTTCTCGTTGATGTTGCGGGAGCACGGAGCAGGGACGGTGAAGGAACTTGTGGAGGTTATCTAGTCCCACCCCCTTCCTGAGGGGAGGTGTGTCCAGCAAGTGGCACCTTCCTCGAATCACGGGCCGGTTTGGGACGGGAAGGACCTCCAAGCTCATCCAGTTCCACCGCCGGTGGGGACAGGGACACCTTCCGCTGGAGCAGGGCCAGCCTGGCCTTGGACACTGCCAGGGATGGGGCACCCTGTGCCCGGGACTCACCAGTTACTGCTTAACTGAATTGGGAATGTGCTTCAGCCTCATCTAAGGGTGGTTTGGGGGACTGTTTCTTTCTGGTTTTTAAGTAAGACTCATAATTGAGATGTTCTCCTTGTTCACAGGGTGCTGCACACCACAAGACCACTGCACACAACTCAGCAGAGTTTGGCTCCTGTGCCACCTCTGCCTGAGAAGGGAGGAGAAGTTCGCCATGGTTTGATCCCTGAGGAGTTCTTCCAGTTTCTCTACCCTAAAACAGGAGTGACAGGTTAATATAGGCTTTTACCATTTTTAGCTATGTTCATGTGGTTCTGTTCACCAGTTCTGGCTGCTGAAAAGGTGAAATATTACTGAAAATGAGTATTTTGCATGTGCAGGTTGCAAAGAGCAAGCCACTGCAGGACTCCTGGCTCTAAAGTTAGACACCTAATGGTTGAAAGAATTCCGTGAGCTTGGTTCTATAGAAAGATTTAGTTGCCTGTTGGCCCTTAAAAAACTTAAATCCTGCATGTTTCTGAATGAGCAGAAGCAGCAGGTCACATGTCAGGTGCAAGCTGCTTCCACTTGTGGTGGGGTTCCTTGTGGCACCTTTCCCAGGTGGAATTGTGGCTCTGCTTTTTGTCCTGGTAAAACAGAACACTTCTTCCTGACCTTGTGAGCCTTTAAAGCAGCTCCATCTCAGGCATTTGAGTTTGTTGATGCTTGTTGTGCTTCGTGCAAGTAGTGCTGCTTTATTTCTCCTGCAGGGCCCTACATGCTGGGCACTGGCCTCCTGCTGTACCTCCTTTCCAAGGAGATCTACGTGGTTAACCACGAGACGGCAGCGGCTGCCTGCATACTGACAGTCATCGTTTATGCCATCAAGAAGTTTGGGCCTGACGTGGCAGCCTTTGCTGACAAACTCAACGAGGTAACGAGGGAGCTGCAGTTTGACTGTGCAGCTGTCCGTAAGGAAGGGTTTTGTTAGAGTGCAGACGGCTTCCCACTGCCACAGGGCAGGCTGGATGGGATGCTGGGAACGAGGAATTGTTCCTGGCAGGTTGGGTAGCCCTGGCACAGCTGGGGCTGCCCCTGGATCCCTGGCAGTGCCAAGGCCAGGCTGGACAGGGCTGGGAGCACCTGGGACAGTGGCAGTGTGGGACAGGGGTGGGATGGGACGGGATCTGAGTTCCTTCCAGCCCAAACCAGTCTGGGATTGCACGGCTGCTTGTGAGCCCTCCTCTGCTGGCATAACCTGAGCCCCGGCCCGGGGCAGCTCTCACAGACATTTCTCACAGCTCAGTGCAGCATGGCAGCGTTAACTGCAGATCACTTGTTTCCTTGCCTCTGACCCTGAAGCGTGGAGTCCTTTCTTTCCTCCAGGAGAAGATGGCCACAGCTTTGGCCATGAAGAACGATGCCATCCAGACGCTGCAGACGGCCATCGAGGAGGAGAAGAAGGAGCAGTGGAGGGCGGAGGGCCGCAGTTACCTCTTCGACGCCAAGAGGGTGAGCACTGCTGCTCTGCTGCTGCTGCTGCTGCTCAGGGCCAGGACACCCTGCCCTGCTGGGCTCCTGGCACTCCTGCCACACGCCGTGGTCTGCTGCCAGGCTTGAGCCTCCTGTGTGCTGCTCTGTTGCAGAACAACATTGCAATGCTGCTGGAAACCAACTACCGGGAGCGCCTGCTGACGGTGTACAACGAGGTGAAGAAGAGGCTGGACTACCAGGTGGCCATGCAGAACCTGAAGCGGCAGAAGGAGCAGGACCACATGATCCAGTGGGTGGAGAAGAGCGTTATTCAGAGCATCACACCTCAGCAGGTACTTGCTGGGTTTTACCTGCTTTACGTTTTATCCTGCACAGAGATTTGCTGTCAGGGATCCTGGCTCACGAGGTGATGGGTAACCTTGGCCAGGGGTGGGACTGGATGAGCTTTGAGGTCCCTTCCTACCCAAACCTTCTGGGATTTCACAAATCTGTGCTTTACTGGATGTGAATCTCTTGACTTCATGAGCTATAATTGCATCTCTCTTAATCAGTAACTTACAGGTCTAAAGAGGTTTATGTAAAATTCACTTAAATGTCTCTTTTGTTGTTGAAATGTCTCCTGAAGGCTGTTTCCTGTCTCTTGCAGCAGAAGGAGAGCATTGCCAAGTGCATCCTGGACCTGAAGGCGCTGTCCAAGAGTGCCCACGCAGCTGTGTGAGCAGTCTGAGCCCCCTGACGTGTCCCAATACCTCCTCCTGGAAACTGTATGACTCTAAAATATCATTAAACAGACAAAAAAACTCCTCTGCTGTCTTTCACTAGCAACAGTCCCTGCCTGTCTGTGTCTGCAGTCACTGGATGGTCACACCAAGCACTACAGCTGGTGTGTGGCGGGGGATGAGTTGAAACCTCAGTGTGTGAGATCCTCTTGGATTCCCTCTTTGGTCAGGAACACTTCCAAGAGCTCCAGAGAAAAATCCTCTGCTGAAGCTGTTCCCAGTGTTAGAGTTCTGGGTGTACCTACCCCGGTACCTGCAGTACTCGTGTTGTAAACTCAGGATGATCTGTGCTCCCGTTCACCTGCCCCGGGCTGGGGGACTCTGGGTCAAGGCTCTTGTTCTCTAAAGGAGCTGGAAACTCCCTTTCACCATAAAGCCTCGTGAAGTGTTGAAAGAGTTTGGGTTCTGGGAAAAGAGATGGGGCAGGAAATGTGTCAAAAGCTCCCGGAGGCCTTCCCTCAGCTGGCAGTGCCAGTGCCCAGGCTGCAATGGGACATGGGCACGTTTGTTCCGAGCAGTTTTTCTGGGCTTCCATCACTCTGTTCGTTTTCTTTCTCTGGGAAACTTTTCCCTGAAGGAATTTGTTAAGACTCAAAAATCCCAGCAAAGCACACACACAAATCAACTCCTGTGTGTGCTGAGATGTGATTTGTGCAGTCCATAACCCGAGAGGGCAGACTGGGGGTGCCTGCAATCCCATTTCCCAGTGGGGTTAAGAAACATGGTTTTCTTACACTTCCAGTACATCCTTAAACTGGTGTTCAGAGGCACGAAGCTTACCTCAAGCCAACCTAAGCTGAAGCTGCCTTGCTTTTTTTAGACTAACAGTTCCAGAGAATGCAGGTGTCTTTCATGGTTTCCTGTTTTTTGTCAATTTAAATAAAAAAGTGAAGTTGCTTAACTTCCACAATTGTGTAAGCCCACGTCTGATTGACATCTGAGCTTTTAGCTGGTGTGACAGATTGTTCTCACAAAGCAAGTGTTAAACTGGTGTGCTGACCCTTGGGGAGTTTTCCAGCAGCACTTCCATGGTGGGAGGTAAGATGGAGCTGCACCATTTCTTGTTTATTTTATTTTTGCACACACAGCCTGTGAGGTTTGCTGTGGGAATCTGGGAGCTTGCTCGGTTTGACTCCTCTGGAATGTGGCAACAATGGGATGCAGTAGGAAAAGTGGCAGCAGCAGGGAACAGGGTGTTTATGTTCACGTTGTAATATTTTCAGGTTGTTCACAATCCACAGTTTGCAAAGCATGTGCTGAGAAATGCCAGTGCAGGGATTTTGTTGTGGAATATCTTTTACAATCCCTATCTCTAAGATTCCATACACAAACTGGAGAAGAAAGTTACTGTTCCTGTTCTCGTGGGAAAAGTGAGTTTAACTTCAAAACATCAAGGGAGGAGCTTTCCAAAGCTGCTTCTGATTATGAAAATGTTCATAGGGTTTTAGCTGCTGCAAAAATAATCCTGGAGGTGCTTTTCAGTTCTTGAATCGCCTCCATTTTCTGGGTGGAGAAGGCGCTGTGCCCATCAGGGAGCAGTGAACTCGAGTGTTCAGGAACAAGAAACTGGGAAGGGGTTGGTGCTGAGGAACTGCCAGGTTTGAGTGGCTTTGTGCCACTTTTACAAGATTTCCAAGAAACGGGTAAAGCCTCGATCAAGTCTTTTGAGTTCGAAGAGGATAACGAGTTTGTTTTGCTTATGTGTATATGTACATAAATATAACTCTTTCCTTTTCTTTCAGCTTCTCTTCCTGTCAGTTAATGCTCTGAGAGAATGGGAGGCTTTTCCTCAAAACCAGCTCCAGGTATTTTACGTTGTAAGGATTAATTTCCTTAGCTGCAGTGTTGCTGACTGAGGTGATTCCTGCCCAGGGGCTGCTCTGGGGAGGCTCAGCACCGGGGGAAGAACTGCATGGCTGCCAGAGGCTGCCTGGCACCGTCACCATCTGAGCAGCAGAACTTTCCTGTCTGGTGCTTCCACTTTCAGACACACTGCCCAGACACAGCCCCCCATGTGCTTCTAGTTGCTTGTAGAACTGCTGGAGAAATTTGCACGTTCTAAAACAAGCTTGTGATATTTTTTTTCTATTGCAGTTGCACCAGAGCCCATTTGCCCTACTACCACTGTCCCGACCACTGTCCACACCCCTACCGATGGTTTCAGAGCTGCAGAAGACAGATGCTGGATGAATAAGTAAATGCTGCACCTTTATTTCCTGATTTCAAACCCAGAGTTCCCTGAGACTGCAGCCTCCTTCTGCAAGGGAAGGCTTCTGTATCACATATTTACATCCTGGGGGGTTTTAGCTTGGTTAGAATTGCCTGCTCTGCGCACTGGATGGGTGGTTCCTAGGCATGCTCAGTGCAGATTCACACGTTAGTCTCATGGGGCTGGGGAGAAATGTTACACTCCACAAAGTTTGGTGAATTTGAGCGCTACTGAAGCTTCAATCCCGCTGCTGGAACTGGGGATTCTGACGGGATTTCTTGTGTATCAACAGCCATGAAATACTGTACATGTCACTGGCCTTCATCTCTGGCATCCTCCTGACTGTCCTGGTTTTTGCAATCATCTTCCTCTTCAGGAAAAGTGAGTGACACAGTCGAGGGTGTAACAGCAGACTGGTGGTGGCTGCAGAAGTTAGAAAGTGGCTCAAATAATGTCTGCCTTGAATAATGGTGTGTCGGTGAGCAGCTCACCCCTGGCAGTAACTCCTCGTGAATCATCCCAGTGGTGGTTTCAGGAAAGAATTAACTTTGCCCCTGATGAGCTCTGGGGGTTTTTGTTGGTTGTGGGCTTTTGTCATCCTGTTCCCGGCTGCACTGAACTCATCCTGGCCACTCCAACAGGGGGACAGGGAGTGGGCAGCCCAAAGTGCCTCGGTGCTGTGCAGGTGTGTGCCAGAGGTTACACATCACCTGTCTGCCACCCCTCCGCAGCCTCCCTTGCATTGCTGTCTGCAAACGCCTGAGACTGGGATCCCTTTCCTTCCTAGATGCTAGAAGATCCCACAAAAATTTACAAGAGGAAACTTTCTCCCAGATGGCAGCTGGGGAATCTCTTAGGAACACCCAGGTAAATGTCACAACTGTCATTTCTAATGCTTTATGCAGATATTTCACATGCTTGACAGTGTGGTAAATATTAATTTGGGGTGGGAGGGAGAAAAGCCACCTTTGAGACTCAGCTGTTACTCAGCAGCTCTTTTGACAGCTTCAGGGGTTCTGGGGCTTAACCACCGATGAGGCAGGTCAGGAGAAATCTTTGTGAAGGGGAAGCATTTCTGCAGTTTTCCTCTGTGATGTGAATTCTTTGGAAGCCCCTAAAGGAGCCTTTGCCCTGAGCCAGCCTGGCCCGTGGGATGAAGCAGCGTTTACCAATTTCCCCATGCAGGGACAGGCTGTTAATGCTGTGTGCTGCTGGGGACAAGTTACAAGAGGGCAGTTCCTGCTGACCTGCAGTGCTTGTGCACTCTAATGCCTGTGGCTTCTCTCACATCCCCAGAATGAAGTGACCTACAGCACTCTGGTCTTCCAGCGGGGCAGGACACCTCTGCCTGTGTGATGAGGAAGTTCCAAATGAAATCACAACGATCCCACCTTCTGGACACCAAAAGCCATGAGGGTGTGACACCAAGGGAGTGCTCTGGGAATGCCCCGTGCCCTCTGTAGCACAGCTCTTTTTGTAGCTATGGCAGGAAATTGTCTACTGTTCAAACTGGCTGCCAACAGCTGTGGGCAAATGGAGAGTTTCTGTACAGGATTTCCTCATCTGTAGAAATCTCCCTGCCCTTGTAAAGTTTCCGTTTGTGAGACCTACCAGGGAGAAGCGAGAAATGAAAATGTTTCTCTGCATCTATCCATATCTGTGCCCTTGTGTTTCCCTTTTCTGACACCAAATCTAACATTTTCTGGTTTGTTTTTTTTTTATTGCCAAGTGCTCTGCTTAGTTATTTTCTGTTATTGAAGCGATGACCATGAAATGTTTGGATGCAAATCTCTGCTTCCTGGTTGAGTCCCATAAAGAAATGCACCATCACTGTGTGACAACCAAACTCTCTGGGAACGTTCATTCGCGTGTTATTACCCACAGCGTTCTAAGCACAGTGTGAAACCGTTCCCTGAGCGTGAGCAGGGCTGGCTTTCCGGGGCTGGCAGTGTCACAGCAGCCCGGGGGCTCGCAGGAGCAGGGCTGGAGGTGCCACCTGATGGCAGCAGCAGGCCGGGCTGGGGCTGCCTGGGTGGCTGCGGCTCCTCCCAGCAGCTGCCGAGCCCCGGGGACCGCTGCGAAGTGTCGCCAGGCCTCTGATGCTCTGAAATTTGGTGTGCTGGGTTTGGCCACAGACTGTCACAGGGTCAGCAGAACAACTCGTGCTCTTTGCTCTGCTGTGCTCTGCTCTCACCTCAGTCCTGGCAGCTCCTTCAAACTCGATTTAATAGAGAAAACAGGGGGAGCATCTCCCTCCCTCACAGGAAGGTGAGCTCTGTGCTGGGGTCCCTCGGCTGCACTACCTTTCTGCTTTTCCTAGACCACTTGTGTTATTTGAAGATGGAGAAAGAAAGAGCCTGGCCTTTAACAACCTCTTTTCAGTTTGACCCGTGCTCCCTAAGCATGGGCTGTGTCAGCTGTGGTGTAGCAATCACTGCAGCTTCTGTGCCATCCCAGGCAGGACATTGACTGAAACTGGGTAGGTTTTTTTGTCGTGGGAGGACTCAGCAGGCAGAATTTGTGTAAAATCCATCTACTATTTATTATTACTCATGGAAACGTGACAGCTGAAGCACAAGCTGATCAGCCTGCAGTTCAGTCTGAATGGACAGACAGGAATGGTCAGTGAGCTTGTGAGCTGCTGGATTATAACAGCAAGGAGTACAACCTGGTTTCCAATCAACTCAACCAATCCTCGTGTTAAAAAAAACCCAAAACCCCCAACCAGACAGTTTCCATCTTCTGTGTTAAAAATTATATCACATAAAGGCAAATATTCACACGGGGCTTTAGAGCAGCCTCAGTCCCACGGGCTGCTGCAGTGCCCAAGAGTCTCTTGGCAAGGCCAGGTGCTTTATCAGTGCCATGGAACTCACTGGCTGCTTCAGCCTCTCTTTATGACTGCGGGTCTTCTCTTTGTAAGAGCTGGGTCTGGATTTTTGCACAGGATGTAGGTCCTTAAAATTAAAAGGTATGTGGTTTTGAACTTCTTTATCTTGTAGGCATAGACGATGGGGTTCATGGCAGAGTTGGCGTGGGATAGGAGGATTGCCAAGTAAATCAAATACTGGGGGATCTCAGACTCGGGGTGGAAATAGAAAACGCAGTTTATGATGCACAGAGGCAGCCAGGAGATTGCAAACAGGACGAGAACAAGTGCAAGAGACTTGGCTGTCTTGAACTCCTGGCCATAGAAAGCCCCAGCCCCCCTCACGCCGGAGCCTTGGCTGAGCTTCGTGCGGATGATGTGGAAGATCTCGGCATACAGAGCACACATGATGAGCAGGGGCAGGAGGGTCCACAGGAAGAAGAAGAAATACACCATGAAATCCATCCTCATCACGGAGCTGAACCGGCAGGAGCTGGAGCTCCTGGGGCCTGCCTTGTTCCAGCCAAACATGGGGACGAGCCCTCCCAGCAGGGACAGGGACCAGCACAGCCCCAGGGCCCACCAAACTCTCCTCTCTGTAGTGATTCTTTTATATCTGCAGGGGAAGAAATCCCAGGTTGTGTTAAAGAGAAGTGTTTTAAGGTAGTTACAGATGAACTCCCCTGTTCTGGTACTGCAGGATCCCAAATTTTATCTTGAGACAAGCCCCACCTCTTCATTTGAAACAGTTACTTTGCAGCATCAGTAAGAACTGTGCTTCGGTTCCCTTGTTTAAAATTGGATGTTTAACCTATTTTATTTCTTGTTTCACTATGATCTTAGTTCTCCTCTTGCCAGGATATTGCTTTGCTGCTGTTGGAAGTCCTATCTTATTTCTTGGCTTCCTTGGGCGTACCTTCCTCTTTTTATTCAATTTGTGCCATTTTAGGGCAAAAATTAATTATTCAGCTTCATAGGTCCTTTCCCATTATAAAACATGATTTCTTGGATACTTGAGGTTATGCTTTGCTTTTCTAGCTTGTGTACTTTTCATTTAAATGTAAACAGTGAGTGACTTCAGTTAACTGTTAATAAGTTTGTTACTAGTTTTGTATTTTCAGCAAATACTAAAAGGAATTTTATTTAAAAGATAAGCCTCAGAAACCTAAAAAAAAAACCAACCCTATAACACAGCATCCTGTGCAATTAAGGAAAGTGCTGAAAATGTAACAGTCTGCCCACAGCTGCATCCTGTGACTGCACTCTGATCGGGGTAACCAAGCTGAGCTGCTTATCCAGCTCATGAACAACTGGTTCACGGGCACCCCCAGCTCTCTGGAAAGCTCATCCCGGGTGGGCTTTGAGGCACGAGCAATTAAAGTAATTAAAGGTTGGAAAGGAGGCCAGAGGAGGCAGGGCAGAGGCTGGGCAGAGGAGCCCGAGGCGGGGCAGCCTCACCTGGTGCGCAGCTTGACTCGCAGGTACCTGTCGATGGCGATGGCCAGCAGGGACAGGATGGAGGCGTTGCTGAACACCAGCATCAGGCAGCACATGAAGAGGCAGCTGTAGGCGGGCATGGCCATGCCCAGGCTCACCACGACGGCCACGGGCATCACCAGCAGCCCCATGGCGGCGTCGGCCAGCGCCAGGGAGGCGATGAAGTAGAGCGTGGTGTTCTGGCGGGCCGCGTTCAGCCTCACCGCCCAGATCACCAGGACGTTGCCCAGCGTGGCACACAGGGCCAGCAGGCACTCGGTGCCGATGTAAATCCCGTCCAGGCTGCTCAGGGCCAGGCTGCTGTTCAGCATCCTGAGCTCTGCAGCCGCTCCCTCCTGGCAGGAAGCCTGGGAGAATCGCCGGCCGCGCGTGGGACCCCCGGCGCCGGGCTCGCCTGGTCCGGGGTTCTCCAGCATCCACACCTTGTGCTATTCCATCACCTCAGCACTCGGGCAGCAAATCGGAAATCTGCCGGTACCTCAGCACCCAGGAGCCCTTCCCCTCTCTGCAGACCCCTCCTGGAGCTCACTGCACCCCCTCAGCAGCCTCCAGCCAGCCAAGTGCCTTGGGAAGCTGTTTGCAAGGGAGAACCGTCCTTCCACAGTCCTTCTGAGCAGCTTCTAAAGAAATAGTTAGTTCTACAGGTTCCTCTTTCAAGCCGCTCTAGAGGTGCAGAAACGTCAACAGCTGTTAGCTGCACAGTGACCACTTATCAGTGCAGTGAATCTTTCTGTCACTGTCACGCTGAGGCAGCTCAGCGGGCTGGGGAAGGGGCTGCGTTTGAAAACCAAAGGGTGAAGGGAAGGACAGGGACAGGTCACTCTGCTGCTACCAGCATGTGCAAAACAGACTTGACCTGGGAAAAATTAATTCCCAATCAAACCAGAGCAAGATAACGAGAAAGAAAAGCCAGTTGCAAAGGCAGAGGGAGGGTGCGGAGCAGGGGCTCCACCCTGTGATGCCTCCCTGACCCCGGAGCCGGAGGATGGATCAGCCCCTGCGCTCCAGCAGCACAGATTGAGCAGCTCTGGCTCTGCCCGTCCCTTTTCCTCCGCAGGCAGGTGCTCTCCCGTGGGGACACGGTGTCCGAGGGCGATGCCACCGAGCCCAGCTGGGGCCAAATCGGGGGTGGGGGTTCCACCCAGTCCCCCCTGTTCCCACCAGGTTCCTGCCGGGGCAGGCACAAGGTGCTCTGATACTCCTCAGGTGCTTCCTCACCAGGCAGCATCTGTTTCCTGTCCCAAACATGACAGAGCCAGGGCTGCTGTGACTCCTCTGTCACCAGAGGAGGATGAGCCTGTGCCTCCTGCTGTCCCTGCCCCGCATGAGCAGGGCTTTCCCTCTGCCCTGGGGGGCCGCATCCCTTCCTCGGGCCCTGCATCCCCACTCCGGGGCCCTTCCCCGCTGGCCTCCCCCAGCCCAGGCTCAGGAAGCACAGGGCTGGAGGTTTTGCGGCTGCCAAAGCCATTGAGCATCCCCGCACGGAGGAGCAGCTCGGTGTGGCCCAGCCCAGGGGGAGCGGGGCTGGGGCAGCGCTCGGAGGCTGTGGTGCAGCTCAGGACTCCAAGGTGTGTTCTTATTTTCGGGCTGAGGCGGCTCCGGGAGCAGCCCGTGCCGGGCAGGTGGGGATCGGAGCCGGGCGAGTCCCGGGGGTGTCGCAGCGAGATGGGGTTAAAGCTTTCGGAGCCCGCTCCCCAGCACTTGATGGTTTTGCCATTTAAAGGCTGAACTCGTTTCTTGGATGGTTCCAGCGAAAGGCTTCCAGCAGTTCCCGCGGGATCCTCCTACATCCTGGTGAGATAAGGATCAGGAAGGGAAGGTCTCTGCAATCTCAGCTGCGGCTTTGAGCACAGATTCCCTTTTCGCTCTGGGGGTGGAGGGGAGGAGAACAAATTTGCTAGAAAAAAATTATGTCTAAGTGACACACAGAGAAAAAAAATATCCCGCAACAATGATCTTATGCTGTGAGTCAACAACAGCCACGTCTGCCTTTGTTCTGGCTGTGGAGCTGGCAGGGAGGACAGGGCAGCCTCCTCCAAGGTGAGCTCCCCGGGACGCCCTGCCTGCCCCGGGGGGCTCGGGGGGTCCCCGCTGCCACAGTGCCAGCCTGTCCCAGCCGCAGCCACCCTCCTCGCCTTGGGGCAGCTGTGCCCTTCTCTCCTTGCATCCCAGCAGCTGCTGCTCCTGTGCCAGGAGGTGTGGAGGAGTTTTTCCTGGATTTCAAAATGTAATGTTTACCTTACAGGAACAAACCCCGAGCAAGTCCTAAACCCAGGGGTGGAGAGCTCTGTCCTGGCTCTTCCCTGCCTGGGGAGGAAGTGGAAGCCAGGCAGGGAGAGGATGTGAGTGTGGAGCAGAACCACAGCTGGAGGGACTGTGGGCTGCTGGGTGAGAGGCTGCAGCCTGGTGTGGGGAACAGCGTCCTCTCCCTGTGCCTCAGTTTCCCATCCATGGTAAAAGGAGGGTTAATCTGGTCCGCACAGAGCTGGGAAGGGCTGGGCAGGAGCAGAACCCTTTTGGTTTCCATCTGAAACTCCCCATTTGGGATTTTTTCCCCTGCCCCTCCAATGGGGGCACAGTGATGTTGGAAAACCACTGCGGGTTTTCCTCACAGATGCGAAAGCCTGAAGAAGCCCCTCCTCAGGCACACAGAGCTGTGCGAAAGGCAGAGTTCACTGTCCTTAGAGTGCAGGGCTGGTTCCAAAGATGACTTCAACCGCTGTCAAGAGCAAATCCTCACAGGAGAATCAGATCTGGAAAGCTCTTCCTCTCCACATCCCTTCCCTGAGCCCGAGCCGTGCTGGGCTCGCGTTCCCCCGTTCGCTTTGGCTTTGAAAGCCCCGGGGCCGGGAGCGAGCTGCGTTCCCTGCTCCTGCCGGGCCCGGGAGCGAGCTGCGTTCCCTGCTCCTGCCGGGCCCGGGAGCGAGCTGCGTTCCCTGCTCCTGCCGGGCCCGGGAGCGAGCTGCGTTCCCTGCTCCTGCCGGGGCCGGGAGCGAGCTGCGTTCCCTGCTCCTGCCGGGCCCGGGAGCGAGCTGCGTTCCCTGCTCCTGCCGGGCCGTGCGGGAGGAGCTGGGGCTGCCAAACCAGCACGGCCCAGTGCCTTTACTGGGCACACGGGTGGGATTCCAGCCCTGGAGCTCAGGTGCAAACAGGGCAGGGGCGCGGGGACAGGTCCTCGGATCGATGACATTTTGGTGTGTTTTTAAAATTACCTGCGCCGTCACCGGAGGTTTTTTGAGCTTTCTTTGGGTGCGGCTGTGGAGTGGGGGCAGAGCAGCTGGCACAGGCGCCCGTTTGATGCCAGCGGCACTCCTGCCCACGGCAGCCACCCCTGGCAGCCCGGGTTACCCAGCTCCTCCTGCCCCAGCGCCCGGGGCTGCCCCGGCCTGGACGAGTCCCACGGCTGCCCTGGCTCCCTGGGGACACGCAGCTGCCTGGAATGTTGTGTTCCCAGAGCTGGGGAAAGCGACGCAGAGCCATCCCCAGCCCTCCGCAGAGCGTGTTGGGGAGGGAATCACCTGGCTTTGTGTTCCACAGCTGTGCCAGCCCCGCCAGGCCCTGGCAGTGACAGCAGAGCCGGGATCCCACTGCAGACTCCTCTGCGCAGCACTGAACTCTCCATCCTCGCTCCTCATTAGAGGCTGGTTTAAAATTCCATGAAAATGGCATACAATAAATCCTGGGGAGATGAAAGGGAGCTTTGAGCTGGCAGGAGGCTCTTCAGAGAGGCTCTATTTGCACAAATTGTCTGGCTGACAGGAGAGAAACTGTTTTGACATTTTATAAACTCTTCCACTGATAATTTTGCATCTCGGTACAGCAAGGCTGGGGGAGGCAGGACGGGGTGAAACAACAAAGCCACGGCCCTGAGCTCCCTGCCCAGCTCTTCGTTTTGAGCACCAGCAAATTGTTCAACTGCAAAGCACTGCAAAAGCAGCCCTTCTCTGGAAAGAAAGGGAGGAAAGGGCATCATCTCACAACGAGCATCCTCAGGAGGGGACAACTCAGCTGGTACACAGAGCCACACTGCTGCTGCCCTGCCTGTCCCAGGGCTTGAGAACACGGGCTGTAAAACCCTCATAGCAGCCTCTCCAAATCAGTTTGTCTCCAAAAAGGGTTGAGTGGACGCTGCCAGAAATCAGCTCTATCACTTTCAGTAAATATATGTGCTTGGTAAAGGGTCACTGAGTCACTCTGAATTTTGAGTGTTTAGTGGCACCTCTAATGTCCCAGATTAAATTCATATTACCAAGGTATTTCCTAAGACTTTGGGCCATCCTGTGCAGGGCCAGGAGTTGGATTGATGATGCTTGTGGGTCCCTCCCAGCTCAGGATATTCTATGATTCTATGAATATCTTGTTGTAATTTATTTATGAATCATGACTCACTCTCTGACTGGCATTCACGGACTAATTCATCATTGTCAGCACGACTGGGGGGCAGAGCTTACATTTCCTCTGGATATCTTTTAAGTGCTTTTTTCCTGCCTTTATTTCCCTAATCAAGCCAAGATCTTATTTATAGTGCTGCCGTTTCTGTCTGGGTAAGCCCGGAGTGGCCCCAATGGCTTAACAGGATTTCTTTAGCGCAGCTTTGCCGGTGTAATGGACGGAGGGATTTGGTGCTGTGGCTGCACTAATCCTCCCGGAGCTGGGAGCAGAGCCTTTCCCTGAGGAGCAGCAATTCCAAACGCACAAATGAAAGCCCACAAGCCCTTGGGCCGGGAAGGAGCTGCGGCTCCAAACCGGAGAGGAGAGGGGTCCCAGTGCCCACGCTGATCCCACACAGGCTCCCACAGCCTGCTGGCCCTGGCCCGGGCTCTGCGGGGAGTTCAGGGGGTGCTGAAGGGCCGTGGGGCAGAGCAGGAGGGAGGGAGGCTCGGGTCCCAGCCACGCCAAGGGTGACACGGCGCCGGGGCAGCCGCACACGCAGGGGCTGGCCAGGAAGGAAAGCCTGTGGGCCCTTCTTTGATCACAGATGGACTGAAAACAAACCATTTTCCAGGGAAGTGGTCCCGAGGGCTGCCTGGGGTGTCCCCGGGAGCTCAGCTCCACCAACAGGAAGATGAGCTGCAGGCAGCCAGGCTCTGGGGGCCAGCACGGGCCAGGTTTGCCAGGGAAGCTCTTTAGGAAGGAAGCATTGTTTATACCTTTTTATTTTTAATGTATGTGTATTTGGAGCCAACCTTTTCCATGATGGAAGGCAGAAATCAAGGCCTCTTTTGTTCTACAATTAACTCAGAGATGTTTTTTGGTTCCTTAGTGAAAAAAATGAATTTATTTTTCCTTACAACAAAACACACACACGGAGCTCTCGTTGCCGTAGAAAACTGTTCTGTTGATGACACCTATTGCCAGGATTGCTGCCCTGATTTGGGGGGAAATAAAGTATTCTGAAATACTTGCTGCAAGTTTTGGAGCCTCGCCGTGATGGAGCTTGTCCCTGAGACCGGTCTGAAGGAATCCCAGCCCTGCAGTGGGAGGGGATTAAAGAGCGCGTTCCCAGGTAGATACCAACCCCACAGCCGCGTTCCTGTGCCAGGGGATGCAGCTCTGCCCTTGTGCAGCCCGGGAGGGCAGCTGCGGCTGGCACAGCCCCTGCGGGCTCCGCTGGAGAGGCGGCATGGCAAACGGCAGGGGCGGCAGATAAAGTGTTCTTGTTTCCATCTGCTCCGCTCCTCGCCGCTTCCACTCCCCTCCGAACACGTGCGGGATGAAACTGCTGAGCTGGGCTTTGCTGCTTTGGCAGCCGGGCAAGGAAAGCTCCGCTCGCCCGGGTTTCCATGCGGGGCTGGGGCAGGGAGAGCCCGGGAGCCGCGATCGGAGGGCAGCGCTGCCGGGGCAGGGGGCACCGGAGCCGGGCCGGCCGGAGCCCGGAGCCCCAGGGCTGCGAGCAGAGGCCCTCAGGAGGCTCCGAGCAGCCCCTGGCCCTCGGCCAGCCCGGCCTGAGGCTGCAGGCACAGGGCACCGGGAGGGCAGGGGGCCCGGGCCGGGCTGCCCCTCACCCTGCCCGGGGCTGGAGCACGGAGCAGAGAGCGTGGGCAGAGAGCTGCTGGGGTGGGGACGTGCCCAAGGAGCTGCTGGGGTGGGGAGGTGCCCAAGGAGCTGCTGGGCTGCCCGAGAGCTGCTGGGCTGCCCGAATTGCTGCTGGGGTGCCCCAAGAACTGCTGGGGTCCCCGAATGGCTGCTGGGGTGCTCGAATGGCTGCTGAGGTGCCCCAAGAGCTGCTGGGCTGCCCGAATGGCTGCTGGGGTGCCCCAAGAGCTGCTGGGGTCCCCGAATGGCTGCTGGGGTGCTCGAATGGCTGCTGAGGTGCCCCAAGAGCTGCTGGGGTCCCCGAATGGCTGCTGGGGTGCTCGAATGGCTGCTGAGGTGCCCCAAGAGCTGCTGGGGTGCCCGAATGGCTGCTGGGGTCCCCGAATGGCTGCTGGGGTGCCCGAGGAGCCGCTGGGCAGGGACGTGCCCGGCAGCAGCAGCGCTCGGCGGTGACAGGAGCAGCCTTCGGGAGAAGCCGTCAGTCTGGAATGCAGCTCCTCACCACAACACACAGCCCGGGCAGTAAAACAAGCGATTAAACGCTCTGATACCTCTGCGGTTTCTGTAACTCTGGAAAGACGAGTGGGGATTTCTGTCATTAAGGTAACCCTAGGAGCCGGCCCCCATCAGCCCAGGAGCTCAGCTCCATCCCGCTTTATCAAGCCGCGCAGCAGCTCCTGGGACACTTTTTGTCTGTTTAGGGCGAAAGGGAGATCTGGCAGATAACTGCCCTCATCGCTGGCATGCTCGTTCCCTGGGAAAACAGCCCCGGAGCCCCATCGCAGCCCTCCCACCGTGCAGGGCTGGGGCTGCTGGTGGGCTCACCGCACGGGCAGCACCAGCCGTGCCAGCGGGCACCCACGGCTGGGGCTTGTCCCCACCCTGCTCCGGTCACTGCCGGCCTGGGAGCCCTGCTGCCGGGGGTTCAGGCTTTTCCCATCCCTGCTGAGGCACCGTGAGCCCGCGAGGCGCAGCGCTCCCCGTCCCGCAGAGCCATCTGCTCGTTTCTCACATCAGATGCAGCCGCGGTGTCGCCGCTCGCTTCCAGGGCTGCGAGACGAGCTCTCTGCAAATGCATCTGCCGCTATTGATGCAAACACTCTCTTCTCAAAGGGCAGCACGGGGGAGCGCTGGGAAGCAAGGCACACCAGGATGCAGGATGCCCCCGGGATCTCCGCCGGGCCGCAGCCCCGCGCTGCTGGCGAGGCACGGGCAGCGCAGCCCAGCTCGTGGGGAGCTTCCACCCCCACCAGCTCTGGTGCCCCGGGGAGATCCAGGTGTGCCGCCCAGGTGTGCCAGGGTGACCTGCCCGGCCCCGGCGAGGCAGCGGCACCGCTGCCCCCTGCCCAGGGGTAACGGGGCAGGGTGGGGGACACGCAGGACATCCAGCCTTTCCCAGGCAGCTTCCAGTCAAAGCTTCTGAGTCACAGCAGGAGTGGAAGTGACTCATGATCCGCTGAGGAGGACAGCTGACTGCAGAGCGGGGCTCGGGCTGTGACACTCAGCTGCTGCCCGGAGGGAGCCGGGGTGACAGGGCTGGAGGGGAAGCTCAGCACTGGCTCTGGGCAGACACAGGTGCCTCGTGCTCCCTCCCATTCAGCATTTGCTCTACTAGATTCAGCTTCCCCAAGGAAAATACCTGCTCTTCCCGAGAAAGGGGCTCCAAGCCAGGGTTATTCACTTGTGCTCAGGAAGCAATCAGAAAACAAAGAGTGCTGTCAAAAGTCTAAGTGTTACTGCAATCACAATTCCAGTGCAGCAGCTACTAAAGGGAGCTGAGGAGCTGCCTCTCCTGCCACAGCTGGTTTTGGACAAGCTCCCACTAACCCCTGGAAGCAGGAGCAATGAAGGTGCTGGGGGTCTCCGAGGCTGGGGCATGAGTAAGTCCTCTTAGGACAGCAGAGCAGCACTAATTGTAAGCACACATCTCTTCTCCAGGTAGAGGTGAGTTCATTATTCCCTCACGGATGCCTTTATGAACCCTGTCCTGCAGCCCCGTGCCTGCTGTGCTGCTGGCCTGGGGCTGGGCTGAGGGCACGAGCAGGGGCTGACCCCTGGGCACGGGCACTGACCCTGGGTGGAACAGTCATTAACTGGGACAGGTAATGAAGAACCTCCACGGGTCTTACAGGGCTTCCAGAAGCTCACAGACAAACACCTGGATGGCTGCTTTTACCTGCTAATCAAAAATTGCCCCTTGGCTACAATACAGTCATAGTGTGACTACTTTAAAGAAAACAAGTGTTGAAACCCCATGAAAGGAAACATGGAAGGAGAACTTGCTCAGTTAGACATTCTCTCATTTCAATATATATACGACATTTAATTTCAAGGCAATGTTTGTCTCGCGGTGTGGGTTCCACAAACCTCCATCAAAGGATGTCTCTGACTTCCTCTTGCAGTTACATTTAACTTTCATTTCATCTTTGTTTTTTTCTTTCCGTTCCCCCAAATTCCCTGGACCCCAGTGCCCGGATTTTACAGCATAGAAGAGGAAAAAGGCAGCTGCAGCTGCCCTAGAGATGGGTGAAAGCTGCTGGCAGTGGAGGAGGTTTGGTACCCAGGGATGGAGGAGGCAGCAGGGGTGAGCAGCGCCTGGCTCCACAGGGCTGCACCGGAAGAAGTTGGGCAATAGAAACTGTGTGGTTGCAGCTGCCTTTGAGCAGCGAGCAGCGTCTGTCAGCTGAAAGAACAACACTTGTTACCGCTCATTCGAGCTCTGCTGTCCCAGTTTTTCCTGCTTGGGCCTCTGGTGGCTGTGGCTGCCCAGGGCTGCAGTGCACGGGAAAGCCAGACCAGGCTTTCCCTCTGGGAGCCTGCTGGAGCTTTGGCAGAGCCTCCTCGGGACCCCTCCCCAGACCCACAGCTCCCGGCTCGCCTGCCCAGTTCCCTGGGAGCTGCCCCCAGGCGGGCAGTGGGCTTGGAACGAACCCGCCGCGGGAGCAGGGATGGGGTTTCCAGGGAATCTGCTCCTGTCTGCTCTGGGAACAGGCTCAGGGCGTGGAGATCTCTGCCCTCAGAGCTCGGGGTGCTGGGCTGTGTTAAATGTCCCTTTCTGCTCGGGTCCCTGGCAAGGACAGCGTGGGAGGTGAGGTGTGAGCTCGGTGACCCTCGGCCAGGGCAGCTGCTGGCAGCCATGTGGGTGCTCACTGTTAATTACACCATTAAGTCATTATTCATAATGATACACTGCAATCTCATCTGTAAAGAAAATATTATGCTTGCGCTTCAAAGGCTGGTGTTGATGTCTTTGCAAGGAGCGCTTTTCTCTTGATTCTTCCCTGACTGAATTTAAAGAATGGTTTTTGCAAGTTTAGAGAGCAGCAGCTCCTTCCTTGGGCAGCCTCAGCTCAGACACAGGGACAGGACCAGGATGGAGCCAGCACCTTCAGCTCTGGCAGCCAGAGCAAAAGGATGATGTGTTATTAGCCTGCATGGTGTCAAACCCACTTTCATTCACTTCCAGCCCTCTGATTCTATCAGCCAGGAATCCAAGGTCATTATGCAATCACAAATTGTTTCTGAATTTCATTAAATCAGCAAATGGGCCTTAGCTACATATTTACATCAGCTGAACTTGTGATAATTTATCCAATTGGGCAATTATTGTTTTGGAATAAAAGAAGTCCTGAGGGATTCTGCTTCATATTAATTTGCCTGCAGAAGACTCAGTGCAAGCTCTGCAACTCAGCTGCAAAAGCAGGTGAAAAATTTGCAATCCTGTTGCAGGTTCTGGGATAAATAAGTGTTTCCCTTTCAGTCTTTTACTGCTCCCATATAGCAGGAAAAGGGGAGTGAAATCCTGGTGTAATTTAATATGAATGGATTTAGAGTGCAGAGTGTGGGAAAGGAGTTATTGTGGCAACTCCTGCTTTGTAGAAATGGATGGGCTGTGATAAATGACACCATTTTCCAATAAAACTGCGGTGTGAAGGGTCACTGGGTTCCTTGGGCCGTGTCCAGGACATTCCAGGCTGTGTCCTGGATGTGACAGGATGCAGAGGATCCATCCTCCTTGCCTCATAACCTTGCTGCTGCTGAGCTGGCGTGGAGTGGAAAGCCCTGGTTTGGGGCTGCCAGCGGGTTCCTCCCTGCAGGCAGGTGCCAGTGCTGCCAGCCACCCTGGGGACGGCCCTGCAGTGATGGGGTTTGTTGGAACGGGGAAAGGCACCGCGACAGACACGGGATGGAACAGCCTGCTGACAGACTGGATTTGCTGACGAGCAGCCCACTGCTGGGTGGGAGATAAGGACAGCAGACAGGAGTGAAAGAGCTCTGGGAGAGGCTGCCTCTGTGTGCCTGAAGGAGAGCAGGGCTGGGGCTGGGAGAAACAGAGATCCAGCTTTATTCCCCACTGGAGTCACCAGGAAAAGCCTCTGATTTCAGCTGAACTTGGACCTGCTTCTCCTCTTCCAATCATTTCATAACCACGTTCACATTCATCCAGATCTAATTTCATGTACTTGCGAAGCCTGACTCAGCAATAAATGTTATCAGCTTCCACTCAAACCTGCAGAAAATGGGGGAAGAAGTCAACCTTCCCAGAACACACATCAAATAGGAGCTCTGTCCTGCTGAGTCAGGCCCTCAGTGTGCCTGGACCCTTATTGTTTTGAAACTTGGAAGATGGTCCACAAGCCATGAAACAGATAAGTCTGTGATTCTTGGACACAACAAAACTCCTCGGTCGGTGCTCAGTGGGAAAAGCTGCAAGTGTGTTGATATTTGGGGCAAAGCTTGTTAAAGCTTTAATTTCAAAGGAAATTTGGGGCAAAGCCTTGCAGAATGCTCAAACACTTCCACGTACACTGAGCCTGTTACAGGAATTGCATCCCTTGCAGTTTCTGCCCATGGGAATATGTTTTTACACGGCTTTTAAACCAGAAGTTACTGCTGATATTTTGTTTTCCAGACACAGCCTCATGTTTTCAAACACTGCGCTAGTAACTTCCTAAGCTCACAGATTTCCTGATAACCTTTGTACTCTGAAGAAACAAGTTGCTCAACCGCGAGTGCTGAGCATCCTTGAAGGCAGGTGCTTTTGCCACCCCGACTGTCCCACTGTGCCCGAGCCTCTCGGTGCTGAGGCTGCCGAGTCCTGCAGAGCCCAGGTGTGGAAATCCTCTGCTGGCACCGCCCTGCCTCCAGGGACTCCCCCCAGGCAGGGATTCACCTGCTCACGGTGGTCCCCAGGGATGGAGACACCTCTTCAGCCACAAAACCAGGGGTTTACAGATCGCTATCAGCAGCCACAAATTGTACCTGGAAGGAAGATTCTGCGCTGGGTATTTATTTCTGCTGCACACTCAGAGCTGTGAGAGGGAGAACTGGAGCAGGTTCAGTTACAGAGGGCGAGTGGGGACTCTGAGCTCTCTGTGTCTCCTGGCTGCTCACTTGCTGGGAATTTTGGATAAGTCACTTAATCTTTGTTTTCTGTACAGCCAGACAAGTAATATTGGGCATTTTTGCTGGAGTTCTGGACGAAAGGCAGCACGACTGCTAAAATATTGTTGCTGTAGCCTCAGACCTCAGTGACTCTGCTCGTGTCCCTGAAGTTTTGCAAGTGAGGATGGAGGAGTGTGGGGAGGCCCGTGGGTGTGCTGCTGCCTCTGGCACCGTCCCCTGCAGCCTCCCAGGAGCATCCCCAGGGACAGCGGCTGCAGTCCTGGTGCTGTCTCTGGTTATGTAAGGAGGTGACAGTCCTTGGGAACACGAGAATTCCCTCTGCATCTCATGGAGAGCCGGGCATCGCAACCGTGGAAGGGACTACAGCTCCTCCTGGGGTGTTTGTACATTCCTATCAGAAAAAAAAACCCCTGAAATTTATTGACTGTTGACATTAGCTTTTCTGGAGTGTGCAGTTTAGAGCTGAATTGTAGTTGGAGTTGGGGCTGATGAAGTGATCTCCCAGATCAGTGACTGTGCTGGGCTCCTGACCTATCCTCCCTGTGTGGCTGCTGTCACTTACAATCCTCAGTGACACAAACACCGTCAGGACATTCATGTGCCATCTCCTCTCCCTGAGTTTTGTCTGTTTCTTGTCAATTGCACGTGTACTTCACCTCAGTGTTACAGTTCTTTCTTTTAACGCTTTTCTAAACAAATAAACAAAACCCCACACGCTTTGAAGTGTTGTGTTTCAAGAGAAGCTTTTTAAGGGGTGGAGGTGATGTGGCGCTGGCCCTGAGCCCTGCGGTGCGGGTAGTGCTTGGTGACTCTGGGTGACTCTGGTCCTGTCCCGTGTGAGGGTGCAGCATCATTTCCCGTGGAAACACCCTCAGCCCAGTCACCCTGCGTGCTGCTCGCCCTTCCCACGGGGAAATTCCCCATGCCCACCCTGCCCTCCCCAGCCCAGCCTGAGGCCGTGCCCTCTCCTCCTGTCCCGGTTCGCTGGGATGAGACCCCAAATCCCCCCGGCTGTCCCCTCCCGGCAGGGAGCTGTGCAGATCCGCAGGGTCCCCCCGGAGCCTCCTGTTCTCCAGGCTGAGCCCCTTCCCGGCCGCTCCAGCCCGTTCCAGCTCCGCTCCCTTCCCGGACACGCTCGGGGCCCGCGGGACAGGCCCAGCCCGGGCCCGCTGGGCGCCCGTTCCCGGCCCGGAGCCGGCCCCGCACCTGCCCCGGCCTCCCGGAACTTTTGCCGGGCCCGTCCGTCCCCGCCCGCGCCGCTGGCTCCTCCCCGGGCCGCGGCCGCGGAGGGCGGAGCGGAGCGGCGCCGCCGCCGCGCAGAGCAGCGCAGCGCAGCGGCACCGAGCCCCGAGCGCCGAGCGCCGAGCCCGGCCCGCGGCGGGCGCGGAGCGGCGGCGGGAGGCGGCCCGGGGGCGGCGGTGAGCGGGGAAGGCGGCGGGGGCCGGGCCCGGGCCGGGGGAGCGGCGGGGGGAGCGGCGGCCCCGGGTGTCCCGGCGGGGCCTGGCGAGGCCGCGCGGGCGGAGCGGGGCCGGGGCCAGCGGGGCCGGGCGGTGTCAGCGGGGCCGCGCCGGGCGCTCCCTGCCCGCGGCCCGGCCGGAGCGCGGGGGAGGCGGCTCGGCCCCGGCCCGGCCCCGTCCCGCCCCGCCGGTCCCGTCCCGGCCCGCCGGACATCCATCTTGTGCGGCGCCGGGCGGGCTCCGGCCGGGCCCGGCGGGCAGCGGCGGTGTCGCGGCGCTGCTGCGGGCAGGTGCGTGCCGGGACCGCGCTGCCGCTCCCCGCCGCGGGCAGCGGCGCACGGGCTTGAGCGGGGCCGAGGAGCGCCGCAGGGGAAGGGACGGCGAGGGACGCGGCTCGGCAGGACGAGGGACAGGCTGCCGAGCCGCTCCGCTTCGCCGGCCCCGATGGGCGGCAGGAGGTTTGGGCAGGTGGGACAAGCCAAGGGGGAGCCCCCCGTGAGCCACGTGGAGCAACGGGCTGGCCCATCCTCACCCTCCGGTCCGTCCTCGTCCTCCGTTCCATCCTCACCCTCCCAGCCCATCCCCATCCTCTGTTCCATCCTCACCCTCCCAGCCCATCCTCATCCTCCGCTCCCAAGGACTGGTTGTCTCAGACCACCTCAGCTCTGAAAAGGGTTCTTGCACTTCCTTCAGTCGCTTCAAAGAGAAACTGTTGTCTGCGTCGGGAAACTTTGGCGTTTAGATGCTCCTCGTTAGCTGGTGTCTTCGCTCGCGGTGTTTGAGGTCCAGAACGGGTGGGTTTGGTGCAGGGGTTCCTGCGAAGCCTCCTCAGTGGGAGGGTTGGGGTTTGGACGCAGCGAGCCAGTTCTGTCTGACACAGAGCTGGAATTGGGTCTTGCTTTGCACACAGCTTGGAGAGAGCTGCAAACAGGAAGGGCAAACCATGAAAACTCTGCGCTTTTTCCTTTCAGTAGCTTAACAGGGGAGATAATATTTCTTAAAATAGTTGTTTGACTTGAAGACGCCTGTCTGCCTTCGGAGTATTGCATGGGCACTCTGTAATTTCTGTTGCTGTTGTGATTCTCTCTGAGTAGTTGTGTTGCTCCACGCAAAGAGACACCAGGTTATTTGAAGAGTTGAGGAAAGCGTCTGTTCGGTTGACAGTGCCTGTCTGCTGTGAAACGTTTCAGTGTTGTGATTTGTGTCATTGCTTTTTTCATGCTGAAGTGGTGTGCCAGTAATTCTCCCTGGTGCGGCGGATCCTCGGGTTTTAATGCGGGAATTTGTGAGACTTCCAGGAAGTGATGGATGGAGCTTGGAGAAACAGAAAATGGTGCGTTAGCAGAGCTCTGTGCCTTTAATGAGAAGTTATCCAAAACCAGGCAAGTTAAAGGGAAGTTCCAGATGGAGCACTCTTGCTTTTGTGGTCTCTGCAACTTTCAGAATTCACAAAAGCCACGTATTTCACAAGTATGAAATGCTGTCTGATTATTCTGACATCATTATCACGTTGCTATAGTGACTTCATTGCGCTGGGAATGCCATGTTCACATCCAGTTGCCATGGAAAAAATCAGTGTCATAAATAAAAACATTTAATGTTCTGTTCATCCCCGTGGCAGGAAAAAAGGCATCGATTTATTGACGTGAGAGAAGACTGGCAGCATATTCCAGCAGAAGTTCTTAGTGCCAAGCTACAAACTGGGAAATTGTCACTTGCCGTTCTCGGCAGATTGTCCCTTGCCTCCCCGTGTTGTGGCAGGTAGCAGAAGTTGTGAAGCGCTGGGTTTGGAAGGGAGGGTGACAGGGCGTCTGTCGTTCTTCAAGGTGGAGCCGGCAGGAAGTGCTGCGCCTGCACCGCTTCTAAAAATAATCTGTTTTCATGCGCGGCGCGGGCGCTCCCGCTGCTCAGTCACCCTCCGGAGCAGCTCCTCCCGAGCTGCAGCCTGTGCGTGGGGATGCCCAGCAGCTGCAGGGCCGGGGAGCCTCGGTGCCAGCCGGGCACGGCGTGTCCCGGCCGGGCTGGCACCCCGGGGCTCACGGAGCCGCGCACCGGCTGCCGTCACGTGTGCTGGCTCTGGCGTGGCTGCTCTCAGGGTAAGTAGCTTTGCTGGAGGTTTGAGAGGATCTCCTGCCAACCGGGCTGAATTACTCGCGCAGCATAAGTCCGGTGGCAGGTTAATGCTTTTGTTTGGAGGCTCGTGTTTACACGGAGCGTGGGGCAGTTTATATTTGGAGCCATGGGCTGCAAGCGCGCAGACCTGGGTTATTAGTGATACGTTTCGTGGCTGCTCAGCCGGTCTGAGGACTGCTCTTAAAAAAACTGAAAAGTAATTAAATGGCAGGAGGGTAACGTGGATGTACTTGAACATTAAAGTTCTAATTGTATATTGAATCACCGTCCTGGGCATAAACAACTCCAAGCACTTGTTTGTACTTTATATTGCAGTGCTTTTTCTTGTACCCTGCACGTGCACGGCGCGCTCGGTGGCACTTTGAACTCGTGCTCAGTGTTTAGAGAACAGATTGCTTCTGTGCAGCTCTGCAGACTTTAAAAAATTGTCTTCAAGAGGAATCCTAATGCTCTGACAACAGGAACCTGTTATCTGTTTTCCTAGGGAAAACAAAGTGTATCTTTTGAACGTACATAAGTTCAAACCTTTAGGCTTTATATTTGAAGTGTTTTTTTATGTGTAGCTGTTTGAAGTTCAGATTTATCCTTGATCCAGTGTTACTTTCAGCCTTGCCAAAATCAGCTTAGCTGGCTCTGGCTGTGGATCCTGATCAAAACTTTTGGGTTTTAGGGTAATATGGGAGACTTATTATTTTATCACTTTCTTTTAATTTCTGATGAGCCACAATCAGTCACTTCTTGTAACTCTGTGTATTTAATTCTGCAGAAGCAGATTCAAGAGAGACACGAGTTTTAAAACTTGGTCAAGTCCTAGGGTGGTGTTTGGATTTTTTGGCCTTGATTTTGGGGGTGGTTGGGTTATTTTTGAGATGAGGTAGTGAGGATGGTGGTTAAAGTGTAGCCTCAGTTCATTTCATGTTGAGCGCTGAAGTAGTTACTGATTTTCTGTTTTATTTAGTAGTTAATTGGAAATTAAACAGCATTTTATAGAAAGCATCTTCTTAAAAGGGTGCTTCTAAACCCCAGGGTCAGGTTTTCCTGTCGGCATTTGTGTTTGCTCTTCAGGAAAGTTGCTGCTGCTGGAAACATGACACCTAATGGCAGAGATAAGTAAGGTTGTCCCAAAATCTTCGGAAAGAGCTGTTCATCTTGCTGAGCTCTCTTTCTTGGTCCAGCCTGTCTCAGACGTTAGAACTTGTGTGAGATGTGAACAGTCCCTCTCCATCCCTCCCCTGGGCTCCCTGCGGGTCCTGGCAGGTAGAATCAGGCTCGGGACATTTCAGTGGGAGTGGTGGGATGGAGCTGTAGTGAGTTACTCACCCCCTGGGAGGTGAGGAAGGCAAGGCAGAGGCTGAATCCTCTGCTTCCCATCGTGGAACCTTTCTTGTTGAGCACTCAGGAACTCTTGGAAGCGAGGACCCCGTGGGAATCCAGCCGATGCACTTCAGTGTCTGCAGCACAAACATCGGGGTGAAAAACCAGCTGTGCTGGCTGAGCGAGGACCTGTTGAGCTGTGGCACCAGAGGAGAAAGGATGACAGTAGGTGTGAAGAAGATGCACGTGAGTTGTGCCAGTAGCACTGCTGGTGGAGGCAGGGAGTTTGGGGGAGAAAGGGAGCTGCAGTTCCTGGCATGTCTGCCCCAGGGCAGTGTCCTTCAGCCTCGTGCTGCAGCAGGGGTGGTGTGGTGACCCTGCTGGGCTGTGACCTGTGCCTCATTCTGGCTGCCAGAGTAGCACCAGACAGGTGACATTTGGTCTCAGAGGTACCAGGTTGTCATTTGCAAGGACCAGCCTGCATTCATCAGGGTTACGTGGAGCTGCCTCTCGGTTGCAGCAGATTGAGGGTCTCTGCTGGTTGTTTTTCAGCTGCCTGTGTGCTGCTGCCTGTTGACATCCTCTGTGAGCTGGTTTGACATGTCTGACTGAAACCCTTCAGAGCTAAATGGCTCATTATGAGAAGCTTCCTGTTATTTCCTGTGATAGCATAATTTTGTTAATTAATGCCTGTTTTCTGAGCTCCCCTCTGAAGCAAAGGGGACCCAGTGGCAGCAGAGCATCAGTCAGGACACACCTGGGCCTGCTCAGCTCTTGGTACCTGGTTCTTACACCGAAGCTCTCTGTGCTGCACCTCTGATGCCATTGCAAATCCTGCACTAATGAAGGTTGTGCAGAGAAATCCATTTACCAACATTCCAGCGAGGAGGCTGTGGGAAGAAGGGCGGTGCTCGAGGAGGAGGCACTGGTTACATTCCTGATCAGAAATGCTGTGTTTGAGCCTAAATTGCATTCAAGTGCTGTGGGAAGATCCTCATGGAGGTGCGTGGGAGAAAATGGGACACCAGAGCCCATCCCTCCTTGGATCCCCAGTCACTTTGGGTCTGTGAGTTCTGTGTGGCAGGCAGCACCCCTGGGTGAAGGTGAGCTCAGAGCTGCCTGTCTCTGTGCCTCCTGTGGCAGCAGGGCCCAGGGCAGGGCTGGGGCTCTTTCTCAGCTGCTGGAGCAGGTCGGGTGGCCACATAAAGACGGTGTTTTGATGTTTTGATGTGTGCTCTGCTCCCTGCTGCCAGTGCTCCAGCAGGTATTGGGAGTTGGGAAATACCTGCTATACCTGAACAGGCACTTCCTCTGCAGCTGCAGAGGCTTCACCTGAACCCGGGACAGGCACCCTTTGGGTTTTGTTTGCTTGAGAAGTCCAGATGCTGACAAAAGCAGACTTGACATGCTTTGGAAACTGCTGGTTGCTTTCTTTTGGTGAACAGAATCATCAGTCTGAGGGGGAATCTGGCCCTGCATTGGGCTTTTTTACCAGGGAAGAAACAGGCAACAGGACAAAGAGCCAAAAAGGAATCTCCAGGGCTGCTCACAGCCCGTGGTGCAGGTGGTTGACTTGGCTCCTTCACCTATTTGACTTTGTTTAACTTAAAATGTGGGGAGCCAGGCAGTGGCAGTGCTGTTGAGCAGGTGGCCCGAGGCGTTGTGGATTGTTATTTATTGTGAATATTGATAAGATGGAAAACACTTCAATCCATCTGGGGCACTGAAGCAAGAGGTCGGGATGTGCCCACAGCAGTGGCCGTGTTGGGGCTGAAACAAATCTTTATTCATGGCTTCAGTGAGGCAGAGTGCCCTGAGAAGTGTGCTCAATGTAGCAAGCAGGGTGAGCATTTCTGTGGTAGGTGATGGCTGCTGTGTCAGAACGCTGCTTTTTGGGAATGTTCTGCACCTGGCAGCGTGTCGGCCGATGGGCTGCGTTGCATAACTGCTGCTTGCTGGAGCACTGCAGGGAAGCAGGCACTTGCATCTCCCTTGTCAATGGCTGCAGATTCAAGGCTGGCTGGAATGTTTGGGGTTGGTTTTTTTTTTTTTTTAAGTCGAAATATTTGTTGGACTCGATGATGTTGTGTTCTGCAGTGTTCTAATACTGCAAAAATGCGAACTGGTCATGTTGAAGTGCGGGTGTTTTGGTGAGCTGGGGGCAGTGCAGGCTGCTCCTGGTGGGTCTGAGCGTGGCTGGCTGCAGCTGGGGCTGCCCCTGCCCTGCCGGGGGCTGCTGCAGCCTGTGTCCGAGGGAGGGATCTCTGCAAGCAGGCATTTCCCACATTTCTAGCTGGAAATAGACCCTTGATCTGGAAAGCGGCGAGGACGTGGGAGGAGTGCTTCAGCTGGATGTATTGGTTGCAGGGCCTTTTATCTTGTATTTTTATGCAATATTCTTTTCTCTCATGCAAATAATCTTGGAGTTGTAGGGAGGGGCAGCTGAGAAGAGGAAAACTTTCATTACAGACAGCTGACATGCAGAATAATGTCTTTTTATATGCCACTCACCACGTGATAGTTAAAAGTAACTCATAGTTCACTGGGTAAGGCTATTTCTGGTGCAATTCTCCTTTTTTTGGTGTAACAGTCTCATTCCAGCACATCTTGCTTTACCCTGAGATTTGATGTGTTTGCTAGTCCTGTGCTCAGTAACAGTTACTGAGTATCAGGCCTGAAGAACAGAAAACTTGCTGGATTTATGAAGTAAATATGGGTGAAGATAAAATAAATTTAGCCAACTGTTGCTTTCTGCTCTAGATCGTAACACTAATTGTAGCTGAAGATAACATTAGGATTAAAGATACAGACTGAAGTGGTTCCAGACAGCCTTTCTCATGAAATATTTATGCAGTTAGGGCTTTTAACTCATCACTCCTGAAGTTGTGGAGGTTACTGTATTGTTGTGGCTTTGCCTTGTTTTGTGAATACACTGCATTGCCGTATTGATCACTGGAATGCAGTCAGGGCTTTTTCAGGAATCCCATTTGAAATGATCAAACAGATGTTGCAGTGCTCCAGGGCACTTTCCTCGGTGGTGTGATTCTGAGAAAGTGGGTCTTGTCCTTTTTCCTGTACTTCCAGCACTTTGCAGCCTCTGTTAAAGGAACTGTTTGCCCAAAGCCTTGTCACAAACACAATGTCCAAATCCACTGAGCACCAGACGTGAGCTGGGTGCTGGGTGGCTGAGCAGGCTCAGGAGGATGAAGCTGTGTCTGCAGAGCTGGGTGCTGTAACTTCCCGTGTCCTTTTCATGCCAGCTTCACATCCTCTGCATCTCTGTGCCTGGAGATGAAGTCGATTTAGTTACTTTAAAACCAGAGGTGGTAGTGGTGTGCTGAGGGCATGGCTCGGGCCGGTGCTCTGTTTGCAGATTGACTCCAGAAGACACAGGAGAGGAAGTTTTAACTTTGGTGCAAGCTGTCCTCAGCACGGGGAGGGCACAGAACTTGTGGAGATGGCACTTTACCCTCAGAGGAAGTGTGCTGTGCTCCCAGGGCCTGCAGAGTGCAGAGCCTCCTGTCCCCGGGCCACGTGTTTGACAAATGCACACACTGATGTGGGAGAGACGATTTTCCCCTTTTGCCTTCTGTCTTGTCGTTTCAAAGGCACATCCCAAGAATAAGAGTCTTTGGCTGCTGTGTGAGTGGTGCTGGTGAGGAGGAGGGATGGAGTGGCTGGGGCAGTGCTGCTGGGGTGGGATGAGTCCTCCCTTCCCTGGGAGTCACAGCCAGCCCCTCTGCTGCCAGCAGCACCCCAGCCCCGGCCCTGTTGCTGTGTAAAGGCAGCTGTATAATTGACTGTTTTGGTTGTAATCAAGCTTGACCTATAAATACTGAAATGGCTCCTATAAAACTGGTTAAACTGTCAGAGCTGTTTCCTTTAATGTCACCTTTTATTCACCATAAAGGAAATTCCAGGATGAATTGTCAAAGGAGTTTTTCCCTCTTAAGCAGGTTCAGGAGGATTAAAAAACTCCAGAGAAGCCCTGGTGCAGAGGCCAGCTCTGGCAGTGGTTTGGTTAAAAGCCCACTGGCCTCGAAGCTCTTGCTCTGGCACTGAAGTGTTAATAACTGTTTGAATATTCCTTCAGTTGAAACCTTCACACAGAAGAAAGTTTCATTTTTGCTGTAGAAGAAAATTCAGTTTCCACCCCCACTCTGCCCCAAGGTTCCAGGAAGCAGCATTAAGGGGCTGAGCTAAATACTGGAGGATTAAGCACCACGTTAAATAACTTAATTTCTTTACAAAACGTAATGCAACTGTTACTTTCCCCTCTGTTTGAAGGTAATTCTGTGCACTCAGTGCTATTCAGGTTGCTATCAAGCCTTAAGATCTGCCGTGAAGAGCACTCAGGAGGTGCAGTCCTGCTTGGCATCGCTGTGAGCTGTGTTTGAGTCCTCCTGACACGGATACCCATTGCTGCAGGGGGTTTATTTAAACTGATAAACAAATGTAGTATTAATAAGTGGCCATATGGTCAGTGGGGCTTTTCATTCTGGAAATTGTTGTTAAAAGAGGCGTTTAATGAGCGGCAGTTGCGTGGGAATGGGGGGGGTTGGTTGCTTGTGGCAAGTGAAAATCTCTGGGCTGCACATGCAGAGCTGACCTTTAGAACGGGCTGCACGGTCAGACGCAGTGTACAAACACACAGATTACTGCAGCTGTGCCAGGGGGATTTAAAGAATCTCAGTGTTTCCTGGGATTCGTGAGTTAGCCCGCTCTCCTGAAGAGCTGGGATCTGCCCCATGTGTAGAGGCCTGGTGTTAGTTTCAGGATTTATCACTGGTGGGTGTAAATCACACAGTGGTGGAATGGTTTGGGTTGGAAGGAGCTTAAAGCACATCCAGTGCCGTGGGCAGGGACACCTTCCCCTATCCCCAAGCCTGGCCTTGGACCCTTCCAGCATCCAGGGGCAGCCACAGCTTCGCCTCACCACCCTTTGAGTAGAGACTTCCTTCCCAATAGCTGATCTTCACCTACCCAATGTCACTTTGCAATGCATGGGCAGAGCAGTTTGAACCTCTCCAACTTTACGGAGAGGTTTCAAAGAGCCCTTGGTGGCCTGGAAGCTTCGTCTCTGCATTGTATTTTCTGTGCTGGAGACCAAGTAAGCTCAAACTTTATGGCCAGTGTTTCGTCACTGCTACTGCAGAAATGAAATAATTAAAGTGCAAGCTGAACTTTCAGTGGCAATCTATCTACCTCATGTCACTTATTTACTCTTAATTATATAAACCAGGAAGAATAGTGGCGAATGTTGCCAAGCTACTATCAGCACAACAAATTCTTCCTTCCAAGTAGAATGGAGTTGGTCTTTTGCTGCCATTGAGCCTCCTCAGGTCTGTCTGGAATTTAATCTGTTTCATAAAAGGTCAGGATATTTTTCCCACTAAAGGAAATGGAGAGGAATGAAAAACTTTATAGGGCTTAAAAATCAGTGGCGAGTCGTGGATGTGATAGGCAGCGAAAGGAGGAAGTGCCCTGAACGGCTGCTGTGCCCAATGGCGATGCCCTTTAATGTTTACGTGTTTGCCTGATGAGGAAGGGGGGAAGGAAGTGGTTTTTTCATTTTTTCTTCCAAAAAAAGCTGTGGAGAACTCCTCTGAATGGTGGAAGGCGCTCTGCTGAACTCCAGTGGGGCTGCACGGGAAAGGAGAAATGGCGAACGCGGCCGTGGTGCTGCTCGGGAGGAGCTGTGACCTCACAGTCCCTGCTATCAAAGTGTTCCAGTTTGATAGCAGCACTGAACGGGCTGAATTACCAGTACGGGTAATTGAGCAAGGTGTGTTTTGCCTGCTGTGCCCGGCGAGGTGGCCGTGTCCCTCTCGTTGGCGCTCGTTCGCAGAGTGCCGCAGTCCGGCCGAGGGGAGCTGCCAGCTCCAGCCCCTGACGCAGGGCTTTGTTCTAATTTGGGGATGCAGAGTGTGTTGGTCTTTGAGTTGTGCTGCTGGCTTCCTTTCCCCTGCCTTTGTCTGGCTGGCACATGGCCCTAGCAACTTTCTGCAAGTGCAGACCAATAGGACAAAAAATAAATTAGCCGTTTCAGCACGGCAGGCTTTAGCTGCCCAGAGCCCTCGTTCCTTGCCTGGAGAGCTTCTACAGCAGAGCAATTTCCAATGAATAATTAGGCAGCCACTTCCACAGGAGTTAACATTACGTTATTTGAAATTGCAGGTTCAGTGTGAAGCTGATTGCACAAAAGATTACAGGCTGAGGAGGATCAATCCCAGAGTGTTTGTGCACAAAATGACTATTTCCAATGGCAGAATTATTGCTGTTTTCCAAGGAGTTTGTGTCTCTGCCGTGGTTGTGTGGGCTGCAATGTGCTGGGAGCTCCAGCTCAGCCCTGCAGTCGGAAGGGCTCTGAGGCTGGAGGACTTTACTCTTTGCCCAGGCCTTTATGGCCCTGGCTCAGGAGCCTTCCCATGCTCCAGGAGGATGTGGAGAGGTGCAGAAAGTGGTGGTTGGGATGTGGCTCTGAGGAGCACACGCCTGGGCTGCGAGTTTTTGGGAATGGATGCAAGATTTGAAGGCTGCTCTCTTGCCTTTTCTGATGGAACTCTTCAGGTAGCACCTCTGGCCAGTGTTCTCCTGTGTTCTCACACACCTGTTTGCTTATTTGGCTTGTCACCGGCTTTATTTTCTGTGTGTGCTTCTTGCTGTGTCTTTTTGGGGTTATTTGTTACCTGAAAAACGAAAGGGAAATACATTTCCACTTGGATTACTGGTGATCTGGACAAGGGACAGCCTGTATGTTGCAGCATCAGGAATGCACCTCGCTGGGGTCATGACTCATCCTACAGCAGGCTTGTGCACAGCTAATTACACATTTGTTGCCTTGATTGGTATTTGATTTGATGCTGAAAGCAGTCTGTGGAAATGGTAATGATTTTGGTGTTAAAATTGCAAAACTGAGGCTGAGAATCCTGGCACAAATTATAAAATGTTACGTCTTATGTAATGTTAGTACCTAAAACACACTTAATTTGGTGTCAGAGACGGCTGTGATAATGAGTAAGAAAATAAATGCGGAGCCTGTGAACGGAAGTTTGTCAAACTGTGCTTTTGAAGTCACATTGGAGTCCTGCTTTCTGCTTAGTCTGGTCTTTTAGTCTTTTGTTTTTCTCTTCCCTCTCATTTTTCTGGTGTTGGCGGCCTCAGGAAAGGTGGAGGAGATTTCCCCTGTGCCCTAAAGCTGGGGAGTTTGACTGCCTTGGAGAAGGGGCTCCTTTTGTGAACAAGTGAGTCCATGGCAGTGGTTTTTATTAATTAAACACACTCCTTGCTAGCTAGCAGGGTAATCTCTGGCAGTGTTTGCCTTGCTGCTGTTCAGGGGCAGTGTCTGCTAAGGAGTGTGGGATTTCCAGCCAGGCCCCCTTTCCTTTGGGGTGCTCATCCCTGTCCCAGCCAATCCCCCTTTCCTTTGGGGTGCTCATCCCTGTCCCAGCCAGGCCCCCTTCCCTTTGGGGTGCTCATCCCTGCTCCAGCCAGGCCCCCTTTCCTTTGGGGTGCTCATCCCTGCTCCAGCCAATCCCCCTTTCCTTTGGGGTGCTCATCCCTGCTCCAGCCAATCCCCCTTCCCTTTGGGGTGCTCATCCCTGCTCCCTGCACGGCTCTGGAGCCATTGCATCATCGAGGACAGCTTTGGTGAGCGTTAGGGAAGTATTTCATGTGCTCTAGACTTGGTTGAGTGATTTAGTAGCTCTGAACACGGTGTAGAACAAATCAGGGAGCAGGTGCTGAGTGGAGCTGTCCTTGGGCAGAGCCAGGATCCAGCTGGGCTGGTCCAAGCCAAGGGGAGATCCTTGGCCTGGTGTTTCCAGCCTTTGCTGCTGCATCATTCTCTCTGTTTGTTTGGGTTCTTTTTTTTTCCTGTGGAGGGAATCTGTCAGTTCAAGTGTGGTTTTGATCGCTGTAAATCTTCCCCTCGCAGAAGTGCTGGGTTTGGGTTTGTTTTGCCAACATGGCTCTGAGTAATGGAGGGATTTTGGTAGAGTGTTGAGCAATGTTTAGTTGACACTTTTAAAAAAAGAAAATCCAGCCCTTTCCATGGCCTAGTTTATAGTAACTGAAAAAAGCTGGCACGGAGAACATTTACAAGTTGAAAATGAAACAGGTTTGTTTATAGTAGCCACGATTCAGTATTTAACTGCCAGGATAAAAATAACCAGGACGCGTGGCTGCAGCATCCCGAGAATCTGCCTCTCGTTTGGGAAACGGGAAGGGCATGGCCACAGGGGTGGCACAGCCAGCCTTGAGCAGAGGTGCTGGAGCTCATCTGTGCTTCTCCCCAAATGTGCACAGTGCTGACCCCACTTTTCCCTTGGAAACGTTCAATATTCCGATTTCCTGTGCTGAAAGCCAGAGATGGGAGGTGTGAGTGATGAGCAAGCAAGGAGTTATTCTCTTTTTTCTTCCTTAAAGCCAGGTGAGTGGCCCTTGCTCCCTGCCTCTCTCTCTCCGCCAGGGAATCTCCCTCTATCCCAGTGCGTCTTGCTGGGGAAGAGCAGAGAGCAGAGCCCCTCAGTGCTGTGGCTGTAGAAGCTGCACCTCGAGGTGCCATCCCACATTGTCTCTAGGAACTGGTGCTGTGGTTTCCGTGCTGCTCCCTCCTGTGCCTCGCTTCTTTCTGTTCCTTTTCTGTCACCCTCATCTCAACCCGGGCTGTGCTTTTTGGGTGCAGGGGCAGCCGGTGCTGCTGAGCCATCGTCTGTGAGCAGTGCTGGAGCTGGCACTGGCTGCACTTCACGGAAAATCCCACCACGGCTGGGGGTGGAAGGGACCTCAGAGCCCCTCCAGTGCCCCCTGCCATGGCAGGGACACTTCCACTGTCCCCAGGCTGCTCCAGCCTGGCCTTGGGCTCTGCAGGGATCCAGGGGCAGCCCCAGCTGCTCTGGGCACCTGTGCCAGGGCTGCCCACCCTCCCAGGGAAGGATTTCTTCCCAGTATCCCATCTAACCCTGCGCTCCAGACTCACTTTCTCTTGTACTTGGAAAAATATTTGACAAGGATTATGAGAGCTTCCGTTATCTGTTTTGAGGCAATTTTGATTTCTGTGACTCCC
This sequence comes from Motacilla alba alba, assembly GCF_015832195.1. Lineage (NCBI taxonomy): Eukaryota > Metazoa > Chordata > Aves > Passeriformes > Motacillidae > Motacilla > Motacilla alba. The sequence goes on from NC_052041.1 coordinate 5,562,320, forward strand.
AGGTGACTCCAGGGCTGCTAAAAAGGAATATTTTCAGAAAAGCAGTATAGTAGGTTTTCATTTAAACTTCTATGATTCCAGAGGAACAATTGATTCTTTCTTTTAACCCCTTGGAAAGAAAGGATGAAGTGCTGAACCTGTGAAAGACAGGACTGTCCCTGTCAGAGCAGCAGGTGCAGCCAATGCTGTGATCACTGTCTGCAGTCTCAGCCCTGCTGCCCCGTGCTGCTGAACACAGGATTGGGGTGCTGCAAATGTTGCAGCTTCTCAAACTCTTGGACGAGGAGCCAGCAGGTTCCTGGGATGTGCTGCTGGGAGTCCAGGACTGTCACGGAATCCCAGAATGGTTTGGGTTGGAAGGGACCTTAAAGCTCATCTCATTCCAGCCCCTGCCACAAACCTGCTGGGTTCCCTAAAATAATTGCACTGTGTAGGTGCTGCAGAGCTTGATACAACCTCAAGCATGGTTAGTTTGAGTTTGTCTTTTGGAAGTGAAGTCTTCCTTGGGGTGTTCCAGGGAGGAGAAGTCCACAGGACCAGGGTGGCTTGGCTTAAGCTCTACAGAGATGCTTCACAATTGCTGACACTTGAAAAACTATTAACCTTTTTTTTTAATTCTTCTTTTTCTCAGTTCCTTGTGGGGAGCCTGGAAGAACCTTCAGTAGAGCTGCTAACACTGATGAGAGATCTTTTATGCCAAGGTAAGAGTTTTTTAGTGTTCTCACCATATTTTAAATGACATTTCTGTGAACGTTGGAGTGGGTAATTGATAAGCGAAGTTCTTGCGCTCGCTCTTTCCGTGCTGTGTTTGCTTATTGTGGTTCATGCTTCTCTCTCCCCACTGCCCAAATTATAAACTTCTTGCTGAGCTGCTGAAACTTCAGAAACAGAAACAGCTCGTTTTTGCATCAGGTTTCTGTCCTGGGGGGCCTCAGCCCTGTCCCCAGCGCCTGCCTCAGCTCTGCCCCGCTCCTTCCGCCGCTTGGGAAATACCCTCGAGTTCTGCTTCTTCCTGCCTGCTGCAGCCTGGCTGCAGGAGGGGAGGATGCCTGCTGCACTTTGGAGAGGGCACGAGGGCTTGGCTGCACAGAGGTGCAGCTGAGTGGGAGCCACGCTTCAGGCTGGGGCTGCAGCTGGGTTTGCATCCCCCCGTGCTCCTCGGCAGGGATGCTCTGCCTCTGGGTACTGACACAAACATCCTGCAGCTTTTCCACCTCTCTGTGTGCTCCCAGGGCAGAGCCCTTCCCTTTTCTGCCAGGGAGGAGCTGAGCAGCTGGGGCTGCTGCTGTGAGTGGGGGAATGTCCATTTCTGTCTCTTCCTGGGCAGTGTTGGTGACAGCGGCAGCAGCAGGGATGTTCCTGCTAGAGAATACAGAGCACAGGTGGATTCTGGTGCATCAGGTGTCTGATGGTGCAGAAGCAGAGCTTTTTGGTGATGACAGATGCAGAACCCTCTGATTTATCACCCTGCAGGGGATGCAGGTGGTTTGGAGAGTGATGGAGGGGCAGAGGGGGCTGCAGCTCGGGGCAGTGCTGGGGTGCTCTGTGTCCCTGCTTGTCCTGCTGGAGCTCAGGGGCTGTGCCTGCCCAGAGGGAACCAGGAGCAAGGACACACGCTCAGCTTTTGCTTTGTTTTTGCACTGCAGCATTCTGTTCTAATGAGACCAGTTTCACAACATTTACAGTTAATTTTTCTACACTCTTTAGTGATCACACTCTTCCCTTGACTCTAAAGGAACACTTAACACCCACAGTTCAATTCCACTTGGAAATGGAGCCGTTGCTGCCCAGCATGTGACTCTGCCTCAGAGAGCTCTGGATGGAAATGAATGCTGCTGTGTCTGACTGTATTTAGGTGGGCTTCAGCAGTTGCCAAATGAAAAGTTGGCTGGGATGCAGCATGGTAATTTCTTGAGCACTCTATTCATGTTGTATAAACAGATAACATTAACATACTTGTGAAAGAGCTACAAGATAATTAAGGCATGTGGGGTTTACAGTAATAAGGCTCGTGCCTTTCAGGATCTTGGTTTCCTGTTGCACCTGAAAAAAAATCAGCAAATACTGTAGAGAAGAAATGAGAACTTAGTCTTGTACTGCTCCCAGCTTAAACTTCCCCACAAGTATTTTCTACTATAAATAAGAAGTGAAATAGTTCACAGCTAAATTTAACCCTTAGCTTGATTGCTTTCTGGGTTTTCTTTGGTGGAACTGACTGTGGGACTGTAGGGAAATGAAGACAAACTGGATCAATAAGTTGCATTCTTGCTTTATAAAAAATGCATCAGCTTTTAATTTCTAGGGATTATCAAGGGGAAAAGAATTGTTAATTGGAATTCCCCTCTGCTTCCCATTCAAAATCATGATTTTAGAAAGAAAGGAAGTGAATGTCACTTCTCAGGGAAATGGTCAGGCAGAAGAGCTCACGGTTCCCAGAACTGAGCCAGGGCTGTTGTCAATGTCCTGGAGCACACAGACATTGCCTGCTCTGCCTTTAGGCAGTTTCTGGAAAACCCCTTTCGGTTTGACTTGATTTCACAATTTGCAGTTAGGCAACTGCAGCTCACATGGGCTTCAAGAGCTGGACAGAAACCTCCTCCAGGTGCTTAAAATGAGGGGCTGCAGTGATTGCTCGAGCCTCCCTCCCTGCCCGAGGCTTGCAGGAGGGAAGGGCAGCTTGGCTGTGACTGCAGAGCCCCAGCACAGGCAAGTCCTTTATTTCTGTTATTCTGGCTCAAAGTGAGTTAAAAGTTGCGTTAAGCTGATCACAGAAATCCGTGTCTCTCTCCAGCCGCAGGTGGGATTTCTGAGTTTTTGTTTAAACCTGTACTTGGGTGACGTTCAGCCCGTGGAACGGGGGGCATGTTTGGGGAGGGTCCCCAGCTTCTGTTGGTCCCAGTTCAGCTCGGACTGGTGATGGGTGAGCAGCAGCACAGGGGGCTCCTCTCGACTGTTTTCCATCTTCCCCCGGGAGTGCCAGCAGAGAACCTGCCCCAGTTCGATGACCACAGGAGCTGGAGACACAGACTGTCAGGGAGTTGTCCACATGGCACAGTGAGGGTACACCCCTGCTCCCACAGGATGCCTTTCTCTACCAAACTCCTCGGAAGGGGTTTTTCTCTTCCAAGGCTGAAGCTGGGGAGCCCCTCGACCCTGCGGCAGGGTTAGCTGGAGGTGCCTGCGAGCGCGGGGGCTGCGGGCTGCCAGCCCGCGGTGCAGCCTTACTTGGGAAGGAAGCCCTGCGGAAGGGGGCTTGGTGCTGAGCTCATTGTTAGCTGCAGGGACAGCCCGGCCCGGCCGCTCTGTAAACACGCTCCGACTGTTTATCGCTGCCTTTGTCATTTGCCTTATTTGTCGGGGAATCTCGAGGAGCAGCAGAAGTTTGCTGCTGCTGCGCAGTGACTTGAGGGAGTTGCAAGATTTCCATAAAAAGGCAGAGTCTGCGCTGGGCGAGCAGAGAGCTCTGCCTTGGCAGCCGTGTGCTGGGCCTGACCTTTTCCAGAGAGAGAACACTGACCTAAATCCCTCCCTGCTGGGGTGGAGGGGAGAAGGAAACCTCTTGACTTGTTTCTTTCTGATCTAATTTTCTCATCCCGCGCTCTGGTTTGTGCTGTGAGATGCTGAGGAAGCAGAGGACGGGCAGTGGCAGCTCGTGGTGCCTGGCACAGCCTCTGTGTTTGTCCCTTGATGTGTCCATCCTCTTCCTCTCCGAGCACTGGACCCAGCTTTGGCCATTTCCTCTAACCTGGGGCTCTTGGCCTTCTCAGCCTGGGTGTTGAGGTGGAAACTGAAACCCAGAGCTGGCAGTGAAGGCTGTCAGAATCCTGCTCGCTCTCAGGAGGGTTGGGTGCAGGGGTGCTGCTGCTTTCAGGCCAGCTCCCAGCCCTGCTTTAATGCTGCCTCTTGTGCTGCTTTCAGGCCAGCTCCCAGCCCTGCTTTAATGCTGCCTCTTGTGCTGCCTTGCAGGTCGTCGCTCTCTGGACACACCACACCATGCGTGAGTACAAGCTGGTGGTCCTTGGCTCAGGAGGTGTGGGCAAGTCTGCTCTGGTGAGTCTGGGGAGCAGCTCCGAGCCCCGTCCCAGCCCTGCGGCTGCCTGCCTCACTGCAGAGCAGCTCACTGCTGCTTTGGGGACTCTGGGGGACTTTGGTATGTGCCAGGACTGCCACGAAGCCACTGTGACAGTGCTGGGGGGTGTGTCGTGGTTTAGGAGAGGTGATTAATTGCTGGTAATTAGCGTGTCGTGTCTGCTTCCTGCATGGGTGAGTATCTGTGGGTACTGCAGGCCCAAGAGCAGTGGCACAGCAGGAGAAGCAGTCTCAGACCTGGGGTTCAGCCCTGCACACCTCGAAGGCTGTGGGGTTTCCATCCCCTGTGAGCAGCTCAGAACATCGGCCCTGAGATCATCCTCAGCCCCTGCAGAGAGGGAGGAGCAGGCTGGTGGCACTTTGCACTCCTGGAGTGCTTGTCTGGCTCCAAGGAGAGCTTCACGCAGCAGAGCTGATAGTAGAGCACTGTGAGAGGGACTTGTGTCACCATTTATCACTCAGCAGTCAAGCAGCTCTCTCCAGCAGAGAGGCAAAGAACTGGTCAAGTGTGAGTTATCTACAACAAGGAGCTGCAGTGTTCCTTGTCACAGGCACGATAATGGCTGAGCAGCCTTTCCTGTCCTGCCTCATTGTTTATTCTGCTGGTACAAGCAGGTGATAATCCTGGTAAATCGCCTGCACAATCCCATGAACAGGAGGGCAGATTATGCATTTGTGTATCAGAACTGATGCACTCTTCCAGCAATCCCATCCTGATCACTACGAGGTGTTTACAAGGTGTGATTTTGTTACAAGCTCTGTTCTTCCACACCAGTGTAAGCAATCTGTATTACTTTTTCCACCAGCACTTCCCTAATTGTCTTAATTTTCTTGTGTGACACTGAAAGACTCGCTAGGTGAAACGGGCCACTTAGTAGTATGCTGCAAATAAAAATTACTCAGCATCTGACATACCTGAATTTCCTTCTCTGTGATGTGAAGTGTGAGTCAGCACCATCCCTGACCTTCTGAACAGCTGAAATGCAAATACTCGAATAGTCTGGGAAACAAAAGTTAGATTCTTTTTGACAGGCTGGGTGCTAAGTCAGTATTTGGTAATTCATGTGCAGCAGTGATCCATGGTGTTGGTAGCAGCACGCAGTAATTGCCAGTTAGCAGCCAGGAGTGGATGATGTTTAGCTCTCACAGAGTCTGGGTGCTTATTTACAAGCATTAGCAAGGAGAGGTTACAAGGTGGGGTTTCAGATAATATGGGCCTCAGTTTAAATTTCATTCTTCCGAGTGCATAAACTGACCTGTGGTACAAAGAGCCTGGTGTTGGTGTCCAGCTCAGTCTGCCCTGGCTGCAGATGACAATGTGGGGCTGTTCCACTTGACCCTCCTTGTTTGAACTCCTCTGTGCAGCCCACTGCTGATGTGCCTCTAGTGATGGAGCAGCAGAAAACCTTCACAGTTACAAAGCCACGGTTGTTTGGCAACTTCTGTTTCCTGTACAGCAGTTTTATCCCATTTCTGAGGCTCAAACTCTTCTGGAGTGACACAATTGGCAAGGGTGCCCAGTGGTGCAGAGCCTTGCAGAGAGCTGGAAACTGAAGCTGGGCTGCCCAACCCAAACAAGGGGAAACTTCTGAAGGTCTTGGATCTACACAGAGCCCAAAACCACCCCCAGTTTGCAGCTTCTCCCTTGGCCTTTCTTTTCACCTATAAGAGATAAAGTCCCCCCGAGATCAAGAGTGTCACGTGTCAGTCAGATTGTCACACTCAGGGCTGCTTCCCAGCTGTGGCAGTGCCTGTGTGTGAGCCCTGGCACAGAGCTGCCTTCTCTGGCCCCTCTGGGGAGCAGCTGTGCCAGCCTGCCCCAGCTGAAACCCCCAGGAGCCATCCCAAAGCACAGCCTGCAGCTCTGCCTGCTGGGTGCTGCTGGTCCAGCACTGTGATCCACCTCCGTGGGGTCTGACTGGGAGGGTTTTGCTGGGACAGCTGCTCAGTGGGACAAGAAAACACTGCAGAAGCAGAGATTAATTCATTCGAGTGTCAAATGCATTTATTTAGTGATACAGAACGATTTTGAAATGAAGTAGTTGTGCCTTCTCAGGCTTTCCTCACAAATTCGCAGAATTTTGTATAAAACTCGTGAAAGGTTCAGTTGGCCAAAGATATTTGGTGTGTTTGATTTCCAAGAGACAGAATGAAGCGCTGGGATCTCAGCTCTCAGTTTCAAAGCGAGCACCACCTTGTTGCACAGACACCAGCAACTCTGCAGGCACTGCTGTGCTGTTCGACTGCAGGTTCTGGTGGGTGAAAGGGAAAGGAGCTTTGCCTGCCAGGGGAGGAGGAATCTCTGTGCTGGCAGGGCAGGGCAGGGCTGGGCCAGGGGGGCTGCGAGGGAAGGAGAGCTGCCCTGTGCATGAGGGAGGGCTCCTCCTGCAGTGCCCTGTGCAGGCTCTGCGGGCTGCACTGCTGCTCTGCACGCCTGGGGCTGCAGCCCAGAGCTGACCTGCCCTGCAATGAGCATTTTCCACACTGCACACGCTGCCCGTGCTTCTGCTGAAGTCTCAAGGCCTCCATATTTGGTGGTTTTAATCCTCCTGAATCACAGGCAGTGGACTAAAGGCATCTTTGAGGGTGTCCCCTATTCTGAGACAGGCAAGCAAACAGCTGACGTGCAAAAAAGTTTTGAGACCATGCTTGAATAACATGATTTTAACAGAAAACCCACACATTTTATTTTCAAATTGAAATTTTATGTCTTTTTCCCTGGTCCTCACTATTGACTGTTGAAAGCAGGTTTACTGTTGTTATTTTTCCTGAGGTGCTCCTTGGTGAATGTTTCTGGTCGTGTTCAGCTCACTTAGGGTTTGTTTCTTCCCTTCCTCCCCAGACTGTACAGTTCGTTCAGGGAATTTTTGTTGAAAAATATGACCCGACAATAGAAGATTCATACAGAAAGGTAAAGCACCATCGTTTCTATTTCTCTCAAGTCTCCCAGGGAATAGGGAGCTCCTGGGGCTGGCTGGGTGCAGGGCTGGAGCTGCTGAGCTGAGGTCCTTGCAGGGTCCCTGAGCTGTTACATAATCCCGGGCACAGAGCTGCTTTCTTCCCTGGATGGGTGTCAAGTGAGCCATTGTTTCACGGATTAGCAGAAATGTCAGCAGCATTAAAGGCACCAAAACATACACTAAAAACTTGTGACATTTGTGCCTGTGATAATTAAATTAAATTGTGGTGTGAGTTCTGCTGTTAAATTTACTTGACTTTCCTGGAATTACCCTCCTTAGATCCAAGGTATTTCTCAGAGAGTGGAAGATTTGCAAAGTCTCACTCTGAGGATCCTGAAATATTTTGCATTTTCTTCTGTTCCTTATTCCCTTCTCTCTGGACAGCAAAGAAAAACTCAAGTTTTAAGGCGCTCTGATTTGTAAGAGTGGATTTAGTCGAGATATTTCCAATCTCACTTAAGTTGAGATGTTTACAGTGAGCTGCTCCTTTGAGCCCTGCTAATGAAGGGAGTCGTGGAGCATGTGGGCTGACCCAGGGCCTGGCTTGGGGCATGGGTGATCCTCTGAGAGCAGTGCTGTTCAGCCCTGGGCAGGGCAGGTGCTGCTTGCTGGGAGCCTTTTGGCAGAGCTGCAGCAGGAGCTGGGCTTCCTCTTGCCTGCCCCACTGCAGACAATTCCACCTGAGCTTTTGTTCCCTTTCTCCCCAGCAAGTGGAAGTGGACTGTCAGCAGTGTATGCTGGAGATCCTGGACACAGCAGGGACAGTAAGTGGCATTTCTTTATCTAATTGCTGTTCCCTCCTCAGGAGCAGTGATCCTGCCCGAGCAGAGGCAGCAAATCAGCTGCAGTAATCTAAATGAAGGATTTTGTTAAAAAACCTCAGCAGTGAGGTGAGTGCCAGTGGCCTGGTGAGCTCTGTGCCAGTGCTGGGACACAGAGCTGCTGTGCCATCCCCCTGTCAGCGTTCTGCTCTGGCAGGGTTTTAAACGTGACCTGTGCAAGCGGCCAGCGTTCAGGGACACAGCCTGCAGGCAGAGCCAGGCCAGGGGCTGTGTGGGGAGCAGCTCCTCAGCACCCCTGGCCCTGGCACCTCCCTGGCACTGCCCTGCTGCCGGGGAGGCTCCTGCTGTCCCTCCCATGTCACCTGCAGCTGGCACAGCCCTGGCCCCGACAAACAAGCCCTGGGGGCTGGCAGCACGTCCCAGGCACCTGGGGCTCCCTGGAAGCTGTACTGTTGGGAAAGCCCTGGAGATGCTCAGCAGCAGGAGCAGGAATTGTTGCTTTGTGGGGCTGGTGACAGTCCTGGCCCTGCTGGGGCAGAGGCAGCTCTGAGCTGGCATTGTCCAGCCTGCTCTGGGTTTCAGTCTGTCTGGTTTTATTGCTGCTCTTCATCTTTTCCCTGGTTTTCCAAGAAGCCCTTGGGGGGAAAAAAAAGGGAAAAAAAAAAAAGCGCCAAACCAAAGGGCAAGAGAGTGTTAATGCTTTATTCAATTTCCATGCTTCAGTGGGTTTCTGTGAGGGGTAAATATGTAAATCCATCTGCGTGGCTGCGTTCTTGTCTCAGTACAACAGAAGTATTCCTTTGGAGCTGTTCATTAGCTGCATTCTCCTGCTAATTACTTTTACCAACGTCTGCTTGCAGGAGCAGTTCACAGCCATGAGGGACCTGTACATGAAGAACGGGCAGGGGTTTGCACTAGTATATTCTATAACAGCACAGTCCACGTTCAACGACCTCCAGGACCTGCGGGAACAGATCCTGCGGGTCAAGGACACGGAAGATGTGAGTAGAGCACGTTTGGGTTCATTCCTGCCAACGCTTCAGCAGCTTTGCTCTCAACACCACGACAGCCTGTGGGTTTGCATACAAAGCTTCTTTCACAGGATCTCCTTGGGCAGGAGTTTGTCGTTTCCAGGGGTGTTGTTTGAGGCACAGCACCTGCTGAGGGGCATCACAAAACAGATTTGCCCTTGTCCTGGAAGCCACAGCCTTTTGAAATGCTGGCAGTTGATGGAAAGCAACATTTTCCTAACTTTTTCTCCTTTAAACTCCCTTCCAGGATTTGCATTTTCTGCTTTCTCTGTGCCTCATTTCCCTCCCTTAGGGGAGTCACGGCAGGGGTGTTCTCAGTAGCTCTGCAGCTCTCTGGCACTGGAGGCTGGCAGGGCTCGTGCCAGGAGTGTGATGGGGAGTGCAGGCTCAGAGCTGTGGCAAAGTGTGACACCCAGGGAGGTCACACAGTGGCATGAACGAAGCCATTAGGGGCCTGACAGAGCCTTGGGTTGCTGTTTTGGGTGTTTAGGGCCCTTTCTAAGGTCAGGACAGATCAGCTGTGGGGAGTTGGGGCTGTGACAGAAGATGGGCCAGCTCAGGTGAGGGTGGCTGTGTCCCCTGGACCGTGGCCCAGGGCTGTTCCCTGGCTGCAGTGGCCCTGGGCCCTCCTTGCTGGAACAAGCTGAGCTTTTATTTGTGCAGAACTGCTTTTCCTTGGGGCAGGGGTTACTGGGGTAAGCCCCTGCTGCAGGACCCTGAGCTGGGCTGTGCTCACAGGGGAGTTCGTGCCCTGAGCTGGCAGGGTCACCCCCAGCAGACACTGCTGCTTTCCTTTGGGCTTCAGGAGCTGGCTGCGTGGTTCAAATGCATTTCTTTGCTTTCTGTGTCACCTGCTGAACCCAAGCCTGAGAACCTTTTCAACATTTAACCCGTGTTCTGCTGAGGTGGGAAGCGTGCTCCTTTGTCTCTCACAGCAGCACGTGTCTAAAGTCCCAGTACATCAATCATTGCACTGTCTGTGCCTGGAAGAGTTTAAATTCCAGTCTCCTGCACCTAACAGTAAATGATCAAAGGTAGTTGCTCGCCAAACTCCAATTTTGGATAAACTGTTAATACCTTCTGCAATAATCTTACACAGTTTCATGTCTTTCAAAGCTGCACTGCTGACTCATCTCAGTATCACTTTTTGCCCCGTTATTTCTCATCTTCATACATTTTCATGTTTCAGTATGAGAAGTTTTCTCTTAACTGTCTAGAAAACTCTGAAGAACAGGATATTTACAACTCTGTCTAAGCTGATGGAGCCTGTAGATCTGGTTTCAAATGAGCTTTTTTTGCATTTGCTTCATCTGTACTGTGACTTCAGGTTCCTGATGTAATGAGGAAAATTTATGTCTCAGAAATAGAAATACGATCCTTCTCTAATGGGTATGGCTGGGAGTTTTAAAGAGAAAAATTAATCTTGAGTGTAGTTGTGTGAGGAAGAGACCACAAATATTAACACTGAAGCAGAATAACAACACACAGTGTGTTGTAAATTGCCAAATGAATCAGGTGGTGATTTATTTTCCAGCTGGACAGGGCTCGCTTTCTGCTCAAAGAATGACATGTTTGAGGAAATGGAGGGGGTGCACACCCTGCTCAGCTGCTCTTTAGGGCTTTTCTGCTTCCCCTCAGTGTGAGGAAGCAGGAAATGGGGCTGGGCTGGTGCTGCCCTGCTCTCAGCCATGCCAGCCCAGGGCTGCAGCTGTGCCAGCAGGTCCAGAGCCCCAGGCCAGGCTCTGTGGGGGACCAGAGCTGGGGCAGCCCCTGGGGCAGCTCCTGCCAGTGGCACTTGGGCTGCTAGGGAGATTTTTGGGGTTTTTGTTCCCTTGCTGAAGGTGTTGCAGAATCCCAGAGAGGTGTGGGTTGGAAGGGTGCTCAGAGCTGATCCGTGGGCAGGGACAGCTCCCAGCACCCCAGGGAGCTCCAAGCCCCGTCCAGGCTGGCCTGGGACACTCCTTCTGTACCTGTTTGGGACACCGTGGAGGGCCACAGCCGTGCCGGGCACTGGAGAGGGGCAGAGCCCCTTCAGCACTGTCTGCTGATTTTTATTGGGTCCATAGTTCACCCTGCACTTCCCACCTTGGCCTTTCCCACTCTGCCTTTCCCACCTGCCTTTCCCCTCCTCAGAGAGCCAGAGCAGCTCTCTGAACACGCCCTTGCTGATGGATCTCTGCTGCTGCTGCTCTCCAGGTTCCCATGATTCTGGTTGGCAATAAATGTGACCTGGAGGAAGAACGAGTCGTGGGCAAAGAGCAGGGGCAGAACTTAGCACGACAGTGGTGTAACTGTGCCTTTCTAGAATCATCTGCAAAGTCGAAAATCAACGTAAACGAGGTAAGCACCTGCTGTTCTGTGTCTCCCAGCCCTGAGCCAGGTGTGTCTGAGCCAGGGCTCGGGATGAGCTGGTTCCCAGCCTAGGCAAGGGCTGCAGTGTGTCTCTGCCTGCCCGAGGATGTGCTCCCTGTTCCCTGCAGAGGCAGGGTGACTTCCCAGGTCGGTGTTTTTCAGCCTCTCCCAGGGGCCGTGCACAGCAGAGGGCCCTGGGCTGGATGCCTTTTGGCCGAGATAAACTTTATCTGGAGGGAATGTTCTGTGTGATGACTGCTGCCGTGCCTGCCGTGGCTGATGCCCCGTTCTGCCCCTTGCCTTGTGTGGGGCTGGCTCAGAGGCGTTTGCATTTCTGGCTGCAGATGCCTCACCGCAGCCCCTGCAAGCCCCCAGCTTGCTAAAACCACGCCCAAGCCCAGACCTGAGCAGTTCCCCGAGTTTAACTGAGACCCCTCTGCTCTGGGGGCTCCTCCTGCTGCCTGGGGCCGTGGGCTGTGCTGGGCGAGCTCTGCTCCACGTCAGGCACGAGTTTTCATTCTGTGCTGGGAGTTATCTGCCGGTGCCAGAGGCCAAGTTTCCAGGCTCAGAGGCTGAGGTGACCCCGTGCAGCAGAGCTGGGCTGTGCCAGCAGATCAGTGGCACCGTTCAGGGGGTGGCAGCAGGATCCTGGCAGCCAGCAGGGTGGGCTGGGGGAGAGGAGCCCCAGCCCCGCGGGTGCAGCTCCTGGGGCTGGGATGAGCCTGGCTGAGGGCTCAGGAGCCGGCAGAGCTGAGCCAGGCTGCTGCCAGCAGGGATTTGTTTGTGTGTCTGGGCTGGTGCTGAGGCAGGGAGCAGCTCAGTCCTCAGCAGATGCCAGGGAGTGTGGCAGAGCCCGGGCTGTGTGCCTTCCCACACTTGGGGGTGCACGCTGACCTCACCCTGCAGCAGGGGGGTCTGGGGTGGGGGCACAGCCTGGTGTGCCAGCCCTCATCCCCCCCGTGGGAACCCTGCCTGTCCTGCCAGGTCTGCAGCCTCCAGGGAGGGCACAGCAGAGGCAGGAATGTGCTTATCTGGAGGATGAGTTTCTGGGTTCCTTCTGATCCTCATGTCCTGGTTTCCTGCCAGCTGATATTTCCTCGTTGTGAAAAGCACAAAAGCTGAGGAAATCAAAGAGAGAAGCTGTGAAGGGAGCAGCTCAGTGCACTGGAAGTCTGTCCTGCTGCCTGCTGGGCTGGGGAGGCATTTAATTCTTTTGGGTTTATTCCTGCTTTCTCACTGCTTTTGGAGTTTCTAAATTTGTTAAAATCTGGGTGAAGAGTGATAAATTCCTACATGCATTTGCTGAATGTGAATCAAGCCTTTCAGATAATAAGCTTTTAATCCAGAGTGAATCAGGTGACCTTCTGGTGACCTCTGAGATGCTCTTGCAGCACGCTGGCTCTTTTTAGGGATGCTGGCACTCCTGAAACCTTGTTGCAGATGGCTGTACTCACAGTCAGTACTAGCACCTAAACAATCTCATTTATGGGAAAGGAAAATCTCACGTTTCAGTTGTTACAGTGTGTTATAAACTGTTTCTTTGTCTTCTGAATTCCTTTGGAATCAACAAGAATTTGTGAGCTGTCAGCCACTCCAGGAAAGGGAAAAAATAAACAAGGACAAGGGTGGAGCCCTCTGAAGGTTGAAATATTTCTCCTCGGTGCTGTGACCCAGCTCCAGGCATTTTTGCAAAGCTCATTTTGCTATAAATGGGTTGAGTCTTGCTGGGAAAGCAGCTCCCAGCAGCAGCACTCACAGAGGCTCTGCGCCCTGAGGGGGTCCCTGGTGGAAAGGGGAGCTCAGGGCAGTCCTGCAGGGACAGCCGGGGGACAGGGCTGTCCCCTCCCCTCCCTGGGCTGCTGGGGCAGGCTCTGCACTCAGTGATCCTTGAGGATGCTGTGCCTGTCTGAAAAAACCCTCTGTTAATCCCGATTTTCTCCCACTTTTCCAAAGCAAGGGACCTGTTGCCATTTCACTGCCCTGCTCTTCTGAAGGCTCTGGTGGTGATAAACTGAGCTTCCAGCTCCTTGTGTTCTGCACCCTGATGGCAGCTTTGGGTTTCTTCTTCCACAAGCAGCTGAGAAACATTCAATAAATTCAAGCGGTTTAATTGAATTTACACAACTGCAGCCACCAGGAAAGAGCTGTCAGCTCCCCAGCCTGCCTCAGTTCTGACAGCTTGTGTTTCATCACTTGGATTCTTCAGCTTGTGTTTCTCATTTGCAGATCTTTTATGACCTGGTCAGACAGATAAATAGAAAAACACCAGTGGAAAAGAAGAAGCCTAAAAAGAAATCATGTCTGCTGCTCTAGACTCCCAGCACGCAGCAGCTCTGAGCCAGGTGAGAGGGGCCTGAATCCCACCTGGGCCAGGTGAGCAGAGCAGCTGCAGACAGAGCCCCTTCCCCCTGCTGCTGCTCCTGGAGTGGGGCTGAGCAGGGGCGTTCTTCTGGGAGCTGCCTGTGGCATGCTGTGACCCCAGCTCTGAGCCACCAGGGCTCACCTGTGCTTCCTTTGCATCCTCTGGTCAATGCTGGTCATCCTCTGGTCAATGCTGGTCATCCTCTGGTCAATATTGGTCATCCTCTGGTCAATATTGGTCATCCTCTGGTCAATGTCACTGCTGGGACCTCTGGGGACAATCACAAATTGCTTTGGGTGGGACGCAGGGATCAGTGGCACACAAATAAAAGGCTGCCCACCAAAAAAACCCAACCCTAGCAAAACAAACACAAAAATCCCAAAACAAACCCAACCAAGAAGCACACCAGGACTGGACAGAGCTATAAATAATCTTCCTGTGTGTCTTGGCAGGGAGCTCTGTGCTCGCAGCTGCTCTGTCTTGCTCCTGGAAGGAAACAGCAGCTCCAGGTTTGGCGCAGAAGCGTCCCCATCTGGGGCAGAGAGGGGCACTGGTGCTGGCCCAGCTCTGGCAGCTGCCTGTGTCACCTCAGCGGGTTGCTGGGGGCAGCAGAGCCCGTGCTGAGCTGCGTGCTCAGGCCCAGCTGCCCTGCCCTGCCCTGCCCTGCCCCGGCCTGGCGCTGCTGCTATCGGGCACTGGCAGCAGGGTGGCAGTTGGCTGGCGCTGCTCTGGCCCTGATAAAACACAGCATTTGGGGAGTTCCACTGCCCATCTGCTGCTCCCTGCGCCCAGAAACAGCCCTGGGTTCCGGGAAAAGGAGCTCTTGTGCTGCCCGTGGGCAGCAGGCTTTGGGTCACTGGTGTCACCAGCAGAGTAAGAAATGTCCCCGTCATCTTTGTTTGTATTTTCTTTTGCCTTCCCCAGATTGCAGGAATGAAGAACTGTTGCCTAAATGGAAAGTGCCAGCATTCCCAACTTCAGAACCTTATGGAAACGAGTAACATATCGGAAGAAGCTTCTCCTGTTTTTTATATCCTGCGGGAAGAATTTAGATCTTAAAAATGGTTTGCACACAGTCCCTGGAAAAAGCAGTTGCTCTGTGTATATCTCTTGGAAATTTAAGCCAATATTCCTCCTCCTTTGCAATAGCAATTAACAGATGTGAAAATAAATATAATTGACTCTAGCATATGATTATCCCAAGGAGCATGGATGCATTTCAAATGTTAGAGATTGCTACTATAATTAAAATTCATATTGACCATTTTATCATAATTTCTCCCCATCGAGCACTAAAAATGTTCCACTGTTATATTTTATATCTATAACTATAGATATATATTATCCGAAATTTCCCTTTGAACTCACTGCAACAAATAACTTTTTGAGTCATTGACTTCATTTTATATTTAAAAGTTACGGAATACCATTATTTTCATTCTGCCATTGTATTCTAATTAAAAACGTTTATGCATAATGCTTTGGAAAAATGGGTCTTTTATAGGAAAAAAACTGGGATAACTGATTTCTATGGCTTTAAAAGCAAAAATATATAATATACTAAACCAACTCTAATATTGCTTCTTGTGTTTTACTGTCACAGATTAAATTACAGCTTTTATGAATGATTAAATTTTAGTACATTTTCATTTTTGTTTCTGTGTTTTTGTTACCGTTTCCAGCCTCTGGGTTTGCTCCGTGTTCTGTGAGTTCCTCTCCCTCGCTGGTGGCGCGGGGCTCTGCTGCGGTGCCCCCAGCCGTGCTGGGTGTAAGGTGCCCTCCCGCAGGCCAGCAGGCAGCTCTGTGTTCCCCTGCCTTCCACCGGTGCTGCTGTGCAGCGTTTCCTCTGTGGTGCCTCTGCTGGGCACAGCTCGGGTCTCACTCCAGCTCTGTCTGCCCTGCAGGATGATCCTGTCCTTGCTTTCTGACCCGGCTTTGCCTGGTGGTGCTGCTCAGCCCAAAGGGTTTCTGTTTCATTTTGGGTTTGTTCCTCGTATCCTTTAATCCCTGTTGTTTCTAGGGTCAGGGATCTGAAGCGGGCCCTGGGTGCTGCATCCTGCTGTGTGTGCAGCTCAGAGCCCCGAGGGAGCCCAGGGCTGGGGGCTCCTGCCTCCCTGGGAGCGGGGAGAGTGCAGAGAGCCCAGCACAGGCCCGTGCTGCTGCTCCCGATGGGAATGGGGGGCCAGGTGTTCCTGCCCCGCCCCGCAGGTCAGCGGGAGCCGGGGGGAGCAGTTTCTGTGAACAGGATCTCTAAAACTCTGTTCTGATGCAGCTGTGGATGACAGAGAGCCCAGGTCCTAAACGGAGCCCAGACGAGACTGGACGCGAACATCTGGATGCTGTGCCCACATCTGCCTCCTGACAAGCCCCAGGACCAGCAGGGTCACTCCAGCTGCTTGTCCCCAAGCCGCCTCTGCAGCTCCTTTTGCAGGAGGAGCAGAAGCACCGTGCTGGCAGGTTGGGTGACTTTCTGCAATGTAAAAATATTTTAGCAATAAAGTAATTGCGATGAACGCGGTGATCGCTGGACGTCTCTGGTGTAACCTGGGTGCAGAGTGAGCGGTGCTCAGTGAGGATGAGGATGAGGATGAGGATGAGGATGAGGATGAGGATGGGGAGGGGCGGAGGCGCTCCCGAGCCCAGGCTGCCGCTAGATGGGAGTGTGGGAGAGGCGCAGGGCTGGGGAGGCTCCGCTGCCGTCGCTCTGGTTCGGGATCTTTGCAGCCTTCCCGCCCCTCTCCTCTCCCCTCTGCCTCTCACAAAGCGCTCGTTTTCTCACGGGATTGAAAAAACCAAAACGTTCTTCTCGAATGGATTTTAGCACAGTAGCTCCAGTTCTGCCCCGCAGAGCCGGGCCAGACAGAGATGTCCTGGAGCACTTGGGTCTCACTGGGTTAAAAACGAGTTCACTGCAGACTGTCCTAAAGGAAGGGAAAAGAAAAACCTCCCAAAGGCCCAGGCTTCTGCCTGGGACCAGCACCCAGCCGAGCACAGAAACATTTGCTGAGAGCAAAGGGGCACATTTAAAACGTCCCTGGAGCCCCTGGAGCCATCGAGCCCCGCTGTGAGCTGTGCACGAACTCCCCCAAAGGCAGCCCTGGCTCCTCTGCAGATGTGCTGCTCTCACTGCCAGCCTGGCTCTGTCCTCAGTGGTTTCTGCAGGTCACTGGAGCAGGTTTTCCCCTCTGTGATCCCACACGTCCTGCCCCACCGGGAAGTGTTAATTGCAGGTTGTGATGCTGACCCAGCAAGTGACAGGGGGCCCTTCCCGGGCTGCTCAAAGCCGGGTTTGTTCTGCTGCCTCTGAGCTGCACTGCTGCCGTTGCAGTGGCTGACCCTGCAGCCACCAGAGAAACGGGAAAATTCATGTGAAATTCACCATTAACCTTTGCAAAATCACCAAAACCAAGGAATGTTTTCTTTATTTTGCCAGGACCAGGCACTGAGGAAAGAAATTGGATTTTCAGAGGCCCAGGTGCCACTTGGTGAATAACCAGCATGTGCTGGCTCTCCTGGCCGGGGCTGGGCATCCTTGCCCCCTCCTGCCTGGGGCTGGCCTCTGGCACTGGCTTCCCTGCAGCAGCTGGTCAGTGCTCTGGCTTTCAGCCACAGCTCTGTCTTTCCTCCTGTAAGGAAACTCCCCAAATTTGGAGCCAAGCCCTGTGCAGGAGGAGGGAGAGGAGCAGGAGTGGGGGGCTCTGGGCTCAGTAGCCCCCAGCCAGGGCTAATTGCCAATGCTGCAGCCTGCCAGCAGCCCTGGCACAGCTCTGCCCCTGTGGCTGCTCCTGGCTGGGCTGAGCTCTCCTGATCCCAGGGAAACGGGATAGAAACTGTTTGTACTGCCCTGGGACTGAAACCAGCCTTTTGTCCTCCCTTTGCAGGAACCTGCACACAAGGGAACTCGGCTCGTTCCTGCTGTGGTGAGACCCCATCAGCCACGTTCTCCTGGACCCTCTGTCCCCCATCAGCCACGTTCTCCTGGACCCTCTGTCCCCCATCAGCCTCGTTCTCCTGGACCCTCTGTCCCCCATCAGCCACGTTCTGGACCCTCTGTCCCCCATCTCCAGCGGATGCTCTTCAGAGCAGCAGCACCAGAGGAGGCTGAAATCATTTGCCAGAGATTTTGGACAAGTGGGAGCAGAGCTGGAAGTGCAGCCCGGTGCTGAGGCGGAGCTGCCCGCCCTGGCTCGGCCCTGCCAGCCCTGGGGACCCGGGGACGGCTGGGACGAGCAGCCCTGGCCGAGGTCAAACATCCCCGGCATTTCCCTGATGCCCCAGCCCCGGGTTTGATCGGGCTGGCACGGAGGCAGCTCGGGGCACAAGGAGCCCTTGTGAGCAGGCAGGCAGGGAGGATGCTCCGAGTGCCCAGCCCGGGCCAGCTGCTGCCACCGCCCAGAGCCACCAACAAAGCCCAGATTCAGCGGGAGCGGCTCCCGGGCTGGGGACACTGGAGCTTTGTGGGGCCCTGGACCGGGACCGCCCGGCTCGGTCCCTGCCGGCGGCTCCCAGCTCTGATTTCCACGGAGTTTTCCAGCCAAGAAACCCGAGAGGCTCCTGGCTGTCCCCCAGAGCCGCCCCGAGGAGAGCGGCAGCCCCCAGCCCCGGCTCTGCCCCGTGGAGGGGATCCCTGAGCCTGCCTTTCCCCTGCAGGTGTTCTACACGGCAATCCAGCTCCTCGCAAGCCCTTTGGGTGAGTGGTGGGGAGCTGAGTGAAAGGGAGCAGCGCTGCAGCCCTGCTGCCCCTTCCTTCCAGGCTGCTCCAAATCCTTGGGCGAATTGACTCCAGCTCCCTTGCCCCTTGGCTCTGCTGCCCGTGGTCACAGCGGGGCTGTGACATTCTGGGGGCTGCAGACATCCAGCATCCCACACCCAGTTCTCTTTCAGCTTTGGAAATAACAAGTGTCAAGCTGCTGTGTCAGTTCGGCTCAAGTTCACGGGAGAAATCATTCGATTTGAAGCAGTTTACGTTATTAAATATGACTGCGCAGGACCCCCTGCAGGATAATCCTGTATGACAAATGATGTTTGAAATGAGGGAGACCTGACACCGGCTCCGGCCCCAGACTAATCTGCAGGAGCAGGGGAAGCACAGCGGAGCAAGGGCAGGGCTGGATGTGGCAGAGCTGCAGCTGCAGCCCCTCGGGAGCCACCCCAACCACAGCAGGAGAGGAGCATCCACAGCAGGAGCCACCCCAACCACAGCAGGAGAGGAGCATCCACAGCAGGAGCCACCCCAACCACAGCAGGAGAGGAGCATCCACAGCAGGAATGGAGCATCCACAGCAGGAGAGGAGCATCCACAGCAGGAGAGGAGCATCCACAGCAGGAGAGGAGCATCCACAGCAGGAATGGAGCATCCACAGCAGGAGAGGAGCATCCACAGCAGGAGTGGAGCATCCAGCCCCGGGAGAGCTGCGAAGCCTCCAAAGCACATGGCACCTGGGCACATGGGGCAGAGTGGCCTTGGCAGCGCTGGGGGACGGCTGGCCCTGGTCTCAGAGGGCTGTTCCAGCCTCAGCGATCCTGTGATGAACCAAACCAGCAATTCCACACCTGAGGGCTTCTGCCCTGTCCTGTGCACCTGGGTCAGCTCTCCCTCGATGTCACCAGGGCACAGCTGTGGCTCTGGCGTGCTGGAGCGGCTGGCACAGCCGGAGGCAGTTCCCCAGCAGCCTGGGCAGGAACAGGACCTGGGTTTGCTGCCTGCCGAGCTCAGGGTGTTCCCTCAGCCTGCCGAGGCTGACTAGCAGCCAACAGGCAGCTTTTGGCCCTTTCCTTCTGAAACAATCAGCGTTTAGGGCTCGACTGAGAAGGATTTGGTGTGAGATAAGCTTCCCAGAGCGGGGCTGAAGTAATAATTGAGTAAGTGTGAGGTGGTGAATGAGGCACGGTGAGTCAGAGTCAAAACTGCTCTCGGGCAGGAGGAAAAGGCTCCTGGGTGTCTCCCCTGCTGCCCCTGGTGAGAGTGAGCCCCTCGAGCTGCCAGCAGCAGATTTTGGGGGTCAAGGCCAGGGACGGAGCTCTCTGGGGGCTGTGCCAGGGTGAAGAGCTGCCCAGGTCCTGCTGCTGCGGGTGCTTGGCTCAGGGCTGGGCTCCTGCAGCTCCTCGGGTTGGGATTCTGCCCCTCCTGTGCCAGGGCTGGAGCTGCCAGGGCAGAGCAGGGAGGGAGGGACAACACCCAGCGTGTGCAGCTGGCCCGGGACCATCCCCTGCCAGACATGGATTTATTTGCCACTGTCTGCCGTGGGTTTAGGTTCCTGACAGACCTGGGGCTGTGCTGTTGCCATCTCGTGTCCCCTCTGCTGGATTCCCCTCTTCCTTTAATTATTTACCAGTTTGTTTGGTTCTGCTCCCAGCAGAGGCAGCTCCACGGGAAGGAGAAGAAAGCGAGTGTTTATTTTTAGAAAGTGCCAAAAGAGTTCAACCCAAGGCAAATAGAATTACTTCAGGTTGAGCACAGCCTTCGGAGAGGCTGCAGAGAAATCATTTCCAAACGGAAAATGCCCCAAACCCAGCACCACGAGGCACTGGGGGATGGGAGCTGGGGGCTGTTCGAGCAGCACATCCCACCCCAGAGCGAGGGGTGGAACGGGGGTCTGGAGGGTCCCCTCCGACACCACCATCGATTCCCTGGATTCTCTGGACCCCCGTCCCACCCCTGCCCTGGCTGGGGAGCCCAGCGGGTGCTGCTGCTCCTGGCAAGGCTCTCCCAGCCCGTCCCCATCCTCTGGGGTGTTCTTCTGCTCCCCAGGTGCTGCTCCTGGCCCAGCTTTGGGGCATTCAGTGCCCCCGGGGTTGGCGGAGCCCTCGAGGCTGGGCAGGGCTGCTCAAAGCTTTCACTGTAACCAAGCTGAACAAGAGACCGAGTCAAACCTCGGCTGCTCTGGCTCTGCCTCAGCGAGCACAAAGAGGAGAAAGGGCCCGAACCAGACAATTAAAACAAGCAATAAAACTGCACGGAGAGATCCGTGGAATGATTTTTTTCCTTGACACGCTGGCCCCCAACAAGTGCCACATGTCCTGTGTATAAATAGCAGCTGCCCAGACTTGCTTAATCATCCCATTGTTGCTTGATAATATTAATTAAACATTCCTCCGGGATTGTTCGCATCCTAATTAAGCAGGGCAACTTACAAAAGGCAGCGAAGGAACCAAACAAGTGCGTGCTGGGGTTGCAATTTGGCTGAACCGCGTGCAGCCGTGTTTAAAAACCCCGTGAAAATCCGGGACTGTGGTTAAAAGCGTTTTCGAGAGCCCCGGGCCCGTTTGATCAGCGATGCTGGGGACCGGGAGCCGCTCCGGGATGCTGCTGAGGAAGCCCGGGGGCTCCGGAGGGATCAGCACCCCCGGCAGTGCCGCAGGAGCCGGCAGGACCCGCGGCCGTCCAGGGGACAATAAACCCGCAGCTGCTCCGCGGCAGGAGGGACACCGGGGGCTGCTGGCCGCCCGCCCTGGGAGCCCCAAAATCCCCCGCACGCACTCGGGGACCGGCCGGGGACACGCTGCGGGTGACACCGCGGGTGGAATATCCGACTGCGGGTGACAATATCTGACTGCGGGTGACAATATCGTATGGTGGGGGACAATACTGAATCAAGGGTGACAATATCGTATTGTGGGTGACAATATCATACTTTGGGGGACAATATTGTATAGCAGGTGACAATATTGTATCATGAGTGACAATATTGTACTGTGGGTGACGACAATATCCTATCACGGGTGACAATATTGAACCATGGCTGACAATATCCTATCAAGGGTGACAATATCATATTGCAGGTGACAATACTGTACCACGGGTGACAATATCCTATCAAGGGTCACCCCAGCTGCCCGGGGAGCCCTTCCCAAGGGACAGGTCCCCATGTCCCCGCTGGCCTGGGGGCCGGGGCTCCTTTCCCCTCCCTCCTCTCGTGGAGCCAGGGAGGCTCGAGCACATTGTTCCCGGCTCAGCCCCGTGCACCCTGCAGGGATGTGCTGAGAATTACTTCCCAAATTATGTGAGTAATTAAAATCAATGAGAGGGTATCCTGTTAAATAACGTAATTAGATGAGCACCGCCAGCGAGATGAGTGCAATGGTGGTTTTGTTCTCCTGCCTGGAGACAGCTTTTAACTCTTTCCCTCTTGGCTCCCCTGGGCCATGCTGGCTGCAGCCAGCGCCGAGGTTTTACCAGGAAAACGCCTCCAGCTGCTTCCCTCAGAGCTTCTTCCAGACCAGGGCTGTCCCTCCCCACAGTTCCCATCCCTGGGTTACGAGGGGGACACTGGCAATGCCCCACACCTGAAGGCTGCAAGCACCTGAACCTCTGTGAGCACGGAACTGCCTTTGGGTCCCTGTTAATCGAGACTGGCAGGGGAGAACAGGGCCCTCCTGCCCCTGAGCTGGGCACACAGGCCCCACAAACGGAAATGGGGATTGTCTGAGGGGCATGAGGAACCTGGGACAGCTCCCATTGCAGCTCCCAGTGCCCAGGCCAGGTCCCGGGACAAACAGCGCCTTTCCTCTGGCACAGGGGCTGCAGGGGCTGCCCCGATTCCAGAGGAAACGGGATGGCTGAGGAACCCGAGTGCTGAGAGTCGCTCTGGTTCCACTTCTGCTTCTTGCAGGGCAGGAGGAGCCTCAGCCCATCGAGATACTCGTGGAGAGCTCTCTCCTCCAGCATGGAGTGCTGAGAGCTCCTGGGGGCTCTGGGAAGGGTAGAGGCATCTGGCCAGATGGCTCTCGTTGCAGGGCTGGAATCTAAATAATTAATTTATAGTATCGTGTTCGGGACCTTGCCGTGTCCCAGAGGAAAGGCTGCAAAGCCCTTCACCTGGTGGTTATTTTTTCCAGCTGCGATGCACACAGAGACGAGGGGCTCGGCGTCCTGCCGCGCCTTCAGCTCCTCTGTGACTCTCCAGGGCTGCCAAGATGTGTCACATCGAATTGTGCCATGAAATCGCATCACGGCAAAGGACCTGAACCGCTGCTGGGGACAATCCCCTGGGGTGGGCACACCCCTGGAGGGGCCGCAGGGGTGGCAGGCTGTTCTGGGGGGATTTCAACACGCAGAGAGCTCTGATGGAGCCCGGCTGGGGCGGCTCCTGCAGGCTGCAGGGAGCAAGGCGCAGGTTTGGCTGTCTGAGGTGCCTTATCCCGGCCATCTCCCAGTGATTTACAGCTGCCATAAAAGCCCTGCTGAAGGAGGACTTTTGCTCGACTTTCCTGGCAATGCAGCTTATCTCCAGAGAATTTCCCAATACTCTGTAGCTGCAAATAGAATGTTTCTCCCATTCCTCCTAGGAATAAGTAAGAATTCCTCGTAGGAATATCTCTGTTATTTGCCTCTTTCAGGCGTAAATTCCGTGCAAAGCTCTGACCATGCTGCTAAGAGCATCACACCAGCCACACCTTTGGAAGCCAGGTAAGCAGCACACAGAAAGCTCCCCTCTGGAATCATGTCGAATGCAGAGGGCCCAGTCTCTCCTGTTCCCAAGCAGAGCTCCATTCAGGGCACAGGAAGCTCAGCACAAAGCTGGCCCTGAATGGTTTCCACACCATTAGCATGAGCACATGCAGATCAGGCAGCTGCAGCATAAACGCCTGGCTGGCTGCCCCGGGCTGCCTTGGTCTGGAGCAGAAAGGGCCCGGAGGAGGGGGGAGCTCTGAGCAGGTACCTCGGGAGAGCTGCACTGAGCCTCCCCAGAACGGCGTGGCTTGGAAGGCACCTTAAACGTGCCCTAATGCCACCCCCTGCCCTGGGCAGGGACACCTTCCGCTGCCCCAAGCCCTGCCCAGCCTGGCCTCGGGCACTGCCCGGGACCCACAGCTGCTCTGGGCACCTGTGCCAGGGCCTCGCCTCCCTCACAGGGAGGAATTTCTTCCCGACATCCCATCTAACACTGCTCTCGTCCAGTTCAAAGGCGCTGGGCCTGTCCTGCCACTCCACGAACGGCGAGCAGAACGCTCCCGGGGGCAGCCAGCCCTGCTCCCCTTCCCTCCTGCCCCGCAGCAGCCTGAGGAGCCCCATCTCATTGTCAGAAGAATAAGCTGTGAAATGGTTTTGAAAATCAAGGCTTTTTAATTACAGGCACATTTGGGAGCCTTCTGGAGGCCATCTGGCCGGGCGAGCAGGGTGTGGGCTGCAGGAAGGGAAAGCCCAGGGAGCAGGAGCAGCTCCTGGAAAAGCACTCGATTAACGTTAAGAGCTAAATCCTCTCTGGCCATGAAGCCATATGGGCCAGAGCAGCACGCATCCCTCGCAGCGATGTGCAGCTGCAGTGCTGGGTGCCCGGGCTGTGCTGCTCACCCAGCCCCTGGCCGAGGCTGGCCACAGATTTCCAAGGAATCCCGACGCCCAGGCTGCCTCTGCCATCGCTGCCCTCCCGGGCAGGCTCACGGGAGCCTGCTCCTCTGACCACTGTCCCGTGTTTGGGATCAGCCACTCCTATCAGCCACGCAGAACACAGCCAGGGCTGCCTCAGACACCGCCACTCTGCTAATTGGGTGGGTTTCAGACTTAATTTCGTGGCAGTTCCATGAAGAAAAAAAGAGGAGCAAAAGCCATTATAATTTCAGGAAAAGTCCCTGGAGAAGTGAAATGGTAATTCACAAATCCAACTCTGATCTATTAGCAGATCCTGCTCTGGAGACTAAATTAGGGAGGGTGTCTGGCTCGGGTGATATTCTTCATTATTTGAATGTCTATAAAGGATATTTATTAAATATTCTTTTCTCTTAAGAACTTTGAGATGCAGCTGCATTTTCTCGCTATTTCCAAGCGTTTGAAGCCTAGCCCACACTGGATTTGTCACTGCAAACACCCCGGAAAATCCTATTTGAATGCAAAACATCCTTTGAAGACACACTTACCAGGCAGAGAGAGCAGCAACGCGTTTGAAACCACGCTGGGCGTTCGGTCAGCTGAGCGTGCCCCAGCCCCGTGGGGATCGGAGCCTTTGGAAAAGGAACAAATTCAGGAACCCCCACCCGGCCTGCCCTCAGGTGCTCCTGCTTTGTCCCTGGAGCTGGGGGGAGCAGGAGCAGCAGCCAGGGGTGCAGCAGCCGTGTCCCTGTCCCCAGGGATGTGGCCTGGCCAGAGCAGCAGCGTGCCGGGTGGGAAGGGACGCGTGGGAGGCAGCCGGGGCCAAGAGGGAGCAGCAGCCATGGCCTCGCCCTGGCAGGGACAGCAAGGCCAGGGCCAGCAGCTGGGCTGGCTCGGGGCACAGCCTGGCCCTGCTCGGGGCTGCTCGGGGGGCACAGGGGGCAGCAAGGGCTGCTCCTCCAGACACAGCTCCCGAGTGTCCCCAGGCACGGGAGCAGCCCCAGCAGGGCTGGGCTGGGGGCTCAGGAGGGACACGGGAGTGACACAGGGGGCTGGCAGGACCGGGGGGATCCTTGGGAGCTGCTCTTGCCACAGGAGGTGCCCCTGTGCGTTCCGGGCTGCACGCTGCCAGCCCGTGCCCTGTGTAACACACCTTGCAGGGGCAGCCACTGCAGAAATGTCCCCCACCTGCCACCCCAATGCCACCGTGGCCACCAGGGCCGTGCCACGCTCAGCCTGGCCTCAGCGCTGCCCGGCACAGCTGAGGGCAAGGCCAGGGGGCTGGCAGGGGCCAGGCGGGAGCGCTCAGCTCTCCTGGGCTAAGCCCACCCAGCAGGGCTCGTCTGCCCTGGGGGCACGGCTGGGATGTGCTCCTGCCCGTGGGGGTGCCCCAGAACTCGGGGCTGGGACCCCCGGGCTGAGACCACGCTCCTGAGGCTGGAAAAGCTGCTCCTCTCTCTGGAAAACTCCTTCTCCTTGGTGACCCTCGGGAAAGGAGCGGGGAGGTGACAAACAGGATGAGCTGCTGATAAAAGAGGAGGAAAACAGAATGCTTCACAAGCAGCCTTTCAGCACCCAGAGAAACGAGGAAGGGAAGCACCAGCCCTGAAGCCCACGGGGAGGAAGGACAAAAGCTCGCTCAGGTTCCTGCAGAAGTGCTGAGCTCGGGTGCTGCCCCGCTCCTCTCCTTGTATGGGCACAAGCAGGGCCTGCCTTGTGCCTATATTTAATTTGCAAAGGAGAAAAAGAATTCTGCCCGCACGCCTCTGCTCCAGCGGCCTCTCAGCCTGGGGAACAGAGCTGTGTTCAAAAAAAAGAATGCCCCTGCTTGCACACAAGCCCCCCGGAGCTGGGAGTGAGTGGAGCAGGTTTGGGAACACAGCCCTGCTGCACGCACGCAGCACCTGCTGGGGCTGCGGGCCGGGGGCCGGGGCTGCAGCAGCAGCAGGCTCTGCTCCCCGCGGCTGTGGCAGCACCCCGGGCCCGTCCCCTCCTCCAGCGGGGACTGGCTCCCTCTGAGGCCGTTCCCTGGGCAGCAGCTTGTCCCCAAACCCCTGTCCCCGTGCCCGCGCTGCTGCTGGGGGAGGCAGGACGGATGGGGAGCTGCAGGAGCCCTGGGGGCTCAGGGCTGTGCAGGGGCTGCGCCTCTGGAGCAGTCTGGCACCTTGGAGCCAGCTCTGCCCTGATTCACAGCCTCTCCTGGAATGGAAGCTCTCCTGGCTGCTCCCCAGACTGCCCGACCCCACTGGGCACAGCCAGGGCAGTCCCCGGAGCGAGAGAACAGAGCCAGGGTGTCCCGCAGCCGAGTGAGACAATCCCACTTTATTGCAAACTCTCGGAGAGTCGGACACGGAAGAACTTGGTTCTGTCCAAGGGGGTTTGTACAACAGCAACGGGGAACACAACAGGAGACGGGGACTGAACTTTGCACCCGGGTGAGAATCCAGCAATAAACTTCAGCAGTGCTGCACCTGGAGCGACCAGGGGACAAGGGAGGGGAGAGGGGCAAACCCACCCAGCCCCCAGGCCACAAACCCCTGTAAGGAGCCTTGTGCCCCACTGGTTGGACCAGCAGGGGAGGGAGAGATGCTGGGAGGGCACCAGGGACACAGTTTGAGGGGAAACCCCCCAAAGTCGGGGGTTTGCCCCCCACTCAGCAATTGTTCAAGTCTTATAAATTCAAACTTTTTCTTTCCATTTAAATAACAAGTGCTTCAGGTACAAGGCTTGGGATGCCTGGCTTGTAACCCAGTTTCAAGTGCACACAAGCAGGAATAGATTTTTTTAACAAAACTATATATATATATATATTTGCACACTCATACACACACATGCACACCATGGATTTTGTGCTGCACCATTGAGCTGGAGATGATGGAATGGGCCTGGCACCTGTGGCACCATCCACCCTAAAGCTGCTAAAGACCTGCATTGTTTTTACCAGTATTGGTCCCCAAAGGTCTCCCCACGTGGGGCTGCACCAGCAGCTGCTCAGGCAGTCCCTGAAGCCGTAGCTCTCCAGAAAGTTCCACGTGCAGGCGAGTGAAGCCTGCAGGATCCTCTCTCGTCCCTGTGGAGAGCTCAGGAGCCCCCTGAGCAGGTGAGCGCGGCCTCGCGTGGGTGTGGAGATGCTGGGCAGAGCAGAGGCTCAGACCCACACGGCCGTGTTGATGTCAAACCCCGCCTGGCTGTAGGCTCTGGGCTCGGGCACTTTCCTGGTGCCCATTTTGGGGTGCTCGCCGCGGCTGTCTGCCCGTGGGCACCTCTCTGCTTTGCTGTGGTGGCTCTGCAGGTTCCCGTGAAGGGGCAGGTAAAATGTCCCCTTGAGTTTGCTGATCTTTTTGGACCTCTTGGAGATCTCGGGCTGTTTGTCCTCGGGAGGGAGCCAGCCGGGCTTCTCCTTGAGCAGCCTGTCGCGGTCCGGCCGCACGCTCCTCAGGAACTTCTTGAAGATGTTGGCCGTGAGGGAGAACTTCCTGCAGAGCTCCTGGGATCTGCTCACGGACAGGGACGCCTCGCTCTTCTCCCCCTTCTTATCCAGCTCAGGCAGGTCCAGCCAGTTCCCCACCAAGTCTGCGAAGATGTTGTCCCCCAGCACCAGCGGCTGCCGGTTCCTGCTCTGCGACATCAGGGACGACGTCCAGTCGTGGCCATCGTCACAGCCCGGGCACTCCTGGCACAGCGGCCAGGCCCCAGCCGTGCCCCGGCTGCCGCTCGCAGAGGGTCCTTTCGGGGGGCACGGACCCTCCCCGCCGAGGCTCCGCGAGGAGCAGGGGGTGTCTGGAGGCTGGCCGCTCTCCGGGGATGCAGCGGGCCGGGACGAGCCGGCTGGGGCTGGCTGTGGCAGGGGACACGCCGGGGGTGGGGGGCAGCGTCCCTGGGCTCCCCCCGGGCGCGGGTCCTGCCCGGCCCCCGCGCTGCTCCGGCAGCAGCGGCGCTGCTCCGCGGGGCTGCGGCGCCCCGAGATGTCCAACTGCTCCAGGGCCGTCTGCACCTGCAGCAGCTTCAGCTCCTGCAGGGCGCCCATCATGCAGTTCATCTGCTCGTGCAGCCCGTCACCCACCTCCTTCATGGAGAGCTGCGGAGGGAAGAGCACAGCGGGTCAGTGTCCCCATGGGTCAGTGTCCCCGTGGGTCAGCGTCCCCAGCAGTGTCCCCAGGGCAGGACAGTGGCAGCACGGGGGCTGAGCAGCTTTCTGGGCCGGGCCCTCCCTCCTCACTTCTGCCACGCATCCCACCTGCACTGCACCCACTTCAGCCAGCAGCGCTCCCATGCTCAGAGTTTTCTAGGAGTGTCCCTCTAGGAATAAGAGGAGCTGACAGAAGTGGATTGTTTGGCCTGACAACAAAAATAAAGAGTTTGAGTTTCCATTAATTGCTTGGCAGAAGCCCAAGGTGTAGAATTGTGAATGGTTCTGGCTGCCACCAGTTTTAGAATATTCTTGTGCTTTTGAGTCTTTTGTGCCCTGCCACCAGCTGAAATCTCCAGCCAGCACAGAGCCTTGCTTCCTTACCTGAGGTGCTCAAGTAGATTAAAAATAAACCCCAGGAAGAATTAAATTGTTACTCCATAACACGTCTCCAGCTCTCAGTGCCCTCAGCACAGGCTCCTCTCGCTAGAGGACAATCAAAGACATTTCAATGCACTGGAAATTTTGCACAGAACAACCAACAAACTCTACGATTACTCACATTCAACCAGGAATTCTCTGATTCCCAGGCCAGGACCTTTAGTGGCAGCTCTGCTTCATCCCTGAACCTCACTACAAAGATTGAACTTTCTACACCAGGCTTAAAATAAGCAAGTTATTCTCCAGAGCTTCCCGAGTCCCCCTTCTCTCTCGCTCCGCTGCCTCCTCTCTCGCGCAGGATCTGGATCATATTCCCAAAGCAGCACCAGGAAGCAAACGGGCTCCACTTCCCAACAGCTGCCACTGAGTCATTTTTAGCAGGAGGGGAGCGGGAAGGGGCAGGGGAGGAACAGCCGGGGCTGGAGCAGCCATGTCACTCTGGGTGAGGAGGTTTGTAGGGAGATTACCCCGTCCTGGGAAGCTCCAGCCTGCGCTGTCACCAGCAGTTTAAAATGTTTTGTACAGCAACAGATCTCAAGATAAGGGTGAAAAAGGCCAGCTTTTTATTTTATGCTTATGTTCAGCTTTACATTACCAAGGTTTATTTTCTACATCTCCTTCATTTTTAACTAAGCTGGCTCAATTACTCGCTCTATTTCCATCTCTGTACGTGGAGCTGAGCAGCCATCAGAAAACTGTGAGAACCCAGCTCTCTGAGGGGAAACTGCTCAACAGTTTCTGACCACAAATCCCCATTTCAAAGCCCAGAACCTAGAACTAAACGCACCAGCAAGTTCCAGTCATTTTTCTGAGCTTTTCTCTCAAGAAACTTGTTTGTCACCCGGAAGGAGCACACAGCTACAAAGATACAGAAAATCTGTGCTCAGCTTCCTGATTCCACTACCCAGAGCCTCCAGCTATGGCATTTCTTAACATCAGCAAATAAACTCCTGCACATCACGTCCCAGTTGCAGCCTCACCGCGCTCCTGGCTCCCACTCCGAGCTGAGGTCAGCCTCAGACACGACTGCCACCTTACCTCTCCGGATCTGCTGAGACGCTGCTCGTCCTAACCCTCCTTGCCTTATTAATGGCAGCCTGTTTTATCTGGGGCTTTGGAAAAAGCTGGATTTGGAGCCAGCCTGGCCCCTCATTGGCCGCTTCCCACCAAATCCCCCGGCGCAGTAATCGCGCCCTGGGGAGCGCAGGGTCCTGCCCTGGCCCAGGCTCCTCCACCCTCGGCATCTGCCCCTGCCCGGGCTGGGGCAGCCCTGCCGGGCTCGGCCGGGCGAGCCCCGGGAGCATTAACCCTTCCTGGGCAGCGTGGGCAGGCTGGGGGGCAGAGCCAGCCGCCCCCGGGGGAACAGAGCGAGCCCAAAGGCAGCGCTTCTGCTCCTGGACAGCAGCCGGGGCTGCCAGACCTGGGGAGCACCAGCCTGGGGAGCCTGGAAAAGAGGAGGGGATGCTCTCCTCTGTGGAATTCTTCCCTCTGTGAATGACTGAGCGGGGTCACAGAGGAGGAGAGGAGCCTTTGGGCTAGGGCTGCTCGCTCCTGCCCGGCAGGGGAATCCCACCCTGCAGCTGCGTCCCTCCAGCAATGGGAGCCCACCAGCAGCGACCGAGTTCTCAGCATGCTGACACTTTCAACTCTGCTGGCAAACGCTGCCGTAATTTCGGGTTGTGCAAGTTAAAGAATGAAGCAAACCAACCCCCTCTGCTTTATCTTTTGCTCCTCTTGGTATCTGCTCAGTCTTCTGCAGAGCTGGAGAGAGAGGGAAGCCCAGCCCAAAGTGAAGTCACTGCCTGGTGACCAAACAGCCTCCGGGGCTTGGATTCCATCCACCTGCAATTGAGAGTACTCACCTTGGAAAGAAAATTCTGGAGGGAAAATAAACCTTCCCCAGTGTCTAACTGCCAGCCTCTCCTCCTTGCCAAGATCTCAGCTCTCCCAAGTTCAGACTGGCTTCTCTGAGACTCTCCAGAAAAAGAACAATGTCCCAGAGAAGAGAGATTACCTCCCTGGCAGAGGGTCAGGACTGAACTGCCTGGTCTGGGAGAAGGAAAAGGGATTCTGCAGAGAATTCAGCAGACTGGGCTGGAAATCAAAGGGATGCACTGCTGGAGGTGAGGGGAACTCCAGCTGAAGGGACAGCCCTTGTAGCCCCACTGGCTCTGGGTCACACGCTTCATGCAGGAGGAACTCAGGTTTGTGAGGAGCTGAAGTGCACTGCAAGCAGAGCGTGAATGTGGCACCAGAGCCCAGAGAGCCTTCGTGCTGTGGAGAGGGACCCTGGCCCTGCTGGGGCTGTGCAAGAGCCTTTGTGTGAGCTGGCACGAGGAGCTGCCTGCTCGTGCCCTGGGAGCCCCACACATCAGGGAGTTTCAGGACAGCTTGCAGATACCCAAATCTATCTCTAAAAAGCAGTTAAAAATCAGGTGCCTCAAACTGGATCTCATTGTTCCTGAAACTTTTGCAATCCCTGAAAATTGGCATGAAAAATTTGATGTCTAATTCTGCACAAGCCAACTCATGCCTTTTCAAGCAAGACAAGTACTCACAGGGCTGCGTTCCCCTTTGGTGCCCGGGACTGGTGTGTGAGGGGAGAGGTTCCTTTCTCCAGCACTGAGCTGTTACCTGGCTCAGCCCTCTGTGCAGGGGAGACCCTGGCAGCTGTGCCTCAGTGCTCCTCCAAGGCAAGGCTCATTCACACCACAGACACCCCAAGCACTGAAAACTGAAGCGCAAAACTCAAAATTCCACTTTCAAATGATCATCAGAGAATATTCTACATGGGCGTGGAACCAAACAAAAGACGGCCAGAGTTCATACACAGAGTGTTTTTTGCACTGGCAGAGCACCATCCTGAGCAGCAAAGGCACCAACTGCTTTGGAAGCCACCCCTTCCATGATCTCCTCACCCCCAAACAATAACCCACAATGCTGTCCACAGCATGATCAATGATCTTCCAGCACTGATTAACGAGCAGGGCACAGCCTGGCCCAAGGAACCTGCTCCTGCAGTTACTGGCATTTCACCAAGCTCAGCCTCAAACACCTGAGACCCACACATCAGGGAGATTTGCCTTCCCCTTCCCAGGTAAATCAGTAACTCTTCCCAGGCACTCTGGGAGCCGGTGTTCTCCTGCTAACATCTCCCTTCGGGAGCTCTCAGCTCTCCACCTCCCGGAGCCACAGCTGCCTGCACCCCGGCCAGCACACCCCTGCCTGCCCAGGGCCAGCAGCCCTGAGCTGCTGAGGGAAAGGGAAAGCCCAGGCACCCCGGCTCCAGCCGAGCACAGGGCCGGGAAGAAGAGCCCCGAGTGTGTTTGTCACAACCAGGAGGAAGACAGATGTCCAGCTCTTAGGTAAAAGACATGCACACAGAGGAAGCTATTGCTAAGAGGACAGGAAAGAACAAATGGCAAATAGTTCTTAATAATAGTTCTGATGGGCAACAGAGCCAGCACCAAACAATTGGTATTTAAAGCAGATGACATAATAGAGACTGAAATTATTTTAGGGCTGCTGAGCTGACCATATTGTTTCTGTGTTTTCCTTTGGGTCACTAACTGGATTAATCCCCTGCAAGCCTGCAGTTGTGGCTGGGCATGGCCTTGCTGCACAGAGCACACAGAGCTCTCTCCAGCCCCTCGTTCCACCTCTCTTTTCCTTCTCCTGGAGCATGCCAAGGGCCTGCAGTTGTCTTTCGGTCCTTCCATTTTATCACAATAATTTCAAGTCTCTCTTTCACCTCTTGTTTTCCCAGGGTTTGGTAGGTGTGCATGAGGATGCTAACTGCGAGCTCACAGTTCATCTGAAAGAGGAAGGATGCTGAAACTGAACCAGAGGCTCCCCCTCACAACAATTTCCACAGATCCTAAGCAGATGTTAACCATGACAGACGTGGTTCACATCACTCCATTACCCACCTTCCTTCCCGCTGCAAGGATATTGTTCTGTGCTTCCCAATCCCACTCCCTTGCTTAAAGGCAAATCAGAAAAATAATTCTCCTCAACCAGGATAAAAATGGGCCAAAAATAACTCCAATCTTCAGATTTCACTCACAACCCAAGGATAAGAGAGACCACAGGCCTCGATGGACAGACTGGCCACTGAAGGTGGTGGTTACAGGGTCAGTTCTCAGCCCAGACCTGCTGTCCCGGGAATCTGCTCTGTAGCACTCCTGATTACACGAAACCGGGAGGCTGAAAAAACCAATCCTCATCTTTAGGTGGCTGCTCTGGAAATAACCCAGAGGACAAAGCCTTCTCTCCCCAGTTAAACGTGACAGGACATCTGCTGTCAAGTCACTCCTCTGCACCTTCCCCTCAGAACAGCAAGGAACGAGATGTGTGACAACCCCCAGCCTTCTGGCACTGCCTGCAGCAGCCAGGGCTGCAGTCACCCAAAAAGGGACCCGCATCAGCTGAGGCACACTCGGAGCTGCCTGTTCCCACCGCTGGAGCTGGAGCAGCGGCACCGGACCCCCGGGGCTGTCATTTGTGCCTGGCAGGCTGCAAAGGACCCGAGCTGCCCCTTCAGAGAGAGAGGAACGAAACCGCAGCGGATCCTCTCGGAGCGTGACACAGTTACCGGAATAGGACCCAGTGTCAGACAAAGAGTAAAAATAATTGGCTGTATTTTTCACTCGGACCCAATGTTCTATTCCTGCAGGATATTCATAGCAAGAAACATTGTCTGCCAGGACATAAATTAATGTAAGAAGGGAGTCAGACTCTATCAAACTCAGTAATTCGATGCATTTATGACAAATGTGCAGGAAGAACATTAGAAGTTCCAGTCAGAGTGGTGACTTAAATACTTTTCCTCCCAGAAGAAAGCAACAGAAAGCCCAGATATATCCTGGATTCATCTGCAAGACCAAAAGATGCCAAGTAAAGTTACAAGCACAGCCAAGTAAGGGTACAAGCACAGCTAACACGGCTGTGCCCCCTGGCCTGTCACAGGCACACAAACCCCACGTGCCAGGTGAATCTGCCCCATGGAGCCAGCAGTCCCTGGACAGAAAACAGTGATTTATTCCAGCTGAGCCCCAAGCCCCCATCGCACGGTCCCCGTGTGATGCTGCTGCAGATCAGTGCAAACTCTGCTGCTGCCTGGGAGTGCAGGCAGGCGCTGCCACGTGCAGCACAGAAAGGAAACTCCTCTCTGCCAATCCCTCAGCAAGACAGCTCCCGTTAGGTCTGAGCTTTCGGCTGAGATAAGGCTCTGTGACTCGGGGAGCAGCACACTTCTGCTGTGCCTCAGGACAGCGTTCCAGATCCCCAGTGCAGGGCTTTGAGGATGGGATTAGCGGCAGGAATGGCACGCTCCCAAGCTCTGGGGCACGTTTCACAACTGCCCCGGGAAGGACAGATGACAGGAGTGCAGAAGCACGGCTTATTCCGTCACCAGCCCTGGAAACCAGCGCTGCACGCTCCCGCAGTGCATCCAGGGGCTTCCCGGAGGAGAGCGAGGTCTCGAGCATTTCCTGCAGCCGGGCTGAGGCACAGAGCTGGCACAGCCTGCGGGGAAAGGCTGCCCGGGCTGGTGCCAGGCTGGGAGGAGGATGCCCTGCTCCCAGGGGATGAATGGCTGTGTCAGCTGAGGCTCCCCTGGCCGTGCAGCGTTGGCGTGTGGAAGCTTCTGAATGAATTCCAATCAAAGGGACACCACACATGCCAGAAACGATCGGCTTACGACGGGAGAGCTCTCCTCTCCGACTGAAAGGGGTCAGATTCATCCTCGGGAGCCCTGGCAGAGCTTTCCCAGAGGAAATGGGAAGAGCAGGAAGAGCATGCCCGAGCTCGCTCTCGCTGCCTGGCCTGGCCCAGCTCGCTGTGCTCTCGGGGCACAGGTGACACATGGGGGCCCACAGCAGCCCCAGCCAAGCACACCAGCAAAAATTAAACGTGGTTTTAACAAACAGAGCAAGGGAAAGGAAAAACAGAGCTGGAATCCTCCTGTCTCACGCTGGTCGGGGATTGAGTTGCACTGGAAGATAACCTTTCCTTGGGAACTGGGAGCTGTGCCAACATCCACTATTTTCTGAGAAAATCCCCTCCTCAAAACTGGCCAAAAGTCTGGTTTACCAAACCAGAGGCTGCCTGCACTGAGACAAACTGAACTTCTGCTAATGGGACAGTCTCTAGCCTTTCCAAGTGACACTGAGCAGCCCCAAAGAGCCTGGCTCCTTACAGAGGGCAGTTCTGCAGAACCTCCCTGCACACCAGGGCTGCCCCTTGGCCACAGCACAGCCTGGTGTGCTGCTAAATACAGGGCGATGCCCTGGCTCCCCTGTGCCCCGCTCCCTGGCTCCAGGTGGCCAAAGCCACTGTCACCACTCCTGCCCCTGCCCCGTGGCTCTGGAGCAGCCCAGGCTGGGCAGGGCAGAGCTGCACAGCCCCGCTCCCACGGTGCAGATGGGCCCAGCTGTCCCCCGGGCTGCTCGCCGCTCTTCCCAGAAACACTCATCTATTTTCATCCCAGGCTGCAGGGACAGGAGAGATTTCCACAAGCTGGTACTGCTCGGGATGGCACTGGGGCTGCTCCCCTTGCTGCAGCTCCCACCGGGACTGCAGGCAGCGGGGCTGGAGGAGGCGAGCCCGGGCTCCGCGCAGCTGCACCCCGAAAATGCCCCGCAGAGCCGCGCTCCAACCGCGCTGGGACGCGG
The DNA here is from genome assembly GCF_015832195.1 of Motacilla alba alba. Taxonomy (NCBI): domain Eukaryota; kingdom Metazoa; phylum Chordata; class Aves; order Passeriformes; family Motacillidae; genus Motacilla; species Motacilla alba. Next base: position 5,597,449 of record NC_052041.1, read on the forward strand.
AGAGCCCGTGAGAAAGGAAGTGCAGAGCCCTGAACAACAAAAACCGGCCTGTGGGAGGGCAACGAGTGCGACCGGTGAAAACCAAACGCACAGACACCCAGGCTGCTCGCAGCCAAGCCACAGCTCCTCCAGCTGAAGGTGACAACTGCCCCTGCCCAGTGTTCCAAGCCAAGCATACACAGATTTATGCCAGGATAAGGCATGGCTTATTAACATAATAAAAACTGTTGCATTTTTACAATTGAAAAAATCAATTCCTGCATTATAGCAAGGACTGAAAAAAGCCAGAATTTTCTCATTTAAAGTATTTTTTTTTGGCTTTCACATTAAGTGTGAGGGATCTCCCTTTCTGCCGAATATATTGACTCTTCAGAAGTTTTATCTTGTGCTACAAAACAGGCATGTTTTAGACTCAGAGGTGCAATGTTTAGGCTCCTCTACAAAAATATTGTTCAGATAACAAAACAGATTTGGTCAGAAGACAAAACACAGATTTAGGAACCTTATTCTTAGGATGTTCTTCTGGAAGCTACTCCTTCTCCCAGCTCAGATTTTCAAGGGCTGTCAGATTATTCTGTACATGTCCCGGTTGGCAGTTTGCATTTCATTCACCACACTCGCTGTGCAGCACACCAGTGACTCCCTTTTTCCTTTGTTTTAGTTTGTCTTTCACTCCTGTGTTTGCTGGGGAAACACTGGGAATGCCAGCAGGTTAAATGTCACTGCTGCCACATTTATGGAGAGCAAAAGGCCACTGCCCCAGCCCGTGTTTCACAAGACACGCGGATCTGGAGGAGCACGAGGCTCTCCAGCCCTGCTCCTGCCCTGGGCACAGCTGGAGCTTTGCCTGCCCCGCAGGGACAGGCTGGGGTGACACCCGGAGTGCCTCCTGCAATGCAGGCTCCGCACAGAGCTCCAGGCAGCACGAACCCGGCTGAAATCGCCTCCCTCCAGCCCAACCCGGGAGCTTCTCGCCTTCAGAAACTTCACCCACCCGCTCTTGCTCTGCCTTGTCTTCCCCTTTTGTTCTCATTATCTATTTATCGGGATAACGCAGACTCCGAGCCAGACCCACTGGAACCCTATTTTGGGAAGTAGCAGTTCCTCCTCCCAGCCACCCCAGGCAGCCCCAGAGCACCAGCAACACCCTCGGGCTGCTGGACAGGCCCCGGCAAGCCCCGGGACTGAGCTCCCCCCCGAGCAGGAGCGGCAGGAGGGCGACAACGCCGCTCGTTTCTGACAAAGGCTTTCCTATTAAAGAAGTATTTGCACAGGGTGCCGGAGGTGCCGGCGCGCTCCCTGTACAGCCGTTCTGTTCCCAGAAAGTTGTTCCTCTCCATCTCCGCGGCTGCTTCCCCGATTCCTGACCTGCGCTGGCAGCTTGTCCCTAAAGCCCCCGCACGCCCCCGCCGCGGACTCTCCGACAGACGGGCGGACCCCGACCCAAAACCGGGACCTGCCCCCGCTCCCGGGGATGGCAGCGCGGGACCCCCGACCCAAAACCGGGACCTGTGCAAAGCCGCCCCCCGGGTGCCCCGACCCCCGGCCCTTACCAGCTCCTGCCGCAGGCGCCGCAGGTGCTGCTCCATGGCCCGGCTCGGCGCGGGGCCGCCGCGGGAGGGGAGGGGAGGGGAGGAGAGAGGGCTGTCCGGGGGCTGTCCGGTGTCCGGGGGGCGGCTCCGGGGGCTGGCCGGTGTCCGGGGGGCTGTCTCGGAGCTGCCCGGTGTCCGGGGCTGTCTCGGGGCTGCCCGGTGTCCGGGGCTGCCCGGTGTCTCGGGGGCCCTGTCCGGGGCTGCCCGGGGTGTCCGGGCTGCCCTGTCTCGGGGCTGCCCCGGCTGTCTCGGGGGCTGTCCGGGGGGCTGTCTCGGAGCTGCCCGGTGTCCGGGGCTGTCTCGGGGCTGCCTCGGGGCTGCCCGGTGTCCGGGGCTGCCCGGTGTCCGGGGCTGTCTCGGGGCTGCCCGGTGTCCGGGGCTGCCGGCGGGGCAGGGCGCAGCAGGGCGCGCAGCGCGGCGGCGGCGGGGCCGCGTGTGCGGGCGGCGGGGCGGGGGCAGCCGCATCCCCCCGCCCGGCCCCGGCGGCCGCAGCCCTGCTGGAGGCGGCGGGCGCTGCTCCGGAGCCAGCCCAGCGCTCCGCCCGCGCCCGGAGCGGGCCCTGCCCGCCGCGCGAGTTGTGTGCCGCGGTTTGTGGCGCTGCGCGTTCCGCGCGTTGCTCCGCGGGCGCGGACCACCCCGCCGAAAGCACGGATTAACCTACATGGCCTTAATCGGGAGAATTGCAAAGCCACCCAGTTGCGGTGTCCCCGTTTTGTCCTCGCCGCGGGCCGGGCTGCTCGTGCTGTGCCCGGCCAGCGCGGGGGACGCGGCGGTGCACCCCGGGGACACACACACCCAGGGACAGGGACACACGCACCGGGCCGGGACAGGGACAGGGACACCCGCAGTGGTGGCGGTGTCCGAGCGCCCCTTGCCAGGGCCGCGGGGACAGGGCTCGCAGGGCCTCCGCGGGGCTGCTGTCGGGACAGGTCCCCTCGCTGCGCTGTTCCAGCCCGTGCCACTCCGCGCACGCAGCACCTGCAAAACTGCGGCTGGGGGATGCCGCAGCCACGGGTGAGCCCTCCAAGACCGGGATTGTTTTATCTCAGATCAACAGCCTCTAATATTGCTTCTCACCCCAGGACACCCGACAGATGGACAGGCGAGCAGTGAAAAAAAATACAAACACAAATACAAACACTTTTGGATCATCAGAATTCATAATTGTGCTGAATTTGAAAGGGTTTGAAGTTTTGAGTGTTTCTCACAAATAAATATTATTCTCATCTTATTTGCAAAACGTGTTGTTTAGATGATAAATGCTGAGTCCCCTGGGATAATTTAGTCTAAGTTGCTCTGCAATGCTAAAGAACTTGATAGGAGGAGAAGTACTACTTTGTGTTTTCTAATTTGGGATTAAAAATGTAATTACTTGGTTTTTTCCCAGAAATTTCACAAAGACTGGCTAAATTTTTTGCCTCTCCACGTCTTTATTTTTTGGAGGAAAACATTTTTTATAGAAGGTAATAGGATTTGGTTTGTTTGCTTGTTTGTTTATAAAATCGGTTTCAGTGTTTTTGAAGGCTGACCTTTGTGTCAAAATCCAATTTAAATGGGAAATTTGCGATCTGCCCTTTCACATGTGTTTGGGAAACACTCCAGAGTTAATGTTTATTGATCCTTCCAGCGTCTGGGTTATTATGGGTCAAAATGTCCCGTCTCCTCGCTCATTTCAGGGTTCCCATTTCCCATCCGTTCAGCGTGGGAACAGCATCTCTCTTGGAGGCCCGGCAGAATGTGGGGCAGTAAAGGTATTAATTTATTGAAGAACTGACCTTATCAAAAACTGAATCGCTTCCAACAGGCCATGCCATGATGCCAGTGGGTGCTCGCCAGTCTCGGCTCTTGCTCACAGTCTAAGCTGCTAGCCCAGCTCTGATTTTCCCTGCAATCTGGCAGGATGTGTTGGCCAGCTGGCTGTTCCCCACGGGCCGGGTGCGGGTGTCCGCAGCCCGTCCCAGCATATGGCAGCCAGGCAGGAGCGAGGCATCGGCAGGCTGGGATGGCCCCAGGAGCCATCTGACTGTGGCAGTGCAGTGGTGATGCCAGTGATGCCCGTGACACCCAGTGAGTGACACCCAGTGATGCCCAGTGATACCCAGTGATACCCAGTGATGCCCATGACACCCAGTGACACCCAGTGATACCCAGTGACACCCAGTGACACCCAGTGACACCCAGTGATGCCCATGACACCCAGTGATCCCATGACACCCAGTGATGCCCATGACACCCAGTGATACCCAGTGATACCCGTGACACCCAGTGATACCCATAGCACCCAAGTGATGCCCGTGACACCCAGTGATACCCAGTGATACCCAGTGACACCCAGTGATGCCCATAGCACCCAGTGATGCCCATGGCTGTTGGAGGGATCAAACTGAACTTACACAATGTTTTACCTTCAGCACATGTCAGGGATTCAGGAGGCCACCTGCACGTGTGCAAGGCAAGTGGCAGATGCTGCAAGCTCCTGTGCCTCTTGCAAGACACCAAACTCTGTGATCTTCTGGCAGATGAACAGGAAGAGTTTCTAGGCTCTGTTTGGCTCTGCTAAGGACATCTTTTTGATCTGTTTTCCAGCCTCCGGGGCTGCTCCTGTCTCAGGAGACTGAGAAAGGAGTTCATGAGCACAGAATAAAGAAAAGACCGGAATATTCATGTGCTCCAAACTCCTGGGAACTTGCAAGAGAAAAATCTGAAATATTTTCTCAGTAGGATTTCCTTACTAAGCAGCATTTTTCTCTTGCGTGTAGACAACTGGTTCAAAGCAGCACCGGCACCTCATGCCAGGCCCTGCGCTCCTTCCGCTCTGCCGTGGTGTAACCCATGAGCAGATGGTGCAGTGCACTGGAAAATCAGATCTCCGAGAAAACACAGGGCCAAGAATAAAACTCCCTGAAGCAGAAAGCTACATGGTTTATTTCAGGATAAAAAGAAAAACTGAGATCCTTGGGCAAAAATTAGAATACTCCTTCAGAGTGGAGTATTCCACTTCTGTGAACTGCCTCGTTCATTCCTGATTGAGGAAACATCCATCCCTTCACAGCTGAAGGCTCATCTCATTTGTTGTCTTTCAGTTCATTGATCTGGTTTCTCCAGGCTGCCACGTGACTGTTCTTTGCTGAACTAACAAGCGTGGTTATCGCTGAATTTTCTGTCCTTTCGACTTTCTTGCACACTGACGACAAACCTTTCAGAATTTCCTCCCACTTCAGCTGCAGCGTGACCTGAATTGCATCCATCCTTGTTTAAACCCACTGGGGCAGAAACACCCAGCCACGACAGGTAAGGATGTAATGCCAGAACTTTGCCTGGTTTTATATTTGTGCATAAAGAGATAAAATAGCCCTGGAAATATTCCTGTTTCTTCCATTAAGTCTAATTTAGTGCATACAGTCTCTGCACTTGTGGCCTTTATATATAAAGTTCTGACATGGCCCAGCCTCGCTGTGCCCCATCCTCAAAATAAAAACTTCTAACGCTGCTCCAGCCGAATTCCAGCTGCTGGCATTGCTCTGCCTGCACTGGAGTGCCAGGCGTAAGGAGCAGGGCAGCTCCTTGTGCAGCTCTGCCTCGTGCTGAACATCTATTGGATTTCCTCTCGGCTCGCTGCGTTTTCGTGACCTAGATCCCGCTCATACGAGCTCAAAAAATAATTTAGCAAATCTTGGTATCTAAGATTAAACTGGGATGATGTTTGTTTATTTGGAGGAAAACAACAGGAGCGAAATCCTGGCATTTCTCTCTGCAGAGCTGAAATAGCTGCTGTGACCCGATCCCTTGGGTCTCCTTGCTTTTATCTGCAGCTGCACCCGGGCCTGTGCCTGTGCTGACTGCCCCATGCAGCTGGGATTCCATCTGAAATCTGGGGAGTTCTCCCTGATCCTCGTGAAGAATGGGCCTGACAAGGAACCCCATCCATTCTGCAGGAGGCACTGAAGTGAGCCTCAGATGGGTGCAAGACATCACCATCCTCCTCCTCATTATTTACGACAACTCCAGCAGCAGACTCGCTGGGAAGAGCAGCTCTGTCCTCGCTAAAGCAACGCAGAGGATTCTGCTGCTCCCCAGACTCGCTGCTCCTGGTGACTTGCCACGCAGCTCTCTTTTCCAGAGGGCAGGTGAGTGTGCAGGGTGCTCAGAGCCAGATTTGGGTGGTGAATGTGCAGCCACTGTCCCTGCTGGGATCAATGGCCCTTTCACTGTCCTGGCCTCCACCGCACCGAGCACAACCTCAGTTTCCATGGCAGGGTAAACACAAACACGTCCCACACTCCAAAGAGTGACTCACACGTGCTGCAGAGAGCAGAGAAACTTCCCTGTCTTAATCTGAAAACATCTGGGAGAGGAGGATGAGATTATCTCACTTTCAAAATATTCTACAAATATTATGTAAACCAGATTTGCTCTGAATAATTCCGTGTCTTGGCAGATCTGAAAGACAAATCCTTTGAAGGCAAAGGAATAAGGCAAGGCTGGTGCCTGTTTGCAGTAGCGGTGTCCAAATCTTTAATGAATATATTCTTAAAATAGATACAACCCAACACTTCTGGAAGCCAATACAAACCATCCGCGAGCATTTCACCTCGGTATTTCAAAGAGTCACAACAAGAATTTAAGTGTTGGAAATGAAGAGTAGATTTATAAGAACAGGAGGAGATGGATAAATTTGTGGGAAGTATTTAGTACAAGTCCTAAGTCCTGGTATTGCAGGTGTTAGGCTGAAATAGTCTGAAATAGTCTGAAATAGTCTGAAATAGTCTGAAATAGTCTGAGATAGTGAGCACCCGGCCTGGAGCATCAGCAGCACCACTCAGAGGTGTCTTAGAACATCACTGACCTAAAGCTGCTACACTGGTGTCAGGGGAAGATGGATCCTGCATGGAATTAAATCAAAAATGTGGTGAGCACTTTCTTGGAGGAATAAAACATGCTCTCAGTGTATATGGGAGGGAGAATTTTCCCTAGCAGAGCTTTTCTACATCCTAAAACCTCACGGATTTTTATGACCCCAAGCTGGGGAGTTTATATCCCTGCCACAGAACCTGTTATTTCAGTAATACTCCAGCTCTGAAGGATGTCTCATCTGCTTCGTTTACCAACCCAAATCCTGTCCCAGGACCTATTCTGCCCGCAGAGCATTCAGATGCAATGTCAAGATTTCCAAAGGCTGCTCTGAGCAGGGATACTTGCTTTGGCTCTCGCTGCGAGCAGAAGCAAAGCCATGTCATGGCAAAGCTGCAGATCCTCCCGGCAGGGCTGACATGTGAGGGTCAGCAGCCTCTCTGAGAGTGACCGTGCAGAGTGTGAATGTCTCATTAGCGCACCCAGAGGATCACGCCTGTCTCCAGAGCGCCGTGGTTGTACTGCAGCCTGCACGACACCTCGGGAGAAAAGGAATGGGCCAGAGAAACAGAGGGGAGCAGTTCCTGCAATGGCTCTTGGGGGCTGCTTTGTCACCTCCTCGCCGCCCTTCCCCCCAGGAACAGTCCCTCCTCACTGCTCTTTCTTGTCTGTTCAAATCACATCAATTTAAAAGGGTCATGAAAGGCTCTATTTAATCAAATGTTTGTTATGTCCAGGTGTCTTTGTCTGTCTCCTTTCCCAGATTTATCCAGAGACAATTAGCTCATGTTGGAGACTCTTTCCCCTTGAGGACCAATGAGAATATCCACTTAAAAATTAAAAAGTAATTGGAACAGCGGCATGCCTGTGGATCCTGTTACCTGTGCTCTGGGTGCAGCCCCAGCCAGCTGCTGTGCTCCCTTGGCGGAGGGGAGCTCTCCAGACTGGAACTGCTCTTTGTCCTGCAGGGTCCAGTGTTTGGTGCTCAGGCATTCACAGGAAAATGTCACCACAATAAAACACAGCCGAACAGAACCGGACAGACTTTTCTCCCCCATCAGGAATATAGACATGAGGAATTTCAAAGGCGTGACCAAGCCTGTGATACACCAAAGCCATTAAAATTCGTTTTGGCTGCCCGGCACTGTAAGAATAATGACACAGTGTATGTGCTTGTACAGTAGAAGCCACTGTGGAGATTTTCCAAATCCCCTCGCAATGAATGCAAGCTGCGTGTCCAGGGCCTCCGAGGAGCTACCATAAAAGCTGATATTCATAAACCCACCCACGATTTAAAATAAGTGGCCTACAGAGGGTAGCAAGTAACGCACATACAGATTAACTCATCTGCCCTTTGCTGAGTGAATACCACGCTGTTAATTTTTTGGTAGGAATTTTCTGTAGGCTCCTAAATCGTGTGTTCTGTGAACTGTGTGCTCTCCTCAGGGACGGGCCCGGCCCCAGGAGCTCAGGGCGCCCTGGGACAGCGCTCCCAGGCTCAGAGTGGGGCTCGGGGTGTCTGTGCAGGGCCAGGAGCCGCACTCGGGGTGTCTGTGCAGGGCCAGGAGCCGCACTCAGCGGCGGTTCCGGGCTGTTGGCGGTTGTACCGAGCGGAACCGGGGCGGCCCCGCGCCCGCCCGCCCTGAGGCGGAGCCGCCGCCATGCTGCCTGCACGGCGCCCCCTGGCGGCGCTGCCCGGCGCGGGATTGCGGCGGCTCTCGCGAGACTTCCCCGTCCGCTCCGCCAAGATGGCGGCGCCCATGGAGGCGGCGGGCCCGTTCCGCACCCGGGACGTGCTGCTGCCCGGCGGCCCGGCGGACTTCGGCTCCCTCCTGCTGTCGCCGCCGGTGCTGGCGGGGCTGCAGGCGGCCGGGTTCCATCGGCCGTCTCCGGTTCAGCTGAAGGCCATCCCGCTGGGGCGCTGCGGGCTGGGTGAGCGGGCGGGCCGGGGGCTGTCCCGGGCCTGTCCCGGAGCTGTCCCGGGCCTGCCCTGACCCCCGTGGCCGCTCTTTGCAGATCTCATCGTGCAGGCCAAGTCTGGCACCGGCAAGACGTGCGTGTTCGCCACCATCGCGCTGGACGCGGTGCTGCTGGAGAGCCCCGCCACGCAGGTGAGCCGGCCGGCCCCTGGGCAGGGAACCGCGGCTCCGGGGGTGCGGCTGCAGGCCCCGGGACACCGCGGGGGAACAAACAAACACCGCGGGGAAAACAGTTAGCTCTCAGCGCCATCCTGCGGCTCTCCTCCTCCCGTTTAACCCTTGCCCCGCGCAGATCCTGATCCTGGCTCCCACGAGGGAGATTGCTGTGCAGATCCACGCCGTGATCACAACGATTGGCGTGAAGATGGAAGGGCTGGAGTGCCACGTGTTCATCGGAGGGACTCCGCTGAGCCAGGACAGGAGCAGGCTGAGGAAGTGTCACATCGCCGTGGGCTCCCCAGGTGGGGAGCAGCTCTGCTGGGCTCGGGGCCCGGTGACCCTGCACGGTTCAGTTCTCAGCCCCGGCACGCTGGGTGGGCTGTGCTCGCTGCCACTGATAGGGCTCAGCCTCAGAGTGAGACACAAACTGTACGGAATTTAGAGATCTTGGAGGAGATAAGGTTTTAGTTAGAGATAAGCTTCATTGGAGTTAATTAAAATAAATAGGTAGGCCTCGATGAAGTTAAGAGTTGGTAGCTAACTCACAATTGATTGCTGGTCAGCACGGTGTTTGGTTAGCTGGGTTCAGAATGAAGAATATGGAAACTGACAAACAGCTTCTAGGAACACAAGAGAATTGTGGGCCAGAATGGGAGTTCTGCCAAGGGTTCATTTGTCACATTTGCATTGGAAAGGTAGAAAGGTCAGAACGAGGAAGACTACATTTACTTCCTCATTTTGGGACCCCTCCCCATGAAAGGGACCACTGACCCATTTCAAGGAACAAACTAGGGATGCTCAATAGCTTGGGAACTAATTACCATGGCGGGGAATGGGATGTACCAAAGCTATGAACATGTGTTTGTATTTTGGGTATTCAGTACCTGTACAGGTAAAAGGGCTCTGTGATCACCTGTAGATTGCAGAGTGTATTTGGGAGCTCTCCTGCAAGAAACACACACTTTGTAACTTTAAACTGTCAGGGAGTTTTGTCCCTCACAGCTGGGTATCGGCACTAGATCAATATTGGTATTTTTTTAATAAATGAAGAGGCGGTTCAGGAATACTTCAGCAGTTGGTTGCTGGGGTGTTCGGGGTGTCTGGAGCTGCCTCCTCTCTCCCCTGCAGGGCGGATCAAGCAGCTGATCGAGCTGGACTACCTGAGCACGGCCAGCGTGCGGCTGCTGGTGCTGGACGAGGCAGACAAGCTGCTGGAGGAGGGCAGCTTCCAGGAGCAGGTCAAGTAAGGCAGAGCCCTCCCGTGGTGCCTGTGTGCTCAGCTGGGTGCCCGAGTGTGAGTAACTGCCCTGCTCGTGTCCCCCAGCTGGATCTACTCCTCCCTGCCTGTCAACAAGCAGATGCTGGCCGTCTCAGCCACCTACCCCGAGTCCTTGGCTGCTGCTCTCACCAGGTACATGAGGGAGCCCACGTTCGTCAGGCTGAACCCCACGGACCCCAGCCTTCTTGGTAAGCACCTAAGGGCAGTTACTGTGGTTAGCAGTTGAGGAGGGGGATGCTGAAACCAAAACACGTGCCTTTAGAATGCGTGGTTTTTCATAATGTCACCCCCGAGTTGTTCAGTTTATGAGTATTGATTCCCTGTGCTGATGTAGTGAATCTTGAAGTGGAATGAGAAGGTCTTTCAAGGCCTTTCCAACCCACACCAGCCTGTGATTCTGTATTTTTAAAATACCAGTGACAAATGGAACTCTCTGCTTTTTCTATCCATTCAAAAAATTTTAAGAAAAACTTCTCCCGGGGGCTCTCATGTGTGTCTGTTTGCAGTTTCCCTCCAGCTGCAGTATCACATGTTTACAGAACTCTCTGCATGTGTTTCTGGCAAGCCCTAATCTGTTGTTTTGCTTTCCTGCTCAGGGCTGAAGCAGTACTACAAAATCGTGCATTCCCATCCCCTCCCACATAAAACCTTTGAGGAAAAAACCCAGCACCTGCAGGAGCTGTTCAGCAAGATTCCTTTCAACCAAGCCTTGGTCTTCTCAAATCTGCACAGCAGGTAAGGCGTTTGCAGTTTGAGAGCAGTGCTGGTCGTGTCCAGCCAGGGATCAGCTCATGGCTCCTGGGAGCCCCCAGAGCAGGCTGCAGCCTTCAGCTGTGGGTACAGCCTGGGGAGTGCAGTGGGCAGTACTGAAAATCTCCCCGTGCAGTCCTTGGCTGCAGAGAATGACCCAGCCCCAGGCAGGGCTGGGGTTGTATTTCCAGTGCTCAGTGTGTGTGTGTGTGTGTTCCCTCAGGGCTCAACATCTGGCTGAAATACTGACGTCCAGAGGCTTCCCTGCCGAGTGCATCTCAGGTGAATCCATTCACAGTTTTCTGATTCCACTGAAATTGTGCATAAATGTGACCTAAAATAGGAAAATATATCTTAAATCTTGCCTTGCAGGGCCTCTGGTTAAATGGCTGAGAACAGCATTTGAGTCTTCGTAGGCCTTTTAAGACTCAGTCTGCAAGGAAAAGAATTTTTTTTTGGAATGAGTGACCTGAGTTTTCCAGTTTTGTTTGTTCCTTCTTTACTCATTTGGAGCTGATGTTTGAGGAAGTTTCTGACTTATTTCTGATGATACAAAGCAGCATTTTCTAGAGTGTGAGGGGCATAAAGATGAAGAAGGTAACCTGCTTCTAATTGTTATCTTCCTAGGCAACATGAATCAAAATCAGCGACTCGATGCCATGGCTAAATTAAAGCAATTCCACTGCAGAGTCCTGATCTCCACAGACTTGGTGAGTTTTTACTGCTTTCAAACCAGCTTCTTACAGATTCTATTTCAAATTCATTAACTGCTCTGCAGATTTTACAGCATGCAGGAGTATTGCACATAAAGTTACTTCAGAGGATTAGATTTGGCTTGGAATTGGAGAGAACAGCAACGTGCTGATCAAGCACCATGCACTGTGGCTCATTTTCTCAGTGGAGCTTAGACATCACCCCCATTCCCCATCTGCCTGCCATGGCAGGGGCTGGGATGAGGTGTTGCTTTAGGGCCCGTGCAACCCATCCCATTCTGTGCTCTGGCTCAGAAATAGTTGTCAGTTTTTCTGTAGCTCTGCTAAAAGCTGCTGCTTGGGCAGCGTGCTGTGGGTGCCAGGCACACTGGGGTGACTCTGGGGAGGCTGGACGTGACCCCACTGCAGCCCTTGCAGCCTCCCGGGGGCTCCGTGTTCATTTCAAGCTCTGTGGAGTCACTCGGCTCTCACTGCCCTTTTCTCCTGCTCCCTTCCTGCAGACATCTCGTGGGATTGATGCCGAGAAGGTGAACCTGGTCATCAACCTGGACGTGCCCCTGGACTGGGAGACCTACATGCACCGCATCGGCCGCGCCGGCCGCTTCGGTGGGACAGCCCTGCTGGGCTGAGCCCTGGGCCCTGCTGGGCTGAGCCCTGAGCCCTGAACCCTGCTGGGCCCTGCTAGGCTGAGCCCTGCTGGCCCTGCAATTAACTCTGCTCTGTCCCACAGGCACCTTGGGGCTGGCTGTGACCTACTGCTGCCGTGGCGAGGAGGAGAACACCATGATGAAAATTGCTCACAAGTGCAACCTGCAGCTTCTTCCTCTGCCAGGTAGGTGCTGTGCTGGGGATGCAGCTGGGCTTGGTGGTTTCCTGTTAGTCAGAGCTTCACACAAGCCCAGGGGGCTGATGTGTGGCTTCTCTGCTGAGGCTGCTTTGCTTTTAGCCCACGTTCTTCACACTCACCTGGCAAGGAATGCAGTGTTAGTCTTGAGCTGCCTCTGGTGCCTCCTGTGAAGGAAATGTTCTGGCTCTTTAAGGGGTTGGTTTGTGGCCCTCACTTGATGTCTGACATGCAGTTTGGAGAAGCTTCTCTGGGTGCTCGTGGGGGCTGCAGAGGGAAGGATGCCCCTGACTGAGGCTGCTTGCTTCTCTTCTGTGCAGAGCCAATCCCCCCTGGAATGATGGAGCAGTTCGAAGGTGGGCAGGTAGAAGTTAAACCTGCAATACCCACGGGTCCTGTGGTGAGCTGTGACACTGTGTGTCCTAAACCAGAGCAGCCGGTGCTGCAGCCTGTCCAGAATGGCTTTCCAGACACACCTCAGCCTCCCTCCAGTCTCCCAAGGGATAATTCTTCTGCAGAAAGGCCAAAAAAGGCTCCGAAGCAAAAACAGATGAAAAAGTGCACAAATCCTGCAAATGTAGAGAAAAATAGAACTCCCCAAACTTCCAGGTGTCACACAGAGCAGAGGAACCAAGTGAAACCCCTCTCCAGGATGGATGAACAGCACAGCACTCAGGCTCCAGATGAGGAAGCCTTAAAAGAAAATCTTCCCAAAATTCCATGCTTGTCTTCTTTCAAAACCCAACTCACCAATCCCTGGAGCTTCTCAGATTTTGTTGAAGATTATGATTATTTCATTAAAGAAGGGTCAGAGAGAGAGGTGGAGATTTTAAGAAGTTACTCAGGCCCAGGAGAGCAGCGTGGGCTGCCCAGAAATGGGGATGTGGAGTGGGAAGAGGTGGAACACCACCTGGAGATGGAGCACCAGCCAGAGGTGGAACACCACGTGGAGATGGAGCACCAGCCAGAGGTGGAACACCAGCCAGAGACAGCAGCAGGCGGGGCTGTGTCTGCTGACAGTGATGGCTCAGAGAGCTCCAGGGCTTCCTTTAACAGCAGGGCACACGCCTCGTGCTCTGAGGCCTTTTCAGACCCACAGGAGCCAGCTGCTGTGCCCCCAGCACGGCGGGGCCCCGCGGGTCTCTGTCCCACACCCGAGAGGCCTCGGGAGCTATCCCACAGCCCAAGGCAAAAGGAAGTGAAAAAGAAAGTCCCAAAACAAAATGCCAAACAGAAGAGAAGCCACAAGCATCAATTCTGCAGTCCTGCCGCGAGCAGAGCTGAGCAGGAGCGGAGCTGCAGCTCCTGGGAGGATGCTGCCCACGAGGCCTGGGGCTCTGAGGACTTCTGGAGGTGTTACTGCCAGGCCTGGCAGAGCTACTACACAGCAGTATGCCACTACAGCAGGAGCTACTGGCACCTGAGCTGCAGCAGTGCCTGCCACATCAACTCAGTCTATCTCCAGGAGCTGCTCAGGGATGGGGATTGATGTCCTGCTGCTGCTTGGGACCAGGGCTGGACAGGGCCTGTGACAGCAGGCTCTCTGGAGGACACTGACAGGAGACAGATGTTGTTTGAGATGGAGAAAAATGGTGTCTTTTTATAAGCAGCTGTGTCTGGTAAATGTTTTACACTGGTCCAGTGACGGTGTTACAATTTGTTAATAAAAGGAGAACAAAGACAGCTGGATGCTCAGTTGGAATCTTTACAATCCAAAGTAAAAATAGGATGATAAAAGGCAGCCATTGCCACACAAGAAATTCAGAAAGGAGAAAATACAGAGCAATCCCACTTGTATTTCATGGAATCCCAGAGTGGTTTGGGTGGGGAGGGACCTTAAAGTTCACCTTGTTCCACCCCTGGCCTTGGGCGCTGCCAGGGATCCAGGGGCAGCCCCAGCTGTGCCCTCCCTGCTGCCTCCTTGCCTTCCCCGTGGCTCTGGGTGAAGCTGAATTCCCTGTGAGGCCCCGTGGCCTGTTCAAAGCTGGTGCTCATCCCCTTTTCCCTGATTCTCCTGGTGAGCAGGCACTGGTTGTATCCCAGTGAAGGGGCAGAGGGAAACGAGCATCTCGATGCCTGTATTGCTGAATTAAATCCAGTTAATTAACTCTGTATAAATAACATTTCTGTGGCAAGGTGTGCGGCAGGCTGTGTGGTGGAGGATTTAATTATGTAGAAAATGTGCAGCAGTCATAATTGGTCTGTCCCTCTGGGTGCAACAGTATCAGGCTTCCCACACTTACAGGAATGCTTTAATTAGCAATGGAATTACCTATTAGTGCTAAAACTAATTGATATTTCCTGTTTGGCTCGCACAGAGCTGTCCTGGGGCAGGAAAAGAGGGGAGTGCTGGCTGGCCGGGGGTGCTGACCCTGGGCTGCCACTGCACTCATTTTAAAGCTTTTCTTTCTGTGCTTTGTTCCTGCCTCACTCCCTTTGTGTCACAAATGACTCCAGGGAGGGGGTTCCCCTTTGTCTGCATAGTTGGAAAAGGCCAAGACAGCCTGATTGTGTTTCCAAGATGAATTTTTGCAACTCTGAACATTCCCAGAGGGGACCCTGTAAGAGATGCACTTGAGGGTCTGCATTACAGCTGGCCTGGGACATCTCACTGATTCTGTTAATGACTGCTCAGGGAAGAGTTCACTAGTGTTTAGATGCAACTCGAGTGGCCCAGGTCAACACCCAAAGTTCTCCAAAAGAGCCTCCCAGAAGTTTTGAGAAGAAATTGCAGCATGCTGTTGGTATTTGTGGCACATACTCTGTTTAATCCGGATTGGATACATCAGGTACAGCAGTGGCACGAGACTCAGTACTGTAAATGATATACAAGTTTCAACATATGCACTACAATTCCAAAAGAAGACAACAGGAAACTTGGTTCTTCTAGAAAGTTGTTCTCCAAGGAAGCTACCTGCAGTTGTGTCCGGTACATTTCGTATCTGTCCTCTGACATTTGTAAAGCAAAGCCCATTTAAAGTACGAAAATAGAAAATAACCAGGTAGAGAGCTTCTTACAACATAGAACTCCTAAAGAAAACACCGTTGCATTGGAATGCCCTACTGGTTTATCAAAAATAGACCATCACACCGATTCCAGAGACTCGGTTGGGCCGAGGAGCCCCCGGAGCTCCCGGTGGTGGTTGAAGAGTGGGGAGGAGTTGGGTGTGTGGGGACCTTCCCCAGCTGGGGCTCTGGGGCAGCCCTGCTTTAACCAGGGAGGGGAGGGACACACGGACACACACGGAGGGACAGACCTGACTGGGAACAGGAGGAGGGACTGTCACAAGCTCTCTGTCACCTGAAGCGCTTCTGGCGCAGGTGCTGCCTCCTGAACAGCAGCAGCAGTTCTGGCACTGCCTCCAGAATTCCCTGTGGCATTTTGGGGTGTCAGGAGCCGAGCTCCGCTCGGTGCAAGAGGAGGTGCTCCTTGCTCTGCAGGATTGCCAGAGAGGTGAAATGACTCCTTCGAGGTCACTTAGTGATTGCCCAGGAGCTCAGGAGCAGAGCCCAGGCTGCTGAGCTCAGCTCCTGCTGTTCACTCCTTCCCTTTGCTCTGACACTTCTAGAAAATCGCCGTGGACAGCGTTTTTGGCAAATACAAAGCCTAAAAACTCGGGCTCTAAACCCTTGGATCTGCTGCAGTTGGCTGCAAGTGTTGGAGAAAAACAAGTGTTCTAAAACAAAATATTGAGCTAGACTGGATGGGGGAGCGCCGTGGAAAAGGTGTTTTAGGTGTTTCACCGAACTTTAAAAGCAGAATTAAGTTTGTGGTTCAAAGCTACTGATGCTCACCAGCTCTCACGAGTGCTGCCTTTAACTCTGCCTTAGTCCAACGATTAAAATATTACAAAGTCCAAGGGATGTTGCAACACATAAACTAAATGTGAGTTTTAATTTCCTGCATTTTCTTTACAATACGTGTAAGATGCAACATGTTTGCAACCTCTTTACTTAACAAAGCAAACTCTTGAAGGAAATGTGCATTCTTTTGCTGGTATTAATCTGATTTTCATGCACACACTTTAAGCTGTCTGGACTAGCATGGCAAATGCTGGGTTACACTACAGGAGTATTACCAACAGGCGAGGTTAAACAAGTGGTGTTGGTTAAACTTGGTCGGTCTGGCCAATTAAAGAAAGATGGATTTTGGATTACCCACGAGCTTTATTCTGCACTAAAGCCACGTGTTACTTAGGGTGTCTTTTTAAGGGAACTGAAAGGAACAGGGGCTTTTAGAAAGAGTTGATGGAAGTCAAAGCCTGTGTGTGAAAGGTGTTTTTCATCATTTGCTGCCAGCTGGGTGTGAATCCTGTTAGCAGCTGAATGCCAGGTGAGAAGAGAGGAAATCTATTGATAGCATGGGCTGAAAATCGGTGAAAGCATGTTTCCTTCAGAAAAAGCTTTGGCAAGGAAATAAAATGCTCAGAAAAAAGAGTTGCTCCTTTGATTTTTAATATTGCTTTAGGAAAATCTGAAAAAACAACCCCTTTCCACTTGCTTTCTGTACAAAGAATCCTTTTTTACCTCTTTTAAAGGAGCTTCTCTGCAACTATGAAAAGGGGCAAGGAATGAGAGGAGGGGGAAGGCTTGGAGCTGAAGTCACAGCAGGGATGTTCTGCGGGCTCACGGGGCTGTTCCAGAGCCTCCCCTGCCCCTGCCCTGCCCCTGCCCTGCCCCGGTGCCAATCCCAGTGCCAATCCTGGTGCCAATCCCGGTGCCCATCCCGGTGCTGGCCTGCAGAGGAGCCCGGCTGCAGCAGCCCTGCCCGGGGGCAGTGCCAGGTGCTGTTTTCGTGGGTCAGGGTGGCTGTGCCCAGGGGGATTGGGGTTCTGGAAAGGCAGGGCAGCCCTGGGGGCACCGGGGGGGAGATTCTGCCTCAGGAGTTCTCAGGGGAGGATCCTGCAGGGGTGGATCCCTGTCGCTGCAGGGTGGATCCCTGTCCCTGCAGGGTGGATCCCTGTCCCTCCAGGAGTGGATCCCTGTCCCTGCAGGGTGGATCCCTGTCCTGTCCCTCCAGGAGTGGATCCCTGTCCCTGCAGCCCCCAGAGGTGCACAGTGCTCTCCTGGGGAAAACCCAGGTTTTCCACCACGCAGTTCCAGGTGCTTTTGGATGCTTTACTTGGGCAACTTCAGAGGAGAAAGAGAGCTAATGCCCCCACTGAAAATACTTTCAGCCCTGTTCCTCTAGGCTCAGGCTTCCTTAATTCGGTGTGTTTCTGTGCCCTGAGAGCCTGTGCTGAGAGCTGGCAGCGTGGGGCAGCGCCTGCCCCGTTCCTGGCAGAGGCAAAGCCGTGCTTCCCAGCGAGGGTCACAATTCCTGTTCTGTGGAAGAAAGGCCGTGGCAATCGGAGCCCAAGCAGCCAGCCAGAAACTCCTGGAACTGGTTTTCCTCCTCCTTTTAACCTCTTGAATCTGACTGTTGTGCTCCCTTTGCCACAAAGCTTGACTGACAGGGTAGAAGCCCCAGCTCTGGGCGAGGGCTGCCACGAGGGCTGCTCCGGGTGCAGAGCTCCACTGAGCCAGGAATGGGAAAGGCAGCACCAAGATTCCACGGGGAATCCCTGACTCTGTAATTTCCGTTCCTGTCCCCTGTCAGCGCGGGGCATTTCGCCCTCGCTCTGTGCCAGTGGAGAGGAGGTTGCAAACCTGGCAAGGGGTGGAGAGCAAGGCCTCGGATCTGGAGGGGCAGGGGTGCTCAGATGATGACAGTTAATGAAAACAAAGCAAAAACTGAATTAAAACATTGAAAAAAAACCTCAGTGATGGTAAGATTAACTGCAGTATAACCTCGTACAGGAAGCAGCAAAAGGCAGAGCACTTTAATCTTTTAAAACAGGACTAAACATAGTTTTGGGTAACATATTACAGCCCTGGAATAAATGACTGGAAGCTGGGGCAGCTACTGGAGGCTCAGCCATACCCTGGGGTTCCCAGGATGGTGTAGGGTTCTGAGGAGGGGGTCGAGTTGATGCAGCAGCCATTGCTCACACACAGCAGGAGTGCTGCCAAAGCAGGGTGCAGCTCCTATGTGTAATCAGCATTAATTACCTATACATGTACGTGTCTGTAATTAGCTATATGTGTGTGTATATGTGCAGATAAATATTACATCGGGACAGGTTATGACAGATGTTAAAAAAAACAAAACATCATCCCTGCGCTGAACCAGCCTCAAACACTCTTTGAGCCATTCCTTCAGCTCTGATGTTGTGAAATCCCTGCTCAGGAGGGGACTGGGGTCTTGCCCTGCTCCCTGCAGGCTGCTGGGGACCGTGCTTGGGCCGGGGGTTGTGCACGAGCAGGGGGATCAGCCAGCCAGGCAGGAGGGGATGCTGCTCCCTCTGCCCTCCTGGATCCCCCGGGAAAGGGCACTCCAGGAGGGCAGAGGGGCAGGAGGAGCTGCTCCTGGCAGGGAGCAGGTGTGTTTCAGGCCAGGAATTTCCCTTGAGGAAGGAAGGAAGGTGCCCGAGGAGGTGCCAGCCCTGAGCACGGCTCAGCCCCAGCAGGAGGCACCTGCAGTAGCACACAGTGTTCTCAGGTTTTGGTTAGCTGTTAGCTCATGATGAGACTTTTCCCAAAGTGTAGAACTGTGAGTAGAAAAGGCTGTCTGTACCACACGTTAGCAAATGTTTCCAAACTCCAGTCCTGCTCCCCCTTTCCGGCGGGTCCTGTGCTGGGCCTGGAGAACTGACCTCGTCTATCCCCAAAATCAATGCAGCCAGGAGCCACGGGTGGCACAACTGGAGCCCTCAGACTGGGAAAAAGCCAAATACCTCTCTGTCCATGCAAGACATTTGGCTCTGGGGTAATTATCATCAAGTATAAATCCAGACATTATTTGGCTACTATTTACAACGGGTTACACGTCCAGTGCTAGCAAAGGAAATTCTCTGTAGGAACCAAGGTAAAAAGCATGGGCATACATTACCAGGAACCTCTGTTAGACTCAGGAACGCTTGATGCAGTTGAGTTCAGTGCTTTCCTTCTTTGCCATTTGTGTGCACAGTATTAAAAAAGAATCCTACCGTTTTTTTCCCTTTTTAAAAATACAGAGCTGTAGTCTAGTCACACTCTTACAAGTAAGTGATAACAAAAATAGAAAGCAGATACCCAGGTGGGACTAAAACTCTACTAAAGCCTGTCTTCTTTTTTTTTTTGTTGTTGTTGTTTTTGTTTTTCTCCACAAATATGTTTCCACAGACAATAATTAGCAGACAAACACACTGTTTGCAATTGCACTGTATTGACCTGAAAGGCGGGTACAAAATAGTCTAAATCGGGGGTGGCATCCGGGGAGGGAGGCGTGGGTGTGGGTGTGGGTGTGCACGGGGGCTGGCACGCCCGGGCTCCTGCTGGGCACCGCCGTGCCCGCCGCGCCTCTGCACGCTCACACTCACACACACAGCCACGCGGGGCTGCTGTGACAGGTGGCTTCTTTTGTCTAACTCTTTTCCTACAAAAGAAAAGAAAAATCAGTGAGATTTTGGTTGGTTTAAAGGTTCTGCTCCATGAAGAAAAAAAAAAAAAAAAAAAAGAAAAAAATTCACAAAATCTATTGTTTTTCACCTTTTCAGTCATTTCCTCATGAATAAATATTATCCATTAAAAACCTTTAAAAAGGTGCTGCGATACACAGTGTTATACTCCGCTCTCTCCGGGGGCTCTGCCGCCGTGCCGGCTCCTCCCCAGCTGTGCAGCGCTGCGGGCACAGCTGGCGCTGCGGGCACAGCTGGCTCTGCCCTCTCCAGCTGTGCAGCGCTGCGGGCACAGCTGGCGCTGCGGGCACAGCTGGCTCTGCCCTCTCCAGCTGTGCAGCGCTGCGGGCACAGCTGGCTCTGCCCCCTCCAGCTGTGCAGCGCTGCGGGCACAGCTGGCGCTGCGGGCACAGCTGGCTCTGCCCCTCTCCAGCTGTGCAGCTCTGCGGGCACAGCTGGCGCTGCGGGCACAGCTGGCTCTGCCCTCTCCGTGCGCCGCCGGGGCCGGGAGGGAAGGCGGGGGGCTCGGCGGGGGCTCGGAGGGGCCGGGCAGCCCCGGGGGCTCACAAGGCCGACACCTTGACGATGTTGGCCGCGCTCGGAACGTTCGTGGCGGGCCCGGGGCTGCCCGGGCCGGGTCTGCTCTCGCCCTCGGGCGTCAGCGCGGGCGGCGTGGGGATGCTGATGATGGCTGTGGTGATCTGCGCGGCCTTGCAGTTCGCTCTCAGCCCGTCGTCCGACTTCATGTTGAGGCTGGAACGGCTGGAAGACAAATTTAGTGCTTGGCTTGTTTCTCAGAATGAGGCAGTGGAAAGGATGGGGACGGTGGTGGCTCTTAATCAGGATCTCATTCAGCTGAAATATTCAGAGACTCCATTTGAACGCCCCCCGTTCCTGCCAGGCACCATTTATGTCTACACAGATTACTCCGAGCTTTGGTAACGTTCCCCCCGGTTAGGAGACAGCTTTTCACAGGGCGAATTGTTCTGTTTCCATTTCCTTCTTGCATAATTCCAGTTTATTTAAGAGGACATCTAAATACACTGGCCTGCGTAGTGCATCTTTTCAGAGCACAGGTAGTTCTTTCTGAGAAAGATGTTGTCTTTCTTGCATTTCAAATACCTCTTTCATATTCACCGTCCCTTGATCTTTCCTATTTTACTTCTCTCTGCAGTAGTTTCAAGGATGTGACAGCTGGGAGCATTCCTATTAGATCTGCATCAATTGCATCCTATAATTAATTATGGGGTGAAAATGATGGGTTGATTTCTGTGCATCTGCACAGCTACAGGAGTCTGCTATTACCAGCCCAACGTGTTCATTTTCGACACCAGGCCTGTCCTTTCAGAATGAAAAGCTCCCAGTGGGGAAGCTGCTGCTGCTGTTCCCTGAGTGACTCACCCGGGGACGGTTCCTGATCCCCCAAACACCCAGGAACTGGTCCCACCCCGATGCCTGGAGTGGGGCAGCCCCAGGGCCTGGGTGCAGCTGCCAGTGGTAACCAGCACACCAAAAAAATAACGACTGAAAAGCTTTTTCTCCTGTCTCCATCCTTGCCCGGTTTGGTAAGCAAGTGAAATAAGTGTTGACATTTAAAATATCACCAGCATCTGATTTAGCACCCAGAACAGCTGACATTCCCCTGACTTACTGCTTCAGGTGCTGCTTTAAAATACTGTCACACTGAAACTGAAATAGCTGGAGACTTGTTTTGTGCTTATTCATTCATAATTCATGCTCTGAAATGCCCCTCTGGCACCAAGCAATCACTTGCTGCCCTCAAGGCAGCTTTGTTTTGGTTTCTACATCCATTTGATAGGAGTGGGGAGAAGAGGAATGGGACACTCAAAACCAGCCCTGGTGCACAAAAAACTTAATGGGCTGAGGGGGATTTAGGAAGTAATTTAGTATTTGCAGGAATTACATGGTGAATAAATGATTCTTTTCCAGCAATATGTGCATAAAATGAAATTTTAAACATTTTCTATTAAGGCACACTTTACCTGTGTCCTTTATGGCTTTGTAGGTCTCGGCTACTAAGGCACCATTGTGAAATTCCTCTCATTTGCTTCCCAGTGATGCTTAGAGTGGCAATTTAGGCTTTTGGACAATGGAAATCAGTGGAGTGTCCCGTGGGACCACCTCAGCCCTCCAGCAGCTTTGGCTGACAGACACTGCTGGCCCGTTGGTTTTGCCACGTGCCCGTTCCCTGGGGAGCCTGTTCTGTGCCTGCCACCCTCGGGGACAGAACCTTCTCCTGATATCCACCTTCCAAGCTGCCCCGAGCCTGGCTTCAGCCTGCTGCTTCCCAGGACGGGAGCCCCTTCCCGGGAATCACCACTGGGGGGGGGAGACGGAGATGCTGCCACCAGCCCCTGCCCCTGGCTGGAGAACAGCCCTGCACTGGGCACAGCTGGGCACAGCTGGGCACAGCCCTGTCACCCTGCAGCTGGGCACAGCCCTGCCACCCTGCCACCCTACAGCTGGGCACAGCTGGGCACAGCCCTGCCACCCTGCACAGGGCACAGCTGGGCACAGCCCTGCCACCCTGCACTGGGCACAGCTGGGCACAGCCCTGCCACCCTGCACAGCCCTGCCACCCTGCACAGGGCACAGCTGGGCACAGCTGGGCACATCCCTGCCACCCTGCAGCTGGGCACAGCCCTGCCACCCTGCCACCCTGCAGCTGGGCACAGCTGGGCACAGCCCTGCCACCCTTCCAGCCCCGCACAGGGCCCAGCCCTGCCCCCTGCCCCCTGCCCCCTGCCCCCTGCCCGCCCGCAGCGGCCCGGCGCTGGCAGCCCGGCGTACCTGGCGGCGAGGGAGGGCTGCTCGCTGGCCTGGATGTGGATGGTGCTGAGCTCCTGCATGCTCCGCAGGCGCGTGGCGGGCACGCTGCAGTTGGGCAGGTGCGTGCTCTTCTTGTGGCGCCGCGAGCAGCACGACGTGGCCAGCCCCGCGTGGCTGGACAGCGAGGGGCTCCGCGACGAGGGGTAGTTCTGCAGGGAGCTCTCCATGCAGTTCTGCTCGAACAGCTGCTCGTCGATGAACTCGTGGTTCTGGCAGGGAGAAGCAGAGCTGTCACTGTGGCTGTCGCTGAGGGACACGGCCAGCCGGGGTGGCAGCCCCTGCGCTGCGGGAGATGCTCTCTGTGCCTGCACGGGCACTCCTCAAGGAAAGGGCTCTGCCCTCGCTGCAGCCGGGGGGGTTCTGCTCAGCCCTGGCAGCAGGGAAGCAGCAGCAGCTGCTGCAGCGACAGAGGCCGAGGCCATCGCTGCTGCCCCGCGCGCAGCCTGGCGCGGTCAGTCTGCGGGGCTGGAATTTCTGATCAGCTTTTGCTGGATTCCAGAACGGCCTCAAAAAGTCTGGAATGCCACGTGGTTATGAGACCCAAAGGAGCTCACGCTCCTTTTCTTCCTGCCTGGGTGGCAGGGTTGTATTTCATTTGGATTTTGTGTATTTCATTTGTATTTCTGTATTTCATTTGGATTTCGTGTATCTCATTTGTATTTCTGTATTTCATTTGGATTTCGTGTATTTCATTTGGATTTCGTGTATCTCATTTGTATTTCTGTATTTCATTTGGATTTTGTGTATTTCATTTGGATTTCTGTATTTCATTTGGATTTCGTGTATCTCATTTGGATGATCACCTGGCCAGAGAACCCAATACTGGCAGCGGCTGTTGGGCTCAAAGCATCCCTGCAGTGCATGAGCTGGGGGAAGAAACACAGCACTGAAGAGGGGGAGGTGTTCAGGGGAAGGGAATTCAGAAAGCTGAATCTGTAAAGAGCTTTTGTGGCAAGGAACAAGAAATCCTGAAAGAAAGAACTCTCACGTGTGGCTCAGAACACCCAGGTAGAGTGAACAGACCTCATCCAGTCCCTGTCAGCTCCAGAGAAGATGGGAAACAAAAGCAACCATGCTGGAGGCAGCCAGCAGATCCCACTGGAACAAATAACAGCTCCCACGGGGAACACGAGCACTGGAGAGCAAGGGGAGCCACGTGCACACGCTGCCCAGGACAGGAGCAGAGGGAGAAGGAAGCAAACACTGTCCAGACACGTCACAGAGAGCACAGAGAAAACAGATCGAATTGAAAAGGAAATACCTTGATGGTGGAAGTTCGCACAGATAACAGGGGATCATCCACAAGATAGGACAATCCCTACGGGACAACATGCCAACAGAAGATAAAAACACAGTTCATTGTCCATTCCAGCATCCAGAAGTTCAGTCCCAGCACCGCATCTCTCGCCTCAGCATTCCAGCTCAAGTTTGAATGGGCAACAGAACCTTCTCTGAGGCCCCTCAACCAGAACCCTCCTGAGCATTCAGCTTCTGAGCGCTCCGTTCACGGAAACAGAGCCGAGCCAGAGCAGCTTTACTGCTTGGAGCCTTTGGGAGCCAAAGGCAAAGGCAAACAAGGTGATGCACAGGTCACAGATTGGGGTTGTTGTGCTGTTGTGTCACCAGTGGACTCTGGGGTTTGATCAAACTCTGTGAAAGCACAGAAGAAGGGTTTGGGTTGAAGGACGGGCTCGAGGCACTCAGCACTTGGAGAAAATACAGCATGTGAATGTCCAGACTCCATCTGGGAGCTGGAATGGGAGGGAAAAAACCTCCTTTTGTTTGAACCAACTGCATCTGCTGTGGGAATATGGCAAAGTGATCTCTGTGGGGCAGCTCCAAGGTCTCCAGGGTCACTCTGTCATCTGACACAGCAGATCTGGGGCCATTCACAGCCACTCAGCTGGAAGGCTGTGCCAGTGACAGCCCCGAGACCAGGCCAATAAATAATGCACTCCGAGAATCCTCTGCCTGCTTTCAGGAAGGGTGAATTGCCCATTGAAACAAGCTTGCAACCATGGTACATTCCTCATTCCATTCCTGCCACTTGTTCACAAAATGATTCTTCAGTGTTTAAAATGCTTTTACTGCAATTTAAATCGTCTGTTGCACGGTGTTTTAATAGACTGTGTGAAGTGCAGGATCTCCACACAAACCCATTGACCCTTCTGGCCTGATAACTCCAGAGCAGCATCCAAACCTGCTGCCTGATCTGGGGCTGCACCACAGCAATAACCGGCTGAAGAACATGAGGGAAAACCCCTCTGTGCAGATTCTCCTTCTGAGTTTCAATCCAAATTCAAGCAGCACTGTTTTTGCCACTGTTTGCTGAAAAAGAGGAGCATTTGGAACATTTCCAGTCCCGTGACTCATTGTCTGAGCAGCTCTGGGAGCTGGACGTGGGCAGCCTTTGCCAGTGAGGTGGGCTGACACAGCCAGGCCACCACGCCCGCTAATTAGGGCACCACAGCACTAATTGGGGCACACTTTGGCCCCTTCCTCCAGCCGGTGAGCGATGCAGCAGCCGGAGCAGCCCCAGAGCTGCTCGCCTGGCCCTGCCCGGGTCCGAGTTTCCACGAGCCTTTCCAGAAGGGCAGAGGCTGCAGGCAGGGCTCAGCTGTGCCAGCCCCAGCCACCCTGCTGGAGAGTGGCCCTGGGAAAGGTGGGCCGCAGCTCTGAGGGTTTGGGGCAGAAAGTTTTAAACTGAAGAGTCAGGTTGTGAAATATCCGCTGGCGATGTAACATTGAAATAAAGCACGAGCTGTGTCCAACGAGTCCAGTAGCCATTGGTACGGGAAGAACCAGATCACTGCCCTTGGCACGGGACCCTCAGGGCTCCTCGGGCCCAGGTCACTGTCATTAATGACTCAGCTTCTTCCCGTGCGCCCCTGAGGCCCGGGGGCTGCTTTTCCAGCACAAGCCAAACTATGGAAGTGAAGGTGATTTGTCTAAAGGAAACCCTTGCAAGTCAGAAATCAAAAGTACACTTGATGATGGATGCAGATAGAAAAAGGCATGAATATTTCAAGTGTTAACCTCTCTCCATTCTCCCTAGAATGAATCATGGTATAGATAATGGTTCCTTTACTGCAGAACCTTTTATAAAAACCTGGAAGCAAAACATGTGTATCAAATAAATACCTGAAATGTTCCCAAAGACTTCTGCATACCCAATCAGTCGCTGATGCAAAATAAACCTCTCCCAACACCTTGCAGGATGCAAACAGAACAGTCGTGCTGCACAAACTGGCTTTGAGATAAATCCCCTGCCCTTGCAAGAGATGAGGAAAGGAGTGTGCAGCCTGCAAACCCTCGGGCAGGGCTCATCCTCCCTGAGCCCTCTCCAGGGCTGGGGGCTCTCCTCCCAGCCCGGGGCGCTGTGCCAGGCGGTGGCTGCGGTCCCCAGCAGCATCCCCCAGGCAGCAGAGCTTCCCCTGGTGTGCTCAGCCCCACTGACGGGGGTGGATGTGTGACTGAAGGGAAATGACTCGGGGCCTTTCAGGAGCCCCGAACAGACGGAATGCCCATTCAGGGATCTCCCTGAGCCCCGGCTGGCACCCGCGTGTGCTCGGAGGAGCTCGGCTGAGAAGCTGGGGCAGCTCTGCGCAGGGCAGGGGATGAGGGCAGCACACAACCCCACCCGAGTCCCTCCGCAGGAGCCGCTGCTCTCAGCTCAGGAGCGCCTTTCCCCGCTGCAGGCTGTGCCGGGAGCCCGGGACGGTGCCGGCCCCGGAGGGATGTGCCGGGAGCCCGGGCAGCCCCTTCCCGCGGCCCGGCAGGGCTGTGCTGGTACTTACGGTTGTTTTTTCCAGGCAGTGCAGCAGATGGTGGTGTTGGCTTTCGATTAAGGAGGTGCCTTTAGTCATGTGCTGCTCCTCCTCGGTGGATCCCTGAACAGCCACAGAGAGAGGAGGGAACAAAACCCAAACAGGTGTGAAACCAGGAGAACAGCCGGGACCAGCAGGAGCTGGCACAGGGGGAAGGACAACGATTTCAGAGCTGCCAGCTTTTCCTCCTGACTCTCAGGAGGTTTCCTCAGGTTTTTTTCTTAATGATTTCTCTTGTCCAGCCAGGTGGACTCAGATGTGAGCCACAGCCTGTGTGCTCCTGGTACTGAGAGCAAGGGAGGAAATGCAGGAGGGGCTGCTGACTTACCACGTCAAGCTCAGGAACCAGCAGGCACAGAAAAAGGAATCTGTGCTGCTGTGCTTTCCCAAAATACAGGAAGACTGCTGAGCCTGCCCTGACCTTTGAACGGCAGCAGCCATCCCTGCCCCAGAGCCTGCGCCAGGGCAAAGCGAAGCTGGGCAGGGCTGGCCCTGGGCAAAGCTCTGAGCCAGGGCTGCACAGCCAGCGTTTGGGGTTCCAGGGTATCCAGGATGCTCTGCTGGCTGCACAGCCAGCGTTTGGGGTTCCAGGGTATCCAGGATGCTCTGCTGCTGCACAGCCAGCGTTTGGGGTTTCAGGATGCTCTGTTGCTGCACAGGCAGCGTTTGGTGTTCCAGGGCATTCAGGATGCTCTGCTGCTGCTGGAGCTCTGCTCTGTGCTCTCAGTGTGTCTGAGGATGATCTCCTCCAGACAGGGACGTGCACTGAGGAGCAGCTGGGTGCTGTAAGGTGCCTCCAGTGCCTCAGCAGTAAGGGGGGGCTGTAATGCCCAAATCTGAGAGGAAAAAATGGATGTGCACAGCTTGAACCGCTGCTCAGGAGAGGAAACGGGTGGCAGAACACGCTGCCAGGACATGGCTTGTTGACCCAGTCCAGCCCTGGCTCAAGCCCTGCGGTTAAACACACCCTGTGCCCTGCTGCCCTGCTCCGGGTGCCATGCCCTGGGCTGCTGCTGGCATCCTTCCGTGGGGGAGCCACTCTGAGTCTGCAGGTGCCAAGGCACAGCTGAGGTGGCACACTCAGGAAGCTGCCTTCCCGAGCACAGGATTCATAGATTCCTGTGGGAATGCATCTCAGGCAGGTTATGGATTTTTTTGTTGCTGTTGTTTTGGAAGATGAACATTCCCAGATGTATTTTTAGAAGTGGCCTAAAAAAAAAAAAAAAAATCGGTGCCATTTTTCTTATTAACAATCCTCCTGATGAGGGAACAATCCAGCAGGTCCTGCTGGCTCCTGCTGAGATGGCTGACTCCACTGGAGCCTGGGCTGGAATGTTTCCCATGGAGCTCCTTGGGAGCCCTGAAGCAGAGATGATGCTGCACTAAAACACTGGGAGAAGAGAGAAGAAGAGCACATATTGCAAACACGATCTTCTTTATGAGGATTTGCCTGAGAGGAAATCAAAATGGGATCTGAAAGCCAGGACAGAGCTCCCCCAGCTCTGGCAGGGGAGCCAGGGCAGTGGTTAGGCGCTGGCAGCACAGCCCAGCCTCTCCCTCTGCCCATCCCGGGGCTGGGCTCGGCCCCGAGGGACAGGAGGCACCCGGAGGGCCAGGGACTGCCCCCTGTGCCTCATCTTCCTTGAGCAGGAGCCCCCGAGGCCATCCCGGGTGGGAAATGGGCACCAGGGCCAGGGCCAACACCCTGGCATTTGGCATTTTGGGAGCAGGGCTGAGGAGAGGCATCCTGCAGGCCTGGGCTCTGCTTCAGCAGCTCCTGGCTTGCTGCAGGCAAACAAAATCTGGGTCTCCAGCAGCAGGGTTTGGCTGCAGCCAAGAGCTGGTGGGGAAGAGAGCTGTGCTCCTTGAGCAGGGATGCCAGCTTGGCAAGGCTTGGATGCCAGTTGCCATTCAGTTTGCTCTTGGAAGACATTCAGGGAGCTGCTGGTGGCTTGGGGGGAGGCTGCAGCACACGGTGGTGTCAGCTCTGAAATCCAAAATTCTTCCACTTCACCTCGATTTTAGTGCTCCGTCAGTGGGCCCTGGTGAACTGGATCAGGGGCTGCACTGGCCCGGCCCAGTGCTTATCTGGGGCTTGTGAAAAGGCACCAGAGCTCCCAGCCTTCTGCTCCTGGGATATTCACCTCCTGGCACTGCAGCTAAAAGGGAATTTCAGCTGTACAAGGAGATTAGTGCTAAGAGGATATGTAGGCTGCTTCCATGGGAAGGATCTCACCATCCCTCGAGCACTTTTGACATAAAGCTCACTAAAAAAACCCTCTAAATGAGAAGAAAACAGTCTGAGTACTTCGTGTCTAGATGGCAAATGCCCCAAATCCACACGTTTGTGGAGCACGAGGCTGCACTGTCGCTGGAAGCTGATCTCCTTCCTGCTGCTGCCCTTGGACGAATCCTTTCCTTGCTTTGCCTTCCCTTCCCTCTGCTGGAGGCTCCTGGGGGGCTGCAGACCCCTGGGCCCCCAGCTCCCACTCAGAGAGCTCGTTCTGCTCCGGCCCCAGCTCTGCTGCTCCTCCTGCATCCCAGGGAGAGTGAAATTGAGGATCAGATCCCAAGGGAGGCTGCACAAACGAGTTCTAGGTGGCTCTGGGGCTCAATCATTCTTCATGTCTCTGTCTTCGCTCCCCACGTGCACGACAGGCTGATTTATTTGGAATGAAATCCATGGAATGTGCTAATACCTGCTCTGGTGTTGATCAGGCTTAATGTAATAACCTCCTCTCGTGTCTGCTGCTTCTGCTGAGCAATCTGAGCACTTCAAACTTTCCTCCTCCCGAGCAGCCAGAGGCCTCCAGAGGCCTTTAAAAATAAACCCAGCACCAGGCAGCCCGAACAGCAGCTGGGGAACGTGTCCCTGTCCGGCTGGGGATGAGCAGGGAGAGCACATCAGGCTCTCAGAAACAAACAGGGGGTGTTTGCAGGGTGGGAGAGCACATCAGGCCCTCAGAAACAAACAGGGGGAGTTTGCAGGGTGGGAGAGCACATCAGGCTCTCAGAAACAAACGGAGGGCAGGGGGTGTTTGCAGGGTGGGCTGTGTGACCCAGCCCAGCCCCAGCAGCTCCGTCACAGCCAGGATCTGAGGGAGCTGAGGAGCTGCTCCTGGCTGTGACCCCGCGTGTGACACTGAGTGTGACCCCATGAGTGTGACCCCATGTGCCAGGCTGGGGATGAGGGGGAGCGAGGAGCCAGGGAGGGGCTGGCAGGGACAGGGGCAGGGGCAGGGACAGGGACAGGAGCAGGGGCAGGGGCAGGAGCAGGGACACTCACCGGGAGCTCCAGGGCCTCGTTGAGCAGCCCGTTGCGCTTGCTGTGCAGGTAGGCGTTGGAGCTGCCCGTCTTGGCCACGCGGATCCGCGCCAGGCGCGCCTTCTGCAGAGACACAGCGGGTCAGGGACAGCGGGCAGGGACAGGAAACAGTGGGGTTTGGGATGGGAAACAATGGGGTTACAGCTGGGAAACAGTGGGGTCAGGGATGGGAAACAATGGGGTTTGGGATGGGAAACAATGGGGTCAGGGATGGGAAACAATGGGGTTTGGGATGGAAACAATGGGGTCAGGGATGGGAAACAATGGGGTTTGGGATGGGAAACAATGGGGTCAGGGACGGGGGAACCAGCACGGGGTGCTGCAGGCCCCTTTGTGCTTCCCAAAGTTCAGTTTTGGGTGAGATACAGAGCACTGGAGACTCGTCCTGGCCGTGCTCGGGTGGCAGGGCCACGGTGCACGTGAGGTGCCCCATTTCTCACCTTCCCCCCACAGCCTGGGCCCTTCCAACCCCTCTTTGTGTCGCAGCTGTGTCCTTGTCCCCTGCTCTGCTCGGGCTGCAGCAGCACAGGGACAGTGAGCCCAGGCCTGCGCCCTGCAGTGGCACTGCTGCTTCATCAGCTGTGGCATCTGATAAAATAACTGTCCAAAAATACACATCTCCAGGGGCACAAGAGAGGTGATAAAAAGCAGTCCAGAATAATGCCAACAAGAAAAACGAAGACCCTACCTCTTCCTTTTTGCTTATTTTTGATCGTTCCTTTTAGCATTTTCCTTTTCTTTTCAATTGCTGCCTGCCTCTCTGTCGAGCGATTTGCCTTTTTTCTTTTCTGCTGTTAATTTATGACTCAAACGCCATTAAAAGTAAATACATTAAATAGCTGCAGCTATTAAAAAATAATTACATTGTGCTGTAGTTTAAAATGCTGCATAATCCCTTAAATAACATGGAGCTCGTGATTTTCCCTCCTAATTAGAGGTGCTAATGGGTAAACGCTGTAGGAAGAGGAAAGGCAGGAGGCAGATATCTGCAGAGGCTCCAGAGAGTGGAGCCATTTCAGGGGCTCTGTCCCTGTCCAGGGGCGAGCCACTCTGGCCCTCAGTGCTGGACACGTTTGAAGCATTTGCTTAACCTCAAGACCTTGTGCCCCTGCAGACAATTTCCCAGGCAGAGACACGCACAGGGTAAAGTCTGCAGCTTTAACTGGGTGACACAGACTATGACCAGTCTGAAAAATAGGTCTTCTTTCGACCCCCCCCAAAACGGGGACATCTGAAATTGGCTTTATTTTCCACACCTCACCTAGATTTGCTTGTCCCATTTTAACGCTGAGCTCCTGATCAGTGTGACAGTGAGAGCTCTGTGCTGGGCCAGGGGCGAGGCTCAGACTGGGAGCACAGCGACAAATGAAACTGCATCTCCACTTTTCTGAACCCTCTCCCAAGCTGCTGGGCTGCTCGAGGCCTGCAAAGGACTGGCCTTCGGCTGTAACCTGGAACAGAATCCATGGGGACTGCTGCCAGGGAGTGGGGCTGTGGGAGACAGCTGGGATGAAGCACTGAGCAATATTTCCCTTCCCAGGGACATGGCATTGTCCCTCTGCTCCTGATCATTACATTCCCACTAAATGGTTTCTTCCAAACACAAGCACGTGCCTTTGTGTGTCTGTTCCCTACTCTTCACAGGGCTCTCTCTGATCAGGAGTGCATTTTGGGTGCAGTGGTGCTTTCCCAGGGATGCTCTGATGGTGCCACCCAAGGTTCCCATTTCTCTCTGCGCCTGATAAAACACCAGCTCCTTTGCTGGAGGAATTGCCAGTGCCCAGCTCCCCTCACCTGAAGCAGGGAAGGTTCATCCTCATCTCCAGTTCAGTCAATTGTTCCAGTGGATTCAGGCTCAGGCTGTTGTAATGAACATTATTCCCTTTGCCTCCGGGCTAGCAGGGGATCAAATATTAATAGCTGTACTCCACGTGGAGTGGAGACAGTTCTGAGGTCTGCTCCCTTTTCCTTTTGAAACAGGGCCACTTGCTATCTAAATAATTAAGCCCCACAGCTTTTGTAGTTTAGAACAGACGCTGTTATTTTAAAAAATGTCAGTGGGGCAGGACAGAAGTTAATCCTGCTCTGCTGCACAAAGCATTGGCTGGATCGTCACAGCGCCCAGCTCCGCGTCCCCACCGTGATTAAATTTGGTAGATATCTTGATTAACTCAGCTAGAGAAGTTAATTAAAATTGGTGCCTAAAATTGGTTTGGCCCTCCAGACAGTTTCCTCCATTGGACTAGAAACAACCTGAAAGCAACAGCTCAGATTTTTCCATGGGTGTCTGTGTGCAGATGTGAATTCCCTGAAAGCGGCGCTGTCGGGTGGCACGAGCTCTGCCCGGTCTCTGGGCACCTGTCCTGTGTCCCTGAGGGCTCTGGCACTTTGATCAAGCCTGACAGCTTGAAGGAGGGTTTAGGATCTTCCAGATTCTGCCAGTTTTTGCCACATGTGGGCTTGTTTTAGTCCTGCCTGTCCTGCAGAGCTCAGCGCTGCTGGCCCGGGCACAGAAGATGGGCAGGTGGAGGCCCGTGCTTCTCTGCTGCAAACATCATTTTGGGGGGGTGGCTGTCTTCTGCATCTTCTGCCCCAAATGTGACAGACTAAAGGTCACGGGGGCCGAGCCTGAGATCACTGTTACTGAAATAACCCCTGCACAGAGGCTAAAAAAGGAAAAGCAAACGGCACACTGTGTCTGCAGGAGATGGGGAGAGGAGTTGCTAGGAAACCACAGGATCTCAAAATGCATATGACCTAATCTGGAAGATAATTTATATGATGAAAATAATAATACTAATGACAGCCACTTACAGGTTAGAATGATTAATTTGGATATCTTGGAGCCCACGTGTTTCTCAGAGCAGGATGGAAGGCAGGGCTCAGGAGCTTCTGGGCTTTGCTGGGTTTTCAGAAACTGGGGGCTCACCATCAGCAGTGAAGACCTGCACAGGCGGGGAGGGGGCAGCATCCTGGGTGCCTGCCCTTCCCAAAGGGACTGGCGGAGGAGAGAGAAGAGCCTGAGTTCATCCTGGTGCTTTCTGGAGAAGTGCAGGGAGCAGGAGCTGCTGGCTGGGAGAAATGCTCACCAGATGGCAGGCTCAGGAAACAGCTAATTATTATTTATTAATGATTTTCATCCAGTTCTTATGGAGATAACGCTCACTCTTGATTTATGTGGGATAAAAAACTATTAAGCTACAACCCATGACACAATTCCACATTTGCCAGACAACTTCAGCTTTCCAGATCTGTCCTTGAGCAAGCAGGGAGTGCAGTACCTGCGTGCCAGGAACTCTGCAGGCCCTGCAGCCCTTCTCCCTCGGGGCACTGGAGCTGTTTTAGCACCATCACTCTCAGGATGAGGCTGGAAAGGCCCTCTGGACCCAAATCATAGCTCACCTGGTCCAACTGTGCAGAGCCACCTCCAGCCCGTGTCCAGGTGGTTTTGGGCCTCTCAAACCCTGCACACCTCAGGGTATTTTTACATTAAAACTTCACCTGATCTAGAGCCACCTCCATCCATGTCCAGGTGGTTTTGGGTCTCTCAGGCCCTGCACACCTCAGGGTATTTATACATTAAAACTTCACCTGATCTAGAGCCACCTCCATCCATGTCCAGGTGGTTTTGGGTCTCTCAGGCACCTCAGGGCACTCACACTGTCCCCGTGAGGCCACAGTCCCTCCTCAGCCTCTCCTCACATGAAGTGCTCTGTCCATGCCCCATCTCCCTTTGCTGCTAAAACCACACCACGAGGGTTCCTGGCAGAAAGTGCAGCTACTCAAGGTAATTAACCGCGTTTTCCGTGCTAATTCCTCAATGATCAATGGTTTGAATGCTGTTGGTGATTGCTGCAGTAGGTGAGCACCACTGCGTGTTTGAGGCTGAAATGAAGCTGCTCTCCAAAGCCACCAGAGGAGTGGTTTGGATCTGGTTTTTACTCTCAAGGTGGAATGTGAAATATTATTTATGATATAGATATGATTTTCCTGCCTTTGTCTGCATCTGTTGCTTGTTTGGGGTTTGGATTTAAATCCTGGATGGAAAGGACTCGGTTGATTCTGAAGATGGAAAAGGTGACGAGCAGATTGCAGAGTTAAACAGAGCACAGCACTGCTACAGGATCTAAGAGGAACTTTTGCTTCCCCTTTTCACCTCTTTTATTTTCTCTAAGAAACAAAGTGTGCACGTTTGGATTTTACTTCCTCTCAAAGCTTTACATTAAATGGCTTTTGAGCCGAGTTCAAATATTCTGTCGCTTTTGCTTTGGGGGAGATGTTATAGAGCTGCATATGGAAATGAGGTAGCGTAGAACTCATTATATTCCTATATAATTTGATAGAACCACTTGCAGTCAGACCTTGATCTTATTTTGGGCCTGTTCATTACTTTCCAGAGATGAAAGATTCCCCTCTCCTCCTCTGAGCCTCTCCTTTTAATGCCACCTTACCCTTGGCACCATTAAAGCAACAGAACATCATTTCCAATGAACTTTATCGTTTAATCTCTTCCAGCTCTGAGGAACATCGTGTGCAGGCTATTTATGGAACAATGCACAGAATATGGAGTTTAATGGGTCTGGGCCCTGCCAGTCACAGATATCCTGATGGAGCAGGGAGCTTTCAAAGGGTCACACTAAAACCTGCCAGGGTGCTCAGGCAGCCCTGCAGCCCTGCGCCTGCTCCCCTCCTCCTGTAAACTTCTTTTTGTGCGTTCTCATCTTGAGCTGAACGAGCTCTGGCTCAGA
This sequence comes from Motacilla alba alba, assembly GCF_015832195.1. NCBI lineage: Eukaryota > Metazoa > Chordata > Aves > Passeriformes > Motacillidae > Motacilla > Motacilla alba. The sequence goes on from NC_052041.1 coordinate 5,631,844, forward strand.
TTTAGTGAAGCTCTCGCTCCTGTGGGGTATTTGTTTCAGAAATTCTTTCCTCTGTTTAGAAAGCTCCTTCTGATTTCCAGCCTGTGCCGTGTGTGTGTCCGTGCTCCAGCCAGGCTCCCAGCCACACCTTGGTCTGTGCAGGGACTCGCTCCGTGGACTGTTTTCCCTTGGCTGAATTATGTTTTACTCAGTTGCTGCAGCTTGGCTGAGACTCAAAGCTCCCTCTCTGCTGAGGTTCCCACAGCCCAGCTGAGTGACAAAGCCACCTCTCTTCCCTTCCCTCTCCCTTCTTGAAATAGCAACAAAAGAATTCCTACGTGTGCTTTTTTACAGTGTGAGTGCTGGAACAGGTTTTTAGAGTTTGGGTCAGAATTGCTCCAGGGATGTTGCTAAAGAGGTGCCCAGTTGTAGTGGGAATAATCTGGAATAACTGGAATTGTTATGGGGTGTAAATCAGGGTGTCAGAACTTGTCTAGAAACTTATTACTTTAGAAAAAAACAATCACAAGAAGAGTCCCTCGTGTGTTTCTGCACCATGAACAGGGATGCTGCTGCTCTGCATCAGTGCAAAGCAGGCTCAGTGTTTCCCTGCAAGCCAAGCGTGATGAGCAGCTGTGATTTATCTGTCTGTCCTTCCTTATCTGTGTTCCCAGAGCTCACTTTTATAACATCTTTCACGCAGCTCCCACCCCCAATTAACAGCTCTGAAGCATTCAGGGGCTGGAGGAATTCGCAGAGCGTGAGCTGGTGCCACATGCCGGCTCCTGGCCCTGATGGATGAGCGCTAATTAGTTAATTAATTAATTAATTAATGTGTGCAGCCCGTGGCGGCTCAGGGGGTGCTGCCCAGCGGGGGTGCCTGAACTCGGGGTGGGAGTGCGGGGCCCAGCCCGGGCTGGGGAAGCACAGCCTGCGGGATCACGGCAGAGCAAAGAGCCCCGGGAGCCGGGCCCAGGCAGGACAGGGCTTCCCAGCCCTTTCTGCTGAGCCAGGTCTCCCTGACAGCCCATTTCAGCCCGCCTTTATTCCGGCATCCGGGATGGAGTGGGAACGTGAGCCGCTACAGCTCCTCCAGCTGTGCTACAAACGGGAACATCTGGCCAGAGGCTGCCACAGCCTGGGCGTGCAGCGGCCAGGACAGGGCCAGAGGGGCTGAGGTGACCCAGCAGGGCCCTGGGGGTGTCCCTACATTCCAGGCTGTGCTCTGCTGCCCCCCAGACACGCTGTGAAACTGGAAATAAACGTGGAGCAGCTTCTGGATACTGGGGAAGGCGTTCCAGCTGGGCATCGGGCCACTGCTGACAGCAGATTTAATATTGGCTTTGGAGTGAGCCCATAAACTGGAGCTCACCGATTGCAGCCCTTCCCTTCAGAGGAGACAGCTCCTTGTCTTATACAATCTGGGACTCGGGGAATTTGGAATAGCTGAACTGATGGAAAATGTTATTTTGCTTTCCTCGATGATATGAAAGAAAAGAGGCAGGATTCCTGGTTGGCTAATTTGTTTGTTTGGGTTTTTTCCCCTGAACTCTATTAAGGGATGTGACAAACAGAGAAAGAGGTACCTAGCCCAGCAAAAATGAAATATCTTCTAAAAAATAATAAAAAAGCTTTTTTTCCTCCTGTCAAAGGCTGTTAAATATCAACAACAACAAAAACATATTCCACACAGATTCATTCTGGTTGAAAAAAACATGTTCTTGTAATGTCAGCCAGCTCCAGTTTTAACCTGATTGTTTCTCTCTCCCCAAGTTCCCAACCCCATCCCCTGCTGGCACTGACTCATGTTCTGTTGCTGAGCTCTCCTTAGACAGCTCCAGTCACTCTTTCTTGCCCTTCTTTTCCACGTTACAAGTTCAGTAACCCACCTCCAAAATTTAGGGTGTCAGCTGAAAAGCAGAACATTTCAAAGCTGACTCCCCTGCTCTGTAGCAAATCAATTATTACAATGGCCTGGTTATTGACAGCTGTGTGGGCTGCTCCTCATGGGTACGGGGATGACACAAGCCCAGAATTCAGCCTTTCCCAGCCCCACTCCCCTCTCCCAGCTCTGCTGCAGCTTCCCAGGGTCTGGAACAGGCTGCTCCTACGTCCTCCTGAGGAACAATCAGACACTTGAGTCCCTGCTCTTCCTTCCTTCTGGCTGGAGCCCCTTGTAAGCATCTCCACAGTTACCTCTTCCCTGGCTGCCTGCGTGCCACCATCTCCTGAGGAGATGGAGAACCTCCCTCCATCCCTTGGAAAATCTCCCTCCATCCCATGGGAGAACCTCCCTCCATCCTTTGGAAAACCTTCCTCCATCCCTTGGAAAACCTCCCTCCATCCTATGGGAGAACCTCCTTCCGTCCCTTGGAAAAACCTCCCTCCATCCCATGGGAGAACCTCCCTCCATCCCATGGGAGAACCTCCCTCCATCCCTTGGAAAACCTCCCTCCATCCCATGGGAGAACCTCCCTCCATCCCATGGGAGAACCTCCCTCCATCCCATGGGAGAACCTCCCTCCATCCCTTGGAAAACCTCCCTCCATCCCATGGGAGAACCTCCCTCCATCCCTTGGAAAACCTCCCTCCATCCCATGGGAGAACCTCCCTCCATCCCCTCCTCTCCCCCGTGCCCAGCCTCCCCGCCTGCTGCTGGCCCTGCTCTGTGCTGGCAGCTTCCACTCATCCCCAGACAAGGTGTCCCCTCTCCTGCCCCTTCATCCCCTCTGCTCTCCCTCAGCCTGGCCCTGGGCTCCCAGCTGGATTCTGGAGCTTGGTGCGGGAGCAGCTCCACAGAAGGGTTCTGTCCTGGCAGTCCTTGCCTGGCCCAAGCCTGTGCTTGGCTCTCTCCTGGAAGCCTGCAGGATGGAATGGGAAGAGTGCTCGAGGCTTGTGCAGTGCACTGCTTGTTCTCAGGGAGCCAAAGGGCACCAGATAATAAATGGAATGAATTGAGCGCCCTCAGAGGCTGTCGTCGTCAAAGGCACATTTACTGCAGGCTTGAAAGCCAGCACGGTGATTACCCAGGGCTGGGAAGCGTTGGCAGCTTCAGTGCAGCCCCTGTGGAAGGCAGCACGGAGGCCGTGCCAGTCCCCCTGGGATTATCAGCTCTTCCAGCAGCTCGGCTCATTTAGCAAACCTAACCAGTACATGAGAAATGCACTCCAAGCAGGGCTGGGGTTTTCTTTTTCCCCACAGCATCCGAGCATTTCCATTTTCCCATTTCCATTTTGTGAGGGGCTGCCCTTTGAACCTCTGCTTTCCCCCAAGCTGAGATCCACAACAATCCTGCTGGATTTTCACCCTGGGGGCTCTCCTGTGTCCCCCATGCCACCCCCAGCCCCTCAGCCCTGCCCGTCCTGGTGTGCTGGGGACAATGAGCTGTGCCCGGGGACTGCGCTCACCCCTCCTGCAGCTCCCCAACAATGAGCTGCTCTCCTTCCCCGCTGCTGCTAAAGGAGCAGCCCTTGAGGAGCTGTCAGCAGCTGCCTCTGCCTTTTCTTGCCGGGGTGGGCAAGTGGGAGGTGTTGTCCTCCACCCAGCAGCATCTCCCGTCTCCTTCTCCTCCGTGCTGCAAGCTGAACACAGAGAGGGGCTCCTCCAGCATCATCTGAATTACAAAGTCATTCTATTGTCAAGCCTTTTAAGTGTCACATTCTCTTTTAAATCCAAGGCTGTGACATTCGCTGAAGAACAGCATCGTTTCAAAGTCAGGAAGGTCTATTCTTAGCACATCAGTCAAAAAAGGAGGAGAAAAAAAAAAGTCGTTGGGGAAGGAAAAAAACACAACAATTTTCCCAAAATGAGCCTTGTCACAAATGATCAATTCCTCTCCCAGTCACACTGACCTGCTCCTCGCTGCATGCCAGAGGACAGAATTTGATGCCACAGCACAAGGAATTAAGATTTGCCAGATCTCCTGGTAATTAATTGTCTCACAGTACAGGTTTGGCAACGAATAATTTATCCTTAAAGCGATTAGATCGCTGGTGGTTAGGTTTTGTGTTTTACTGGGTTTTTTTCTTTTTAAGGAACATTTCTCCTCAGTTGAAGAATAGATGCTGATGAGTAACAGCCACCTCCTGGTATTTTATTCACGTTACTTAAACACCTCTTCCTGCTAGACCAGAGCCCCCTCAACAGCTGAGAGGCAAAGTTAGGATGAGCAGAGCCAGAGGGGCTGGGCTGTGTCCTGGGTTTTGGAGTGCAGCCCCTGGGAATGCCAATGCAGGCAGCCTGATGCTCATACAGCACCTCTGCCTCTCTCGTTGGTCACTGGAAAACCTCAGTCTGAGCTCTGATAAAAAATGAACAAGGTCTGCAGCCTTGTCTTGAAATCTACCAGTACATCATGGAAGTTATGGTTCTCTAACTAAACAGAGCCTGGAAAGCATTGATCCTGGTGCATGCCCAAGAAACTGCTCTTCCATTCAAAGAGAACCAGAATTCACTCAGTTCCTGCTGTGCTCCTAAATTCTGCTGTGAGGAGTGGGTTCTTCACATCCAAGGGCTGAGAGAGCAAAGAGATTTTCCCAACCTTCCTGGAAAAGCCACGCAAATGTCTTTAACTTCAATGAGATGGGGCAGAGTTTTAACTGGTTCTGAGGATGGCACTCAGCTCAGTGTGGGATGATGCTGGAACAAGTGTGGCATCAAAGCAGATCCTAATGTCCCCCTGTAGATCCTGGCCATCTCCAGAGGGACTGTCACTAATGCGTGCCTCTCTCTTTCCTGCTTTTTAGCATTCATGCAGCGCTGATCATGTGAAAATTACTCACACTTCTGACTTGGGAAAAGTTTCTTAACTGAGAAATTCCACCAATATCAAGGGAATTAGAAATTCAAATGGGGGAAATTATACACTGTGTGTGTCAATACAGCAAACCTGTACAAAAGCTGCAATCAATCACATTGGCATCAAAGGTGGTGGGACTGTTCCCTGTTACCAAGTGGATCACGGGCCAAAGGAAAAGCAGAATTAGAGGATTGGTTTGCTCCTGGAGAGAGGGGCTGCCCTGTCCAGGAGCACAGAGCTGCAGTCAGCCCTGGTTGTGACCCTGGACAGTGCCCAAGTCTGGCCTGGCCCATTGCTCTGTGCCTGGGCTGGGCTCCGGAGCAGCTCCTGTCCCTGTCCCTGTGCTGCTGCAGCAGAACAAGAGCTCTCTTTCACAGGCTCCAGTTCTTGAAATGGGCTATTGGGCACTGTCCCCACACACTCCCCCTGAGCATCCCTGTCCTGCCCTTTGACACCTCACCTGTTCCTGTGCCAGGTGAAATCCCAAATCCTCGTGCCTGGGCGCAGCCTCACTTCAGCCAGCTCACTCTGCAACCACTGAAACTCCCTGAAAGGCTGCACTGACCCCTCTGGATCCCCTCTGACCCCTCTGGATGCTGCGGGGCAGGGCACAGGGTGGGCTCTGCCATACCTGCCCCCTTCTCTTACCTCTGCTGTGTTGTGTGTGATCAAATCGACCGCTCTCCCTCCAAACCTCCTCCCCTGCCCCACGTGGGCCGTGTCAAACCTCAGACAGGGGCTCGTACAACCCAGCAGTGATGTGCTGAGGCTGCAGCTGATTCCTGCACGGTTCTGTCTCTCTGCTACTCCCCTTTTGTGTTTTGACTGCCAAATGTTGTGGTTTTGTAGGTCTTGTATCTGAGCTCTCTGCTGTCAGCTCCCTGAGATGCAAGAAGCAGGCACGGCCCAGATGCTTGCCTGAAGCACAAATAACACATTTTTCTACTACTGTTCTCCATCAGGTCCCCTGAGTTCTGCATTTCTGGCAGACAGCATTCCATAGGGAGAAAAAGAACCTCAGGCCTTTGGTTTGCAGTTGCTGTAAAAACCTGATTCTGGCTGTGGTGTAATTTAGCAGATCGAAATAGAGATATAGTAAATCTGTTCCACTCTCTCAGTGACTCAGTGAGCTTCCACAGGCAAAAACTGTTCAGAATTTGGAATATTCAGTAATCCCTTCACATTTCCAGGGGCTTTTGTGTATTCCCAGGGCTCCGGTCCCAGCTTCGAGGGGTATGTGTGCTGATAAGTGCGTGTAGCTGGATGGGTGTGTTTGAAACTACAGAGAGACAACAAGGAGCGAAGCAGCCAGGAGGATAAACAGCTCCTGGGGATGATTTAAGGGTTTTTGTGCACACAGCTATCTGTTTGCTTCAGACAAGTACGTGGGAAAGGTGAGTAATAACAGCCCTGTTGCTCCTGGTGCCGAAAATGCCCCGGCACAGTGAGTGCAGCAGTGGGGCTGGGGTGCATTTCGATGGGGGCACATGCTGTTCCCAAGGCAGGGTGTGTAAATCACCCTGCTTGGACATTTTGATGGGGGCACATGCTGTTCCCAAGGCAGGGCATGTAAATCATCCCACTCGGACTTTGGGTCAACCAGTGTCTAAATTTTGTGGGATCATACGAGTTTATTTTGCTTGTGCTGGAAATGTGGGTAGGTAAGTTATTACCTTACAACATAGAATAGGAGAATTTCCTACAAGAACCCATCCAGTTGTGTGTGAGATTTCCACATCAACCTGGTGTGGAATGGCTGAGCTGGATGCCACTGGAACATTAAAACATGTGGGGGGCTCTGCAGCTGAAATTTGCCAACAGTGGTTTTTGTGACCACAAGTCCTGGAGGAAAGCCAGGCAGGAATCACTGCGGCACATTCAGCTCTATTTTGGGGTGTGTGCTTTGTTTAGGGGGCACTGGCAGTTCAGCGCCTGCCCTTGCTCTGGGGCAGTGGGGGTCCAGCAGAGTCTGTTGCAGGGTGTGAGTTTGGGCACTGCCTCTGTGTGTTTGTGCTGGGGGGTTTGGGCAGTGCCTCTGTGTGTTTGTGCTGGTTTTGGGGCTGGGGGGGTTTGGGCAGTGCCTCTGTGTTTGTGCTGGTTTTGGGGCTGGGGGGTTTGGGCAGTGCCTCTGTGTTGGTGCTGGTTTTGGGGCTGGGGGGTTTGGGCACTGCCTCTGTGTGTTGGTGCTGGGGGGTTTGGGCAATTCCCCTGTGTGTTGGTGCTGATTTTGGGGCTGGGGTTTGTCTGTCCCTTCCCCAGAGCTTTAGGAGCGTTGGCGGGATTTGGCCGCGGTGTGGGGCCGGTTTGGGGCAGGTTTTGGGGGATTATCTGAGCATGCAGGGACGGAGCAGGGCCTGCCGGGCTGGGGTGGCCGGGAGGGGCCGGGCAGGCAGGGCTCACCCACCTTCTGCGCGCGGCGCTTGTCGGCGCGCTGGTTCTGGTGGTAGATGCGGCTGAAGTTGGAGACGATGACGGGCACGGGCAGGGCGATGACCAGCACCCCGCTCAGCGAGCAGATGGAGCCAAAGATCTTCCCCGCGATGGTCTTGGGCACCATGTCCCCGTAGCTGCGGGCACAAACACACGGGAGACCCTCCTTGAGACCCCCAGCCTCGGCAGGGCCTGCCCAGGGCCCGGGGTGGCACCGGAGCCGTGAGCCAGGGACAGCTCCTGGCACTGCCACCCTGGGCTGGGCACGGCCACCCTGCCCCTGGCACGGCCACCCTGCTCCTGGCACTGCCACCCTGGGCTGGGCACGGCCACCCTGCCCCTGGTACTGCCACCCTGTCCCTGGCACTGCCACCCTGCCCCTGGCACTGCCACCCTGCCCCTGGCACTGCCACCCTGTCCCTGAAACGGCCACCCTGCCCCTGGCACTGCCACCCTGCCCCTGGCACGGCCACCCTGCCCCTGGCACTGCCACCCTGGGCTGGGCACGGCCACTCTGCCCCTGGCACAGCCACCCTGGCCCTGGCACTGCCACCCTGTCCCTGAAATGGCCACCCTGCCCCTGGCACTGCCACCCTGCCCCTGGCACGGCCACCCTGCCCTGCCTGGCAGCTCAGCCCAGCACAGAAAGGCCCTGTGTGGCAGGGCAGAATGCTGCTCAGCAATTGCTGGGAGTTGAGGGCACTTTGGCAGGGCAGAATGCTGCTCAGCAGCTGCTGGGAGTTGAGGGCACTCTGGCAGGGCAGAATGCTGCTCAGCAGCTGCCGGGTGTTGAAATTCACCCCTCTCTCCTCTGTGCCTCCTCTGCCTGCGGATGAGCTCCAGCACACCTCAGACTGTGTCTGCTGGGAGCAGGTTCGTGTGTTTCCCCTCCCTGGTATCCAGGTGCAAGCCAGGACTGATTTACACTTCCATTTCAACCCCCAGCAGTTTCCCTGCCCTCTGCACAGTCAGACATTTGGGGCTTGTTTGAAGTCTGCGTTCAGTAAAAGGTGAATTCTCAGGGATATGAGACCAGCTGGAAAATATCCATGCAAAGCCCTGCGCTGGGCTGGACCCAACAGTCTTCTGCTGTAATTCGTGTTGCATAAAGAGCGTGTGGAGCTGTGCGAGAGGAGGCCACGGGGATGCTCTGGGGGCTGGAGGCCCTCTGCTCTGGAGAAAATCTGAAAACTGAACATTGAAATCCAGACAAGCCCCTGGATGCTATCAGAGGGTATTGGGGATTTCTGTGGGTATCTGTGAGATGTTCTGGTGCTTGGTGCAGCTAATGTTGAAAGGAGAAATGATTTATTTCAATTGAGGCTTTGTTTTTACATTTGATGTCAGTCTAGGACCAACAAAGAGGGGAATAGAGTTGAGCTAAGCATAATTTACACCCAAGAGGAAAACCAGACATTTCAAAACACCTTTTTTCTCAGCTGCCCTTCCCGTCCCCATGCAGGAGCCTGTTGGCATGAGGGGCTGAAGAAGAGCAGGGCTCCTTGCATGTTAAACGCTTCAGCCATTAGCCAAGGCTTATTTATCCCAAGCAGGATCCTTCTCCTGCCTTCACCAAAACCCCTCAGAATACCTCAAATCAATAGATGGCTCTTCATGTCTATTAACTTCGTAGCTGCTGCTTTATGCAAAGATCATTTCAAAGCTCTTGCTAAGTGACAAGTTCTTCTACCTCATTTAACACTGCTCTAGAAAAAAATCTCACTCCTCTCCTGCTGGCCCTTAACACAATAAGGCTGAGAATTAATCATATGCCTCAAACATGATCTCAGTGACCCGGAGCAGGGAGAAGAAGCCCTTCTGTGCATTTGCAGGAGTACAATAATAAGTGTCTGGCTCAAGTCTGTCTCAGGGAGTTTTGTTCTTACAAGCAGGCTGAGAGTCTCCTCATTACTGGCACTTGGCAGCAGAGCTTTGGAGCACCACCAGGAAGGATCCAGCCCTTGGGGCAGGAAGGGTTTTGTGGGGAGATGGAGAAGGTCCCTGTCAAATCTCCTGTGAGAGGAGGACCCTGGGGAGCTCTGCAGTGGCTGGGCTGGTGGATTCTGGGCCCCTGGAGGATTCTCCTGCATCCCTGCTCTGGGGATCTGCTGCCCAGGACATCAGTGCCTGGGAACACCTCCCGTGGCCTCACTGGGCTGAGCTGGGAGCTGGAAATGCCAGCCCTGAGGTCTGGGAATGTCTCAGCTTGGTTAGTCAGAGGCAGAGGCAGCCAGAGCCCCACGTCCATCCCCTGCACAGGCTGAGAGCCTCCCTCGGCCTGTGCCAGGGCTCTGAAGCTGCAGCTGCTCTGCTCCTCCACTGGCATCCTCAGCTCCTGCAATATTAATTGCTGGAGAGACTGCTTCTGTGCTGGTGCTTCCACGAGGCACTAATGGCCCCGTGGCATGTTTCTATCAGGTACAGTGCCAGAGGAACGCGGCTCCTGGATTCCAGGTAGTACTAATTAGGCATTTCAAACCCAAAACTTCTTCTCCCCAGACTGGAATGAGAAAACCCAACTGTCCCATTAATTTATTTAGCAAAAGGCAACTTGTCACCTACAAAACTTCTACAGAAAGTGCATTTTAAGCAATTCATCAATAATCTGGTTAGAGCAGCGAGAAGATGGAGGAGTTGGGTAATGATTAATGTGCAGAGGGTCTGAGGGGTGTTTGAGCTGCACAACGCAACAGGAGGCTGAGTTCCTGGGGTTTGATGGGACCTGCAGGGACTCACTGCAGTGGGGTTTGGTGGGACCTGCAGTGGGGTTTGATGTGTCCCTCCTTCCCTGAGGGTTCTGCCAGGAATCCACTCAGATCACGACAGGCTGAGCCCATTTTCAGCGGCTGCGTTCAATGGAAGGTTCACCTGGTGCAAGGTGGAGCGAGATGAGATTTGAGGTCCTTCCAGCCTGGAACACTGCAGGGTTCCTTGCTCTGCTCCCTGGCACTGGCCTGTGGAGGTGTGCCGGTGCCAGGGGAGCTGTCACAGCCCTGCAGTGCTCCCTGCACGCTGGCAGGAGTTGCAGAGCCCCCACACAGCGCATCCCGTGCACAGCCTGGGTTTGTCCCCCTCTCCTGCTGTCCCTCAGCTCCATTTCCTGCCACGGGAACTCTCTGAACCCCGGGACTGATTTTGCTCCAGCCTGGAGGCGCCTGCCTTAGGACAATGGGCACAGAATATTAGCATTATGTACTGTACAATGGAGCGTGATTTTGAAAGCCTTGTGCAGGAGAGAGCTGGAATAAAGCATGGAATTGGCATGTAGCTTTCCAGGTGCAAGAGAGCCTCTTTGTGCTGCAAGAAATTCACTCGGAATTGGTGTTGTGGCTCTCACAAAGGAGGGGAAATGGCCAGAATTCAGCTCGAAGGCTTCAGTGGCATTGCCAGGCTGTGCATATTGCACCTGACAGCTCTGTCCCTCCGTTCCCCGGGTGCGAGTCCGAGGTGATCTCGCTAATGTTGCTCTGAGCCCCCAGTGAAATAATGCCTGTGTCGCTCCCAATGAGCCAAGGGCAGCAGAAGCCAAGGCTGCTCGTTGCCCTCCGTGCTGACAGAGCAGGGAATCAACAGCTGGGGCAGGGCTGGGGGCTCAGGGTTCAGTTCAGCATTGCTCACCCACCCTGCTGCAACGAGCCCCCCAAGCCCACCTGGGCTGCTTTGGGCTGCAAGGGACCTTTTAAAAGCCATTTATTCCACGTTCCCCCTGCCTCAGGCTGCTCAGAGCCCCCTCCTCTCCACCTCGCATGTCCCCAGGGCTGTCCAGCTGTGTTTTACTCTCTGGTTTGGGCTGGGGCCTTGGGGGTCCCGGTGCCTCCTGCCAGGCTGAGCTGTAAACAGAGCCACGACGGTCTGAAGCAGGAGGATCTGCAAACAGGCTGTCAAATGACAGCCTTGAACAGTAAATCAGCCGTGGCCGGGGAAGCACAGAGCCTATTTCATGCTAGGATTCTTTTACATTAAATATACTTATTTTCTGCCTTGTTTGGAGCTGGGCACTTCCCCAGCTGGGTATTCAACTGCGAGATCTGGCATGGTTTCACACTACTGTTTTCTTTTTCCCTGGCATAATTCATTTGCTGATGTTTTCATGGATGCTCCAGAAGCTCTGCTGCAGCTCCAGCCCTCAGCCAGGCTGTGAGGATGAGGGCTGGGGATGCCTACCAGCTCCAGCAGCAGCTTATCTTCAGCACTTGGATTCCCTTTGGCTTTTAGCAAAGCTGTGGCCAGCAGTTGCTTAGTGGGGATTTTCCAGGTAAAGTTGCCTTTTTGATACTGTTCTGATTTTTAAATTGATATTTCTTAGTGAGTTTTCTGTGATAAAAGGACAGAGGTGAATTCAATGCTGTCCTGCTCCGAGGAGCAGCGAGTTCTGTCGCTCTGCAGTGGGGAGCATCAGGAAGAGAGGAGGGTTATTCCCTGATGGATTCCCCAGGGTAGCTGTACCCACCCTCAGCAGAGCCAGATCAAGGGACAAGCTGAACTTGGAGCCAGTTCCAGGCTGCTCATTGCCCCAGCTGGGCAGAAAAGGTGACCTGAGAGCGACTGGTGGCAGGAATATTCCTTCCAACAACAGCAGGGCCTGCCCAGGGAAGCAGGAATGTTTGTGAGGACTCAGGAACAAACTGAGTGGGTTATTTAATATGCAGAGGGTGGAGAATGCTTCATCTATTAACACTCTGGTTCCATTTATTCCTCCTGGCTGGGATCAGCTTCTCAGCCCGTGGGCAGTTCAGACAGATGGGCTGAATTCGGGCAACATTCAGACCTTGAGTTGAAGCTAAAAATGGAATTTCATTGGCAGGAAAAGTAGGTCAGAAAGCTAAAGCCCCTCGTCCTAAATGATGAAAGGCTCCTAATCAAGTGCTCCCTATTACCATTCATTAAACAGAGCAGGGGAGGAAATATCAGGAGAGAGCTCTGCAGAGGGGATGGCAACAGGAGAGGGAGAGTCCTGCTGCCTGCCAGGGGCTGTGCCCCGTGCTGATTTGGGGTTTATTTCTGTTCTACCCCAGTCAGGGAGGGGCTGATCTGGGGTTCATTTCTATGTTTTACACCTGATTTGGGGTTCATGTCTCTGTTTTACACCTGATTTGGGGTTCATTTCTCTGTTTTACAGCAGGTTTGGGGTTCATGTCTCTGTTTTACACCTGATTTGGGGTTCATTTCTCTGTTTTACAGCTGGTTTGGGGTTCATTTCTCTGTTTCCCCAGGCAGGGCAGGTGCAGGGCCAGCTCTGGGGTCAGCAGCACAGGGAGGGCCATCCCCACCCCACCATCCTGGCATTCCTTCAGCTGGGATTTCTCCCTGTGATGCTTCAGCCTCCCTGCTTGCCACAGCCACCAAGCACCAAGAACATGCTTGAAAAATGAGGAAACAGTCCTGAGTGTTACTGTCCATCTGAGCAGGCATCTGGCATGGGAGCAGCTGAGTGCTGCTCAGTAATGCCCACTCTTAAAAAGTGTTTGTTTTAATGGAAAATAAAATGTCCCAGATTAAGGCATTATTTATTTCTGGCTGCACACACTAAAGGCCTTTTAAATTACTTCATTCATTATTAATTCAAGAAGAATCCTGATATTACTCAGAGTGAAAACCTTACACAATTACCTGCTCAGAGAATTCTCTGGTTTTTGCATCTTAGCTCTCTGTAAAAGGAATCTTTTTGGAGAACACACAGGCTGGAGAGGGCAGGCAGTGCATTGAGCAATTAGACTTTTCTCCTAATAGCAGGGCTGCAGGCTCCCTGCCCTGTCTTAAGTCCTTAACTGTGGTGTCAGCTTAAAGGAAATGCTGGGTTTTTGCTTTCATTTTATCCTCATCTTTTTCTTTTCTGTCCTTTTAAGCAGCTTGAGTGTCCATGCTGAGCCATGTCACATTCCAAATGATCCACATACTGTGCATTTTAATGAGCTCCCAACACTGATTATACAAAAAGCAATCTCAGAAATATTTACTGAGCCCAAAAAAAAAAAAAAAAAAAAAAAGAAGAAATAAAGCCTATGGGGAACTAATTAGCTTTTTAAGAATTGGCTTTTTGAAAGCTTCAGACTCTGGAAAAGTTGAACTTGGGATCAGTTTCAAAGAAGCTGAAGGGGTGACTGGAAGAAAAGGGAGTGAGCTGAAATGGAGTGTTTGTAACAGGGATTCCACATCCCAGGCTTGTCTGCACGGGACAGGGGATGCACTGGAAGCTGAATATGTAATAAATAATGGAGAAATGTGATTATTCTGCAGAGAAAAGCCACATAATGCCTGGCTCATTTGTCAGGTTTCTGCAGCCTTTCTGAGGGTTGATCAGAGGGACAAAATCTGTGTCCCTCTGTCCCTGACCAGGTCCCTCCACCGGGGTTTCTCTAGACAGTGATACTGGGAACTCACTGCATTCCAGGCTCGAGAAAATTCCCATCCATCCCATAATCCCATCCCATAATCCCATCCATCCCATCCCATGGATCCCATCCCATCCCATCCCATCCATCATCCCATGCCATGCCATGCCACCCCCAGTGTCCCCTGCCCTGTCACAGCCCTGGGACACCCCCTGCCTGTCCCCCCTGCCCCAGGGTGCCCCTGCAGCCTTGTGGATCCACCCTTGCCCGCGCCCCCGAGCATCTCCCTGTCCCCCGAGCAGCTGCAGTGGCACACGGGTAACTTTTCTGGGTCAGAAACAATTCACCCTCGTGCTGCTGGATGCACGCCCCAGGGCGGCGTCTGAGCCCAGAGCTGCTGGGGTATTTTATTCTATTTCAGAGCTTTCTCAAAGGTGGACTGCAGGACTCCGCTCACAGGTGTCAGTTTCGCTTGGAATGTTTTGGGTTTCAGTTAGGAAACAAAACAATTGAAACCACAAACTTTGTAAGTGAAAGTAACGAAAGCCAGTGGAAAATAGAGGCTGGTTTGTGAATAGTTCAATTTCCTTTGTCTGTATTTGATTAAAACCACCTCGGATTTAACAGGATTTTTCTTTCAAATAGAAAGAAAATCAAGAAGAAAAATAGCCCTGCCTGGAAGTCCCTGTTATTTCCTTCTTCCATGGAGAGTTTTATCATTCTCAGCAAAAATTAGGCGGAGTTGTCGAGGTTTGCCGGTGATGGATAGTGTCACCTCAGATGTCACCAGCCAGAAGTTGTTTCCCTCTCTCTCCTCCTGCAGGATGCAGGCAGCGTGCCAGAGTGTGAAATTCCCTTCTGGAGCCCCGGGCTGGGCCGGTCCCAGAGGGTCTGAGCCCCCCAGACAAGCAGCCAGGAGCCCGGCCTGCAGCCGGTCCTTTCTGCTTGCCCTCGCCGTGGAGGCAGCAGGGATGCCAGCAGCCAGCAGCCTGGCAGCTCCTGCAGGAGAGGCACCTTCCCCAGCCCAGGGGCTCCTGTCCCTGTCCTGCTCTGGGACAGCTCTGGGAGCCCCCAGCCTGGCACAGCCTCGAGCAGCCCCGCCAGGCTGGGAGGGAGGGAGAGCTGGGTGCCAGAGCTTTGTTCCCGGCGTGTTTGGGGTTTTGCTGCTGAGGTCTCCGTGGGGTCCCGGGCAGCCAGCAGCCCCGTGCCCAGCACTGACCCTGGCCTCAGGCCACATCCACACCATTTCAACCCTTCTGGGCATGCTGACCCCAGCCCTGCCTGGGCAGCTGTGCCAGGGCTTGGCAGCCCCTCCCTGAAGGAATTCTCCCTCAGGTCCAGCCTGGGCCTCCCCTGGCTAAGCTCGGGGCTGTTCCCCCTTGTCCTGAGGCTTCTTCCCTGGGAGAAGAGACCAATGGCAATAAAAGGGAAGTGCAGCACATTTCTCTCTGCCCCTGGTTTAGGACAGCAGGGGCTGAGCTTTAAGCTGCTGGATTCAGTACATGGATTTCCTCTGATTTTGGCACCTTTTGTGCCTTTTGTATCCCGGGGGCAGTTAAGCCCCTGCAAGTCTAAACCCTCTTTTATCCAGGGCTAGATCAAAAATGCCTTCTAAAAATATCTCCCATTTGAGCAGGGCTCAGGGGAATCACCTTTCCCTCCTTCTGAGGAAGACAGGAAGAGAGCAGGAGATGCCCTTCCCCAAAGGGAGGAGCTGCCGAAGCCCAGGAGAGAGCCCCAGAATCCCAGAATGGTTTGGGCTGGAAGGGGCCTTAAAAATCCTCCCATGGGGGGCTTGGATCCAACACTGCTGCAGCTACAGCTGTTGGTCCCTAAAGGGCTGGACTCTGAGCTCTTTTCCAACCTTTATGATCCCTGTGCTTGGTTCTGGTGCTGCAGGAACCCGGGCAGTGCATGGCTGCGCTCTGCTGAGAGCAAAGTTTTGTTGCTGTTTTTATTTTAAAAGTGAAATAGTTTCCTGTTAAAATGAATGGGTGGGTTCAGGCTCTAATGGAACCAGAGGTTTCCCAGTCAAATGAGCCTTACTCCCCTCATGGTGCTCAGTAATCTCATCTCCTGTAGGGACTCTGTCCCCTGGAACAGAGGCACAGCTCCCCTGCCATCAGGGAGAGTGGCAGCTTCGGTGTCCTGGCAGGGAAATGAGGCTGGAATCTGGGCTGGCCTCTCAGGGATATCAGGGAGAGTGGCAGTTTTGGTGTCCTGGCAGGGAAATGAGGCTGGGATCTGGGCTGGCCTCTCAGAGATATCAGGGAGAGTGGCAGTTTTGGTGTCCTAGCAGGGAAATGGGGCTGGGATCTGGGCTGGCTCCGCAGAGCTCACGCACCCCCGGCCTTGCTGGCACTTCTGAGTGAGAGCCGGGAGGGCTTTGTGATTTTCATTTCATTTATTGAGTATAATCGTTGTGCTTTGAACAGGAAAACAGCCTGATCCTTGTCTTTTCTCTGGCCTGCCTGAATCTCATCCGTAGCAGCAGAGCAGCCACGGTTCCTCGCCTTGCTGCTGGGACAGACTGCTTAAGCACTAAGCCCTGGTAATCCAGTTTGTTTTCCTCCATAACTGTAATGTGAAGATATGCACAGCCTGTGCCTGATGTAAGCACTGAGATCATGACAGGGCTCCCAAATCCTTTTATTTTCATATTCATTCAGTTGATAAACTTTACGTGCTTGTCCTTCATCTGTCATTTCCAGCAGGGATTTAGCCCCAGGGCAGCTCCCATTCCTCCCTCTTTCCCTGTGCCTGGAGATTTATGGGCACGGGAGCCCTGCAGGTGTCACCTGCACGGAAAAGGGACAGGCTCTGGGGATGGGGCTGGGCTCTGTGTGGGACCTTGGGCAGCTCTTTCAGGTGAGGAGCCATCCTCTGCTGCCCCATCCCCAGAGTTCTGCTCTTTGCC
Organism: Motacilla alba alba; assembly: GCF_015832195.1. Taxonomy (NCBI): domain Eukaryota; kingdom Metazoa; phylum Chordata; class Aves; order Passeriformes; family Motacillidae; genus Motacilla; species Motacilla alba. Next base: position 5,648,300 of record NC_052041.1, read on the forward strand.
TGAGGGACTCTGCTCTTTGCACTGGCAGTGCCCAGTCACTCTTTCCACAGTCATTATTTACACTTGGATTAAGCCTTCATATTCTCCAGCACCTGGCATTAATAATATCAAAATGCCATTTTATACCATGTTTAAAATCAGAATTTCCTATTGGAAATCAATGAGAACATCTTCCTAAAAACTCAGTGACCTGCCTGTCCCTTCTTATATAAGAAGTGTCTATATTTATCAGTGCTGATATCAGCTGCTGGGGCTACCTGGCTGCTCATGGCTTGCACAGGGCCCTGAGATGTGATTCTCAGTTTCTCACACAGCCAGTTCTGTCAGGAGAGGGTCCCTTTTGCTCTGCACCAGGATTTCAGGCCGCTCCAGTTTAAAGCAGAACCTGCAGACGAAAGGCCCCAGCCCCAGAACTCCTTGGCAGCCCCTGGCCAGGACCCTCAGTCACAGGAGGGGCTGCTCCTCGCCAGTGCCACCCTGCAGGTGACAGCAGCTCCCTGCTCAGAGCACAGCTTGGTCCCTGGCTGCGTTAGGGAGGGAGCCCAGCTCACCCCACCCTGCAGGTGACAGCAGCTCCCTGCTCAGAGCACAGCTTGGTCCCTGGCTGGGTCACAGAGGCAGCCCAGCTCACCCCACCCTGCAGGTGAAGCAGTTCCCTGCTCAGAGCACAGCTTGGTCCCTGGCTGGGTTAGGGAGGGAGCCCAGCTCACCCCACCCTGCAGGTGACATCCCTGCCCCCTGGAAACGCAGAGCCAGGCAAGGAGGGGTCAGTGCCCCTGGAAGCAAGGCCCCTCTGTGCTTGCTGCAGTGAATCTGTGCACCCTGCCTGTGACACACAGCACTGCCCTCTCAAACCACAGCAGGACTGAGGCTCTGCTGGCTGAGCTGCATGCCTCGTGTTTGTCTGGAAGTTTTATCCACACACAGGGGTGTAGCCATACATCTCTCTCCTGCATCTGATTTAGTCTGGGGAGTAATCAGTAAAAAAATTGCAGGACAGCCTCATCACCTGTAAGCATTCTGCTGGGAAAATGTGCAGCACCAGCAGGAATTCAGATTAAAGATGTTAAAAAAAAATGTATCATTTCATCAGAGCTTTCCTCCTCATTAAACACAGAGTTTGCTCGTAAGCATTTGCCAAATAAAAAGGGAGAAATAGGTAAAAGCAAATACTCTGCAATTAAACTGCCTTGAATTTCCCCAGAAGGTTCACCTGAGCTTAATTTAATATCCCCTCATTCCTCCCGAGCCACCTGTTTGGCTGGGATGCAGGAAGAGAGAGTGCAGGGGGGTCTGTCCTGGCTGGGGGAGCTGAACAGAGCCCCCAGAGCCTGCAGGGACAGAGCCCCCAAAGCCTGCAGGGACAGAGCCCCCAGAGCCTGCAGGGACAGAGCCCCCAAAGCCTGCAGGGACAGAGCCCCCAGAGCCTGCAGGGACAGAGCCCCCAAAACCTGCAGGGACAGAGCCCCCAGAGCCTGCAGGGGCTGCAGGGACAGAGCCCCCAAAACCTGCAGGGACAGAGCCCCCAAAACCTGCAGGGACAGAGCCCCCAGAGCCTGCAGGGACAGAGCCCCCCACATTCTGCACCAAGCTCAAATCTCTGTGAGACTTTTTCTTTTTCTTTCCCTTTTTTTTTTCCTTTCTGCATGCCAGAGTAGCGTTCTCTGCCTTCACACTTGCTGCTATTTCAGCATTAGGTGAGGCTTAACAAAGAACAGTTTTTTAATCGAAGTAAAATGTCAAGGAAATTCATTCCCTGGAGGCTGCTTTGATGTTTCCCTTCTCCAGTTTACACCAGGGCAGAAGGAGGTGTTTCGGGAGCTCTTTAATATTCATGGGTGTGGGTTCAGGGCTGTTTCAGATGTCGGCTCCTGTAAGGTCCTCTGGGCAGTAGATGGACTGGTGTGACTCGCAGTGATGTTCCACACGCAGCCGACTCCGTGGATGAGTGAGGGCTGGCCTTCAGCTGGGCAGTTTCCAAAGTGCATTTATATTCATGAGCTGCCTGGCAGCCACTATTTCACAGCCGCAGGAGGTGTTCAGACTTGCAAGGAGAGGGGGTCTGGAGCAGGGCTTGTCCTTGGTGCTGCTGAAGCCCCGTTTGTGCTCAGGGCGTTTGCTGAGGGCCGGGGGGCTGCCTGGGAGCTGCCCCTGGGTGAGGGGGTGCACAGAGGGCAGGGCAGGGTGGCAGGACAAGCCCAGACCCTTCCTGAGCTGCAAAATCTGCTCCTCCACCTGCCCTGCTGCAGATTTCCCCTGTGGGAGGGAATCTTTGAGTTCTGAAGTTGCAAAAAGAAAAAAAGAAGAAAGCTGTCCCCAAGTCCCGGTGTTCTGCACCAGGTGGACCACCCTGTAGCTGTTGTTTTAAGGAACCTGACTGCTGCAGATGCTGTTTTAAGGATCCTGACTGCTCTCCAGGGCAGGGTCCTGGCTCAGACCCCGCTCTAGCTGCTGTTTTCAGGAACCTGACTGCTGTAGCTGCTGTTTTAAGGAACCCGACTGCTCTCCAGGCTCAGGAGCCTCCCGGGAGGGCAGAGGCAGGAGCCCTGTCCCTGCAGTGGCACCCTCGCATCCCGGCTGAGCGCTGCCCGTGGTGCTGCTCTGGAAAGGAGCTCGGTGCTGTGCGGTTTTCTGTAAATCTGCTCCGTCTGTCGCTGCCTGTTGTGCGTGAAGGGGCTGGAAAACGCTTTTTAGAGATGCACGAGGCTATTTCTGCCCAAACGAGCACCGCAAGCCCTTCCGTGGCACAGCGCTGTTTGCCATCACCGGGGCACAATCACCCACGGCAGGAATCAAGGACGATCCTCGCAGCTGTCCTGGGGACAGAATGCAGAGTTGGTGTTGTGGAGGCCTTGCTCAGGTCTGCAGAGTCAGAATGCTGAGCTGGGACAGGGGTGCCAGCTCAGGCCAGCGCCCCGGGGAGGGGGCAGAGCCCAGCAGAGGGGCTGGGACTGTCACGATGCTGCCCCTTCCCCGCTCGGGGAGGGGTTCAGGGTGTGAAGATCATGAGAGAGCCCTCCGGGCTGGGCTGGTTGTGACCCAGGGGTTTAAAACCCTGCCACAGCAGCCATTTCCCTGCTTCACTGTGGCTTTCAAATGGTTATTAATAAAACGCAACGCTGTCTATGTCCTGATGCACAGGGACCTCAGTCCTGGTAGGAGCCCTCCAGTTATTTATACAGGCATTGAACAGCTCTGACACATTTCAGCAGCAACACCAGGCAGATGTTTGCAAACCAGAATTAGTAACAAAAACATGAGAGACTTCAAAAGGGATTTTTACATGCATGTGACTGCACGGGAATCCTCCCTGGGTCACGGGGGAACGATGGGGGTGGTGTTCTGTTCTGAGATTTCAGCAGTTTCACTGCTCACCTTCCATCTCCAGGCTGGAAGAGCCATTCAAGCCAGGGGTATTTCCTATGGAGAGGTATAATATCTCCACATATGGCTAATTTAATTTATACATGCAGCAGGGGTTGGGTGAGAAGTGAAGAGATTAATTGGGCTGCCTAATTAGAATCTGGAAAGCTGATTGCCTTTGCCTGCCTGCTCTCACTCCTGATGGATGCATGGATGGATGCATGGATGCATGGATGGGTGGATGGATGGATGGAGGGATGGATGGATGGAGGGATGGATGGATGGATGGATGGATGGATGGATGGATGGATGGATGGATGGATGGATGGATGGGTGGATGGATGGATAGATGGATGATGGACACAGGGATGGACACAGGGACGGATGGATGGATCCGTGGATGGAAGCTCCCGTGAGTGGAGGATTCTGCCTCTCCCACAGAGGATTCCCCAGGCTGCTGCTGTGGTTCACAGAGGTTTAACAGCAGCTTATAACCACTGCAAAGGCTCCTCTGAGCAGCGTCCCTGAGCTGGGCTCTGGGTGAATCTGGCTGGGGAAGCTCAGGGCTCCCAGGAATGCTGCTCCAAAGCAGGGAGGGAGCACAGAGCTCCAGGCAATCAGATCCTGCACCCACACCTCTGTACCCTTGAAAACAACAACAACAAATCTCCTGTAGTAAGTACAAATGAACAGGAGGACCCCAGTCCTGGGAATAAAGGGAGGAAGCTCTACCAAACATTGAGAGAAAAAGCCATTGATCCTGCACTACTGAGGTAGAGGGAATTTTATGGTTGACTTTGAGGGAAGCAAAAACAAGTCTTTGAACTGGATTGCTTCTTATTTTCATAGCACTGTAGAAAATATCTCCAGCTCACTGGAAAACAAGCCAGTGTTATCTCCACTTCCAGGGCACCGAAGCTTGGAGAGTGTGAGCCGTTGGAAAATCAAGCAGGAAATGGGTGACAGAGTTGGGAACCAGACCTAAATTTCTCCAGCTTCAGCCACTGAAAGGACCTTGTAGAAACAAAGTGACTTTTTCTTGAGCTCTCCAAAGGTGAGGATTCACATGATGAGCCTGAACCTGCTTTTGCAGCTCCTTGCACTGGTGTAGGTTACACGCTCAGAAGTAGGTTACGCAGGACTCGAGTGCTGCAGAACAAACATTCCTCTGGTGACTTCTTGGTGGCCTAGTTCTGGCCCAGCAAAGTCAGAGGAGACAGAACATTCCCAATCCCACTAAACAAGTGCTGGGGGCACTTTCAGGAGAGGTCCGGGGAGATATGCAGAGGGAAGAGGGACCACGGGCTCTCTGGGAGTGCCGCTGCAGGGCTGGTTTGCAGCTCCTGGGGCTGGAGATCAGCAGATTGCCCTTGAGCCACCCCCAAGTGCCTCTCCTCCATCCCCTTCCCCTCTGAGACACGGAATCGCTGCTGACCACGGCTTCACCCAGTCCTTTAACTCGTTACGTGTTTGGATGTGATTAGAAATTGCATTCAGTTCTCAACTGAGTGAAAAGGAAGAGCCCTTCAGCTGTCAAACGCTGTCTCTGGTCACTGGGAACAGATTCCAAGTGGTTTTTTACAGGTGCAGAGGCTGCTGCCCTTGGGATGCCCCTTCCCAGGGACCCCCAGCCAGGGGACAGAGAGGATGCCTGCTCTGGTATTTAAAGGTTTTATGGGACATGAAATAATTTTGCCGGTTAAAAGCTAAACTTTATAGTGTTTCTATTTTTAATTAAACATTAATTGCAAAGATGGCTCTGGAATTGACTGTTCAGATCACTGAATCCATATAGATGACCTTCACGTGGAATTTATTCTCTCAAGCTTACACTGCCCTTCAACCCCATCTGGGCACTGACCTCATCTCCAGCTCCTCCACTCTTAATTAGAAAGATGCCAAGCTTACACTGCTCTTTAATGTTTATTAATGCTCCTTGCTGAGGATCCTGCAGGAGCTGCTGATTGCTGCTGTAAACCTTCCCTGGCACTTCTCTGTGCACGAACAGCCCAGTGACTCCTGCACAGCCCTGGGGACTCAGGTGCACCTCAAAGGGGCCAGGAAAGGGGGAAAGCTCCTCCTGAAGCTGAAAAGCAAACCCACCTCCTCTGCTCCTTTAGTGGAACATAAGCAATACTTGAAAAATCCTTTTTTTTTTTTTTAATTTTTTCTTCCCTCTCCCAACCATCTTAATTCAGTTCTTTTGATGCTGATAAGCAGCTTTGTGCAGCATGAAATTTCCTACCAGGATCCTGAGTCGCCTGAGAATTCAGGTATAAAAGCAAAGCACTGGCCAGCAAGAAAATGTGTGTCCATGTGCTGAGAGCTCTGTCAGGATTAGTTCATTTGCAAATCTCTGTCTGTGCTGTGAGGTGTGATTCTACTTCTCCTGCTGATGCACAGGTACAAGCACCAGGATGGTTAGAGGCTGAGAAGTTCATTAGAATGCATGTTAATGACAAGTGTAAACCGTCTGCTCTGTTTGCTTGTCTGCGGGACCCCGGCAGCCCAGACCTGCCCAAAGGGGAGGGCTCCCTTTGCTCTTTAAATTCCTTGAGCTCCTTGGCACACCAGGCTCGTGGTTTCTACTGCTCTGCTGCTGCTGAGCATTGAATAACGTGAAAGCAAGGATAAAACCCAAAAAATCCTCCCCAGAGCCCCAAAGAGCTGCTTCAGAGGACAGGGACAGTGCCAGGGGCCCAGGAATGCTCGGGCTGCCAGCACAGCCCTGTGCACACCCTGCTCCAGAGAGCAGCACTCACTCCTGTGCCCGAGCCCTGCTGCTGCTGCTGCTGCAGGGCTGATGTCACGGCACAGAGCAGAGGGGGCGATGCAAAACAAGAGCAAACATTGAAATTATCATCCCTTCGAAATCTGCTTCTGCCCTCTGGGGTGGCAGTCACCACCGTGTGTGCTGTTTGGGATAACTGAGGCCTGTCAGGGTGCTGCTTCAGCCTGGGGATTTGACACACGGATCAAGCCCCTTAAGCCTGCTCCTGAGGATTTGCAGATTTTTGTAAAGCTCAAATGCACAAAGCAGCCTCTGAGCTGTGGCTGCTGGATGGATCAGTGCGACTGCATTTAACTTTGCAAACAAAAGCTGCCATGTTCCTTCCCTTGCTTCCTCTCCTGGAGTTTCCGTGTCACGTTTGATAACACTGCTGCTGTGCTCACTGTGGTTTTCCAACGAGAGCCCCCTTAAAGCAGGCAAAAAATCCCTAAGAAGAAAGAGCCGTGAGCTCTTTGAGCACACTGCCTGGACCCCTCCCTTTCTCTGCCCTCCTTACCACAGCACGGCTATCATAATTCCAGTCTGGACATGAACCAGCCCCGTTCCTCAGCGGGACAGTTTGAAATGTCTGCGCTGAGGAGCACAGAGGGGCTGTGGCAGCAGCCAGCCCCCAGTTCCCCCCAGCTCCCCCCAGTCCCCCCCAGTCCCCCCCAGCTGCCCCAGTCTCGCCGATTCACAGCTCTGGGGACACTGGGCCCTGCACACCTGTGGCCAGGGGGAGCTGGGTTTGCTTGCCCCAGCTGCTGCTCCTGGGCCAGACAAAGCCCAGGGACCCCCTCAGCCCGGGCTCTGCCCCTGCCAGGCCAAGAGGAGGTTTGTCTGTCCTGGCACAGGATGGTGCTGGGGCACCTGCTGCACCCCAGGATGTGCTGTGAGCAGGGCTGGACACCAACACCGACCCCTCTGGGCACCTGCTGCAGGTTCTGGAGCCCTCAGCGCCTGGGGATGCTTTGTCAGGGCAGTGGCATCCACACAGGAAAACAGGGAATGGTCTTTGCTGCTGCCTGCCCTTCCCTGGGGAATCCCACAGGGGCAAAGGGCAGAGACCCCTCACTTCCCATCCATCCTGCCTGGGGCTGAGCACCCGCAGTGTTTGGGCTGGTGAGCCCATGCTAACCCCTTCAAGGGGCAGCTGAGCCCCAGGGTCTGTCCCATCAGTGCAGTGCCCGGGCTCAGCCTGGCTGCAGAGGCTGGCAGTGCCACGGGCAGAGCCAGCCTGGGGACAGGGGGCACCTGGGGCCGTGCCAGCAGCTCTGGCTCTCTGCCGGCCCTGCCCTCGGGCTGCCAGCTCTGCCAGCCTGCTCCTTCCCTCGTGCAGGGCTGAAGCAGCCCTGCACAGTTCACCGCTGCTTTTATGAATGGATAGAAAAGCAAATCTGATTATTTCTCAGCCACGCGTTGCTGTCCATAATTGCCCAGATCTGGACTTTAATTAGTCAGATTGCTTCCTCAGCACAGGCTGGGCAAGGCAAGAACGTCCACAGAAAATGCTAACTGTCCTCTCCTTCTCCAACCCAGCCCCACCTCCGGGTCCTTGTACTTGTCTCCTGAGAGATTGCAATTGGGTCCTGGATCTAAGCATTGCCTTTGGGTCACACTGATTTGTGTATTGGTGTTTGCATCCCTCTGCTCTCACACCTCGCTGCATTTCTGGTGTGCTTTTCTGCAAGCTGGTTTTGTACAGCAGGAAGAGAGGCCCTGGCAGGGAAGCTGAAATCCGTGTGTGCAGTTTGCACCTTTACTCGGCTCCTACACCTGTAATGACTTTCACAGGCAGATGAATTTTGAACACAGGTGCTTCAGAAGCAGCGACTCCAGACCGAGGCGCGCATTACACAAATCCAATTTTAAAATTAAATTTCCGATGCCTAGAGAAAAAGATTGCAGGGAGCTAAAAAAAGCCCCGAATCTGATGGTGAATATGAATATACCAGCCAGTCACACTTCAATAAACCTCAGAGCAGGAGAAGCAGTCCCTGGAAGAAATGCTCGGCGGGCTCTGCTTTAGCCTGCCTGCAGGCTGAGCCCCGCACGTGGCAGCCCCTCAGGGCCTTGCTTTGCTCCCTCTGGCTCCCTGGCTGGGTCATTTTCCTTCTGCAAAGCAACGCCGGGCTGCTTGACTGAGCATCCCCAACCTAACTCTTGGGGCAATTGTTTCAATCAGTAAGAGCTGCGGGACTCTGGGTCTGCAGAGGGAATCTGCAGTACAGATGGAAGCAGTGCAGCTGCACTGTGTTAATTGAGTATACGCCAAACATATGGCAATGCACCTCCAGAGCAACAGGCACAGGGCTCTCCTGATGCAATTAGCCCTCGTGCATGCATAAAGAATCAGCTCTGGCCTCCAAACATGCACAAGTGCTGACCTCCGAGTGCTGGAACTGCTAAACCACTGCAGTGGCAGGAGTGGCTTTCTCATCACTGGAATGCTGCTGAGGCTGGGGGGTTCAAAAGAAAGAGAAATACCCTGTTTCCTTCTATTTCTGATCTCCTTTGGTGCACAGCTCCCACACGGAGCCGTGTCTCTGAGGAGCCAGAGGGGCTCAGGAAAGCAAACAGCCCCCGAGGGAGCGACCTTCCTCCGCTCTGCAGTGTGTGCAGCTCCTCGTGCAGGTCTAAAATAGACAGAGAGCTCCTGAACACCATTGCTGGCTGCTCCACTGCCATTCCTGGTGTGCTCACAACAACCAAATCCTGCCCCAGCCAGCAAATAATGAAGCAAAAGCAGCAGTGGGGCCTGTAATGCTGCATCACTGGGTGCTGCTGGTGCAGGAGCAGTGCTGGGGGCCCAGGGCTCCCAGAGAGGGACACGGAGACCAACCCAGGTGAGGAGAAGCTGCCTCTGGCTGGGGCAGACCCCCTGACTCTGAGGGCACCTGGATTTCACCAAGACAAAGCTCCAGCTGCTGCCGCGGGCACAGCACGAGGGAAATACAACAGGAGACAGAGAGGAGCAAGGAGCAGCCCCAGGACAGCTGGGACCTGCTTCCCACGGATGTTTTTCCCTGGTTCCACAGACGTTTCTCCCTGTTTTCCACAGATTTCTCCCTGTTTTCCACAGATTTCTCCCTGTTTCCACAGATTTCTCCCTGTTTCCACAGATTTCTCCCTGTTTTCCACAGATTTCTCCCTGTTTCCACAGACGTTTCTCCCTGTTTCCACAGATTTCTCCCTGTTTCCCACAGACGTTTCTCCCTGTTTCCCACAGATGTTTTTCCCTGTTTCCACAGACGTTTCTCCCTGTTTCCACAGACGTTTCTCCCTGTTTTCCACAGATGTTTTTCCCTGTTTCCCACAGATGTTTTTCCCCAGTTCCCAAGGGTCCTGCCAGGGACCCTGCCTGGGTGTGCAGCAGCTCCCTCCTCTTGCTCAGACTCCTCAAAAGGCTCAAGGCCCCACATGAAATGCTTTTGTGCCTCATATGACCTGCAGAGGATCCGTTCACTCCTGGCAGCGCAGTGGTGGGGGTTATTTATTGCTGGTTTCACATTTGCAGCAGCTGGCTGCACGTTTTGCCCCCAAAGGGCGAGGCTGAGGGCAGTGAGCAGAGGCGAGCAGCCCGTGTGAGCAGGGCTCGGTGCAGACACAGAACCAGGCTCAGCGAGCTCCCGCAGACGAAGCCAGCTTCAGCTCTGCCTGTTCTTCCTGCAGCAGAGATGGATATCACCTCTCAGGACGGGCATTTAACGCTGCCTCTTCTCATCGCCGGCCTGATACAGCAGTCTATAATTAGTTTTCACACCTTGGCTGTGTTTAACTCCCCTCTGTCTCATCTGTTAATCTGCTAACAAGCAGCAAATGCGTTTTCGACTGGGCTCCGAATTGGAGGCCAAGACCTCATAGTTCACCTTCCGAGGGAGCTGCTCGGAGGGCACATTCTTAAATAATTTCAAATATCTTGTATTCATGTAGTTTTTACAGCCTGAGCAAAAATGAGATTGTATATCTTAATATTAATGCAGAAAGTTGTAAATGGACTAAAAGCTAATAGCATAAAATAATCTTTAATTTCCTTTTGGTGCAGGGAAATGATTTAATATGAGCAAGGTACTGGTCTGACAGCCTGGGAGCACCTTCCATGAGTTGAGCACACCAAGCAGCTCCTGTTCCACCGTGCTGTGGCAGTTTAGGGGGGCTGCTCCAAAAGAGGCTTTAGTGGGTATCTGGGGAGTGGGGGAAGATGGATCTCCTCCCAACAGGATTCAGATGAGTGCAGGAGTTGCACTCTCCCAAACGCAGGTTTAGGAGATGGGAGACTGAGCACAGGCTTTAATTTTAATTTTAATAGAGGGGAACTGCTCCTCCCTCCAGCGCTGCGCTGGGAATCTCCAGCTGAAGTTTTCACTTCATACATGAAGAACAGCTCCTTTTTAATTTCCCCCCTGCATCTGAGCTCGCTGCTGCAGCAGCGTTGCCTCTGTGCTGCTGTGTCCAGAACATCAAATCGGAGCTGACCTGCAGCTGGCCAGAGCAGGGGCGACCCCTGCCAGGCTCATCTCCCCCGTGCCAGGGGCAGGCTCACACAGGCGTGTGCTGCTCCTTGTGCCAGCCTGGCTTTATTCATTCGTTTCTTTATTTACCTCGCCATCATTCCCTGCGATTGTTTGCATGAGCACGGAGATTAAAACTTGTGCAGTGATGGCCGGGGCTGGAATTGGATTCTGAGCCTGCCCTGGGCTGATTGGAGTGGCAGGGGCTGCTGCAGAGGGCTCCCCTCGTTAGGGGATCATGTCCTGGCCTGGCCCCGCTGCCCCCCCAGATTAGGGAAGATTGTTCTTCCATTTTCATCCTCTGCAGCTCTCGCTCGCCCAGGGCAATCGATGGAAGCCGCCTGTGCCATTTGTGCTAAGTCTCTTTCCCAAAGAGCTGCCACTGATCATCGACCTTTTTTATTTCCCACTCTTTTATTTTAATCCTGCTGCCTCCTTCAGTGGTCTGTTCACTCTCTAATCCCAGTGCCGTGTGGTGCATGTGGGAGATGGAAACCTAATCTCCATGCGGGTTTCATTCTCTGGCTAATGTACTTAGGGGGATTCACGGGATTGGAGCTGCTCTGGGGGGTTGGTGGTGGAGCAGATGCCCAATGCCCACTGCTACCTGGCCTGGGGAGGGGAACCCAGCCAGCCGTGGATTTGGCTGGGCTTTATTCAAATGCAGGCTGGTTTTACAGCTATAAATTGCACTCTTATCCTTCCTGATAATTTCGCTGAGACACAAGTGGTCTGCTGAGAGGCTTGGAGCCTTTCCCAACCAAGGAGCTTCTGTAAACAGGAGATGGGCTGAGCCAGGGCAGAGCAGGACCGCGAGCCCCAAGGGGCACCAGGGAAGTTTAGATCGGATTTTAAGGAAAATGTCCTGACAGAAGGGGTTGTCAGGCACTGGAACAGTCTGCTCTGGGCAGTGGTGGGGTCACCATCCCTGGAAGGGTTCGAGAAGGGTGTGGATGTGGCACCTGGGGACACGGTTCAGTGGTGACCATGGTGGTGCTGGGCTGACGGTGGCACTGGGTGACCTCAGAGGTCTTTTCCAGCCTAAACAATTCCATGATTCTCTGACTCCCACCAGCAGGACCCACAGCTGGGGATGCAGCACCTCCTGAGGCAGTGCTGCGCAGAGCTGGGGCTGCGCAGGCACGGCCCCGAGCGGAGCGTGGAGAGGTGGGGAGGATTGACAAGTTTAACGTCACAGGCGTGTTCCCAAACGAATCTGTTGTGATAGGTATTAGTCATAAGGATAAACTGCAGGGAGATTTGCATTTTATTCTCTTTATCCTCCTTCAATCCCAAACAGCCCCTTCTGCCCACCCTAATTTGGAATATTGAAGGGGATTTGCTGCATTTTTGAGTAATTGAAGGTCCTGGAGAACAGTGAGCTCCTCTGAAGGGAGTGATGTGTGTGCACGCCGGGGCCGGGGTGGGCACAGCTCCTCGTGCCCACACGCTCACAGAACCATGGACTCCTGAGGGCTGGAAAAGCCCTGTAAAACCATGAAACCCAGCCAGTACCCAGCACTGCCCTGCTCACCCCAACCCTGGCCCCAGGGGCCGCACCCACACGGGGTGCTGGGTGACTCCTCAGGAATCACACCGGCCCCTGTTTTGTGCTCATTCCCACTGGGAATCCTCACGTTGGTTCCCCTCTGGATTATTCTGGGGGTTCTCAGCTCCTGGCTGAGCCCCCACCCCTACTGCAGCCCTGCAGAGCTGGGCTCCATCTCAAACACAGCAGGACTTCCACACTAAGAGTCTGAATTTATCTGAGCTCTGTCATATGCTGGTCTCATTGTGTTTTATGACCTTTAATTAATTAAGCTTCATAAAATTCTAATCAGGCTGGAATTATTAATCCTGTTTTAAATTAACTGGCCGAAGAGAGGTGAAATGTCTTAGCAGGCTGTGGGTACCTGATTTGAACCCTGACGTCCTCCAGCCTTGCTGTAACCCAGCAGGAAAATTCAGCCCCCACAGGAGCTCAGGTGGAGCCTTTGGCTCCAAAGTTCCTGTGCTGAATTCTTCCTATTGCACAGGGATGTGACCCTGAGCAAGCCATGTCTCATCCCAGGACCCTGCCACGGCTCCTGCTTTGGGAACAGCCTCAGCAGGAGCAGGAGTGAGAATTCCCTCTCCTCCTGGCTGCCAAAAACTTTCACGACTCCTTAATTCCTTTCACACCAGTGCAGAAGGCAGTCCTGCTTTATCAATCTTAGCCTGGGATTTCTTGGCATTAACTGACTTGTCATTTTCTTTGGAAGGAGAGTTTGTAAGTGGTTATTTAAAGCTCTGCTGCACCTCCCTTGTGAGGTGTACCAAATCTCTGTCCTTCCAGGAGGGAGGCAGCCTGAGGAAAATGTGAGTCCTGCTACGTCTCACTGAGCCCGCAGCCAGGCAGGGCTGGGATTACTGGGGGATGTTGGAAGCACTGCATTTGTGTCTCTGTGTGTGTTTTCATCATCTCCTCATCGGTGTGACCGCTGCAGTTTGATTTGGCCAGGAAGGGCACCCACAGGGGCAGCAGTGCCTGTGACCCCAGGCACTGGAGAAAAGCTGTTTCTCAGCCAGGGAGGTGGATGGCACAGGATCCACCTCCCGCACGCAGAAGCACAGGATGGTGGCTGTTGGAAGGGACTCCAGTCCCTGCCTGGGCTGGGGTGGCACTCACAGAAGGGCCCCAGCTCCCTCCCTGCCGTGCCAGGCAAGCAGCACTGAGTGCTGACAGGACAGACTGACACAGCAGCGGGATGTCACCACTGCCTGCAGGGATTTACTGAGAGATGTGAAATCTTCTGGGCTCTCTCCAGCTCCCCCCTTCCTCATCCACTGTCTGTGCCATGAGAGTCTCCAGTGCGTGGGATGGGATGGGATGGGATGGGATCCATGGGATGGGATCCATGGGATGGGATCCATGGGATGGGATGAGATGGGATCCATGGGATGGGATCCATGGGGTGGGATCCATGGGATGGGATGGATGGGATCCATAGGATGGGATGGATGGATGGGATCCATGGGATGGGGGCAGCAGGGTGGCCCCAGGCTCTGGGATCACCCCTGTCCACTCTGTGCTCTCTGCAGCACTGGGCAGTGTTTGCAGGCTGGGAAGCCAAGGCTGAGCACGTTGGTTTCTCTCTCTGTTTCTCCACATCCCAGCCTGAGCTGTGGCAGAAAGTTTCCTGTCCTGCCCCCGATCCACACCCCACCAGCAGAGCAGGTACTTGAGAGCAGAGGAGATGAAACATTTCATTATTTATTTCCCTGTGGTGATCTCTGTACACTCGAGTCAGGAGATTTGATTACATTTACATTAGCATGTTAATAATTCATCACATTACCCAGACTCTTAAATCCAGATGCATGAGGCATTAGCAGTAAAAATACTCTTCATCTGTATTTATTTCTGGACATGTTTGAAACATTTGTATTTTTCTTACTGCTTTGGGCTTGTGCAGGAGTCTTGCCACCGTCCCCACGTATCTGCAGTTACAGGAACTAGAACTGGGGATGCGCTCCGTGGCATTTTAACATGGAATTTGCATTTATTGTCTATTCAGAAGGTGTTCCTGCTGTGGCAGGGGGTGGAATGAGATGAGCTTTAAGGTCCCTTCCAACCCAAACTGTTGCATGATTCTAGATGTAAGCCTGTAAATATTCCTACTGACACAAATACATACATATATATATATGTATGCATGTGCATTGCTTAGGCATCTTTAGACACCCCCAAATTTAGATTTTGTTTAGTCAGAAAGCTGCACAGAGTGGAAATGGGAGGCTCTGAGCTAAATGATGTCACAGGTTTTGGATCACAGTGAACACAGGGGCTCACAGAATAGGAAATTTTTGAGAAGATCTGGCAAGATGATGCTGGATAACCTCAGATCTGGTTTGAAAAAGGAAGATTAACATCCTGATCACAAGGAATAATTGTTCCAATATTTCACATTGCACTGGAGCTTATTGCTGAAGTCCTCTGTTTGACACTGGTGAATATTCTGCTATTTTATCATTTGCTGACTTGCATAGCAAATGGAGGATTCTGTCAGGAATGAAAAGTAACAGCGCTTTTCTCTTTAAATAAAAAAATAAATATCAGTGGCCGTTTCCCAGGCTACCTGGGCTCTGCTGCAGTTTGGTTTTCCTGGAGCCTTTGGAGCCCAGCAGGAGCTGCCACAGGCTGGCACCAGCCCGTCACAGCATCATCACTGCCCTCCCCTCAGCCTCCTGACCTTCCTCCCGAGCAGACTGACCTGCTGCTCCCTGGAAAGTGCCCCGCGTTCTCCAGCAGAAGAGGAAAGTGTGCCGAAGTGAAGGGAGGTGCTGACAAAGCGGGCCGTTAATGAAGCTGTGGGCATCTGTGCAGAGGTGCTTGGGATGAATTGCCACTCACAAGTTTGTAATTTCCTGGGTTTTGTCATTTCAAAGCAAATTCTGAACCTGGCTGATTTTGTTTGGCTTTAATTGCCTGCTTTTCTGTTATGAATCTGATCTGACAATGGAAGGTTTAGAGGCAAATTCCTTTTGTGGCAATAGATTTTAGATCCCCCTGGACTCTCTCCTGCTGTCCTTTCACACGTGAAAGGCAAACCACCCTGCTGGCCACAGGAGCCACTCTGAGTGTCAGAACTGGCCCCAGTGTCTCTCCCTTGACAGAATTGATTAAAAATAGTCTTTCTTTCTAAGCCATGATAATGGGCTTTTTTCCTTTGGAATCGTCCTGGTAAGGACACAGTGAGTTTGTAATGGAACAGTTATTTGGGAAAATAAATGAGGTTTCCAATCTTTTCCTTCTTCCTTCAGCACATGTGCTCTCACATCAATGCACAAGTAACTATTAATTTAACACCTGTTTTCTTTGAACCGTTATTTTACTTTTCTCCACATTTTAACCCCCCTTGGATAGTAATTCTCATTTGGAGCTGTGAGGGCTCAGAGCAATCTGATGCTCCAGGGTGTGCTCGGGATGCTCAGGGTGCTGCTTCTTGTCCCTCCCCAGCTCATCCCTGCCTGTGGCTGTTTCTGCGTGGGCTTCAGCAGCACCCAAACCTTCGCAGCAGCTGTGGGTGCTGTCTGCAGGGCTGTAATTCTAATCAGCTCGAGGCTATTTCCCTCCAAGCAGGTTTGTGAGCAAGTGCTCGGTGCTGCTGCAGGAAATGGCTCTCTCAGTACCTGGAGTGTGTCTCAAAAACTGTTCTGACATCAGATGTCTTTCAATTACAACTGTTAATCTTTATCAAAACAGTTCATTTTCCTAATTAGAAAATGATCACCACGGTGCTCTAATGAGAATGGCAGTGCTCTGAAGCCGTGCAGCACTTCAGACCCTGAGGAAAGGCAAGGAGGCTTCCCCTGCCCGGGCTGTGCCAGCTGAGCTGTCCCTTCCCACAGCTCAGCTCTTCCCCAAGATGTGATGGCACTAGCCCCACCTCCTGCTTTTTCCAGTAGATCCCATTTTTACTCCCAGGAAAGCCATTTGAAACGCACTTAGCAACCGTCAGAGCCTATTTTTAGCTGCTAGCAGGGTGTAATGCACAGAATGTAGTAATCTCATGCTTGGAGCTTTTTCCCTTCTTCCCAGAGCCCTGAACTGCTGCCACGGAGCAGCGGTGGGAGAGCTCTGCTGCTGAGCTGGGCTCGGGCTGTGTGCCCTCCTCTCACGGTGCCCATCCTCCCCTTGGCACTCCCGGGCAGCCCCAGCCCAGGGACTGTGCTGAGCAAGGCAAACCAGGGCAGGTTCTCAGGTCCCTCTCTGACAACAAGCTCGGTGCTCAAGGGGGTTTGTGGGGCAGGGATGGACAGGGAGGATGGACAGAGAGGAATCAACATCTCCGTGACTTCAGGAAGGGTGGGGACCGACCCCTCCTCACCCAGAGGGCCAGGGAAACGGGGCTGCGGGTGTCAACCTTGCTCTGAAATGCACTTTGCATCCAGTGCAGGTGCACTGCCCTCCCTCGGGCGCTGGGAGCTGGGCCCTGCTGGAGCTGGCAGCTTTGGGAGCTCTCGGGGTGTGGGGAGATGTGCTCCCACTCCTGTGTCAGTGCTCACTGAAGCACAGCGAGGGAGGATGGTCTTGGGGCTGTAGAACTGGCTGGCACCCCAGTGTTCCCAAATTCCCCCTGGAATCCTGTGTGGGGCCGTGGCCCTGTGCTTCCTGGCTCTGTCCCTCCGAGCCCTGATGGGGCTCCCGTCCTCCCTTCCAGAGTGCCCTCCTGCGCCGGATCAGAAATAGATTTTAAATAATTCATTGAATAAAGTCTAGGATTTCTGTAAATGTCTGTCTGATTCTCCTTGCTCTTTATTATTCCTGGCTTTTGTACCAACCCGTGGAGCACAGAGCCTCATCGCTCTTGTCATCACACCCGCTCTGCCTCCCTTCACCCACAGACCGTGCCGCTGCTTTGAACATCACTCTCATTTCTCTCTTGCATGAGGGAATGATTTCAGTTTGATTTCCCTGCTGGAGCGTGCTTTGCTCTGCTGAGAGGGGCCACAGCCATCCACCTCCTGGCTGTGGAGCCACCTCCCTCAGAGGGCAGCTACAGCAAGCTGCAGGGTCCGGCCAACGCCCGGGCCAGCCCTGCTCTCAGCTGCAGCCAGGCACCACAGCCCAGCCTGGGAGCACTCCTCACCAGCATCCCACCTCGGGATGTGCTCATCTCATCCTGGGCACCCAGGATAAAAACCTGCCCCGGGCTCAGGCTCAGGGAGAGGCAAGGCAGCCAGCACGGCAGAGCTCTGACACTGCATGGGAGGGACTGGTTAAACCCTGCCCAGGGACTGGTTAAACTCTGCATGGGAGGAACTGGTTAAACCCTGCCCAGGGACTGGTTAAACCCTGCCCAGGGACTGGTTAAACCCTGCCCTGGTTAGTTGTCCTGGCTGCAGCACTCTGGCTCACTCCTCTAACCACGGGGATGGGTTTGCTCCTGCTCTTCAGCTGCGGGCTGGAACAGAACAGAATATTTCCTTGCAAAGACACATTCCTGTCTTATTTGATGGTCTGAAATGAAATCAGGAGGAATGTTATTCAATCAGGGAGAAAGGAAGGGAAGAAGGAGCAGCCAGGCACCTGATGAATTCCTGGTCCTCAGTGTGGTGTGGCAGGTCCCCTCGTGTCCCCCCCTGCAGGGCCAGGCGTGAGCAGCTGGGCCAGAGCTCCGTGTGAGCTCCTGCCCCGGGGAGATGCAGAACTAGAACCTTTTCTGTCTTTTTTTAAAGGCTGGTACAAACTCGAAGCGATTCATTTCCATCACAGCTCTCCTGACTGCCTCACTTGTGGGGAAGTGAGGCCGGATCAATTCCAGGCTGATCAGAGTGAGATGTACCTTCCTTCATCCCCAAAACCTTGTGTGCTGTGTGAGCTCCACTTTTCCCCCTGGCTGAGCAGCTGCTGAGGGATGCTGTGGCGAATTTGCAGCCAGCAGTGGTTGCCTTTTCCCTTTCACGTGGGGATTTAACCCAAAGAGGTGCTGCTTGATCAGCAGCGCAGTCCTGGCGTGGTACTGCCAGGGTGTTTCTTGTTCTGTGCCTTCAAAGACCCGGTTTTTCTTTTGACAATTACATTTCTTTTGTAGTGCAACCCCACTGCTCCGTGAGGATTATAGCAGTCCTGGTGGGTGTGTGTACACAGGGCAGGAAAAGCTGGAGTCAAACCCAGAGCCCTTTAAGTAACAAAACAAAAACAGAGGCACAGAAGTAGAATTGCACTGGAGCTCGTTTAAGGCTCCCTGAAATTTCCACTGTGCAAGCGTTTGAATGCTGTAGTTACTGTGGCACATCTCATTTTCCTTTATTCCCTGGTGGATGTTTCCCTGAGAACTTGGTTCAGATGCTGAACAATAAAGCCTGTTGCAAATTGCTTTCCAGCTGCTAGGTAATTACAGCAGGTTTTATGCTAAATGTAAAGAATGTACTGCTATTTTTTAATAAAGGGAACATCTTTTCTTATCTGGTGCTCTAATCCCGTCTCGTTTGTCTCGCTTTCCAGCTGCAGGCTGGCTCCAGTGGCTCTCACCCAGCTGGAGCTGCTGGCACGGCTGCATTCCCACGTCCTCCCCAGAACCTGCTCCAGTGATCAGCTGGAAGTTCAGAGCCCGAGCGTGTTCAGTAAGTAACTCTAAATATTTGATACACGGAGAACAGGGGGCACGTTTCTGTCTGTGCTTGCCACCAGATCTGCGCCTGGCTCCAGCAGGCTCCGGGCATCAGCTCCTCAGTGTTTGCTAAGAGCAGTGACATTATCATCTCCTGCCCCAGCCTGGGTGAACACGGAGCTCCCATCCCTTCTGGAGGGTGGGGAGAGCTGTCCCTGTGCCTCTGAGCTGGGCTCCGTGCCTGGGGCTGCTGCTCTGGGCTGCCCTGGCCACGGTGCCTCTCACCAGGGGATGAGCCGGGAGGGCTTTCCCAGCCTTGCTGAGCTCCATCCGCGGCTCTGAGGCTGCTCCGCTGCCCCGGGGGCTGCTGCAGGGCTGCTGGAGCCCCCTGCTCCCAGCTCAGGAGGGGCTGTGGGGACACAGGGTCGGGGCTGTGCCTGGGGCCCGTGGAAGGTGCAGCTGAAATGGGTTTTTGACACGTGCCACTCATTAGGATCTAAAAATCGATGTGAGCCCACACGTGGAGGGGGTGGGAGTGAGGGGCTGATTAAACTCACTGTGGAGAGGGTGGAGTCACTGCCCTTAGACCCGAACTGATGGGAAAGAAAGGGACACCAGATCAGCCCCAACACCAGGAGTTGCATTTCTAACTGCTTGGGAATCCAGAACTCCTAATGGAAAGATGTTTCTGTGCAATTGTTTGACATCTGGTGGCTCTGGGCTGTTTCCTGAGCTGCCCAGTGCTGTCTGCTGGTGTTTTCAGTCACCTGCTGCAAGCACCTTTCCGGTGGCTCCCCCGGAGAAGCGGGGTGTGTTTGGGGTTTGTTTGGGAGCTGCTGGCTGTTCCTAGAAGGAGCGGTGTGCTGCTGGAACACGCAGCAGCAGCAGCAGCCCTTGGTGCCAGAATCTGCAATCAAAGCCTGTGCTGGGGGAAAATTGCTCTCAGGTCCTTGTGGATATTGTAGTGAGGTTTAAAATGAATCTCTGCTGTTGCTGTTTATGACCTTCTTTATCTATTTCCCATTAACTTTTATTCGGCTGATTGATGGGAGCGCAGGAACAAAGAGGAGCAAGCACCGCAGGGTGATTAGCACAGAGCTGAGCTCTGCTCGTCTGCCTCTCAGACCCGGCAGCACCACGCCGTCCTCGGGGAGGGGGCTTCTCCCGGGGGTCCCCTGGGGTCCCTGAGCTGCCAGCAGAGCCCCCAGAGCTGGGGGTGCCCCGGGCAGGCTGGGGTGACCAGAGGCTCTGGGAGCAGTGGAGCTCTGGCCTGGCAGAGGTGGGAAATGCTCTGGATGAACCAGCAGGAGAGCTGGGATCAGGTGGCATCAGGTGGGGAGAGCCCTGCCCTGCCCAGGTGACTTCACACCCCCAGCAAAGCCTCGTGGCTCAGGAGACAGCACCAGCCCCATCCAGCCCCATTGTGACTCCCAACAGCACTGCCGAGTGGTTGAAATGTGCAATTCAACATATGGCTAATAAACTACTAATTAAAACAAATAGGAAACAGTCAACTAATCAAATCTTGCTGCCATCTGGCAAAATTCCCTGGCAGGCTGGGAGAGAGGAGTCACCCAGTCCGGGTTTCAGCAGGGCCCAGTGACTCAGCAGGGGATTAGGGCAGAGCAGGGAATTGGGGATGATTATTCATTAGTTGCGAGCACACAAATCTCCTCTCCTCTCTTGCTTTGGTTGCTGTGAGGCCTTTTTTCCTTCTTTCCCCGTTCTCCCTCGTGTCACTGGTGGGGCAGGGCTGGCAGGTCCCAGCCCCAGTCCCCAGCACCCCCTTGGCAGTGGGAGCAGGGTGGGGGCAGCAGATGAAGCACTTGGCAGCCTGAGATAAAGCATTTGGCAGCTGAGATGCTCTGTTGGCTGCGCCCGGGCTGCTCAGGGGCTCTTCGAGATGGGTTTGTAAGTGCTCGCAGGGGCTCTGGAGTGCCCATCCCTGCGGTGCCCGAGGCCAGGCTGGGCAGGGCTGGAGCAGCCTGGCGCGGCGGGAGCTGGCCCTGCCACGCCAGGGGGGCACTGCAGGGGCTCTAGGGTCCCACCCAGCCCTGTCCCAAAGGTCTGTGGGCACTCAGGGGGTGCTCAGAGCTGTCCCCTGCAGCTGCGCCAGCAGGGCACCCCCGGGCAGGGCTGGCACTGGGCAGAGCTGGCAGCACATCCCAGAGCAGGGGCTGCAGCTGCAGTTTCGGGTGGGAAGGGCTGTGCCCAGAGCAGGGGCTGCAGCTCCAGTTTCGGGTGGGCAGTGCTGATGCCCAGAGCAGGGGCTGCAGCTCCAGTTTCAGGTGGGAAGGGCTGTGCCCAGAGCAGGGGCTGCAGCTCCAGTTTCGGGTGGGCAGTGCTGATGCCCAGAGCAGGGGCTGCAGCTCCAGTTTCGGGTGGGCAGTGCTGATGCCCAGAGCAGGGGCTGCAGCTCCAGTTTCGGGTAGGAAGGGCTGTGTGCTGTGCCCAGAGCAGGGGCTGCAGCTCCAGTTTCGGGTGGGCAGTGCTGATGCCCAGAGCAGGGGCTGCAGCTGCAGTTTTGGGTGGGCAGTGCTGTGTGCTGATGCCTGTGGCAGCACGGCAGCTGGGTGGAGGATCATTCAGAGGCAGGAAAAGGCCTTGGAATGATTCAGCAGGAATTAGCTCTGCTCCACACCCGGCCTGGGCACCACGAAGGGCTGCAGGAGGGAGGGAGGCAGCAGCTCAGAGCTCAGGGGTAAATCAGGCTCTGCCCACCACAGCTGTGCCATTTCTGCCAGCCCACTGACAGCAGGGCAGCTCCTGCGGTGGCACTGTAAAAATGGCACTGTAAAAATGTTAGAATGGCTTTTTAGTGTGAGGAGTGGGAATTAATGGCACTGGGGGAGCAGAGGGGCAGCCCTGGTCTCTGGGACAGGGACAGGGAATGGCTGGAGCTGGGCCAGGGCAGGGGCAGCCTGGATGTTTCTGCAAAGTCCTTCCCCCAGAGGGTGCTGGGCGCTGCCCAGGCTGCCCGGGGAAGGGGCACGGCCCCAGGAGGGTGCCAGGGATGCCCAGGTGGGGTTTTGGGGCCAGGGGCTGCTCTGGGTGATGCCTGGGGTCCCTCCCGGCTCAGCACATGCTGGGTTGCACTGATGGACTGTCCTGCACGGACAGAGGCTTGGTTAATTAGGCTGCATCCTAGGCAATGGCAGGAGTTAGGAAGAAAACAGGATGCTTGCCCTCTCTCTTATGAACTTACCCCAGCAGCAGCCGGGGACCTGCATTGAGCCCCTGGCCACGGGGCTCAGAGCTGGGGAGCCTGGCTCTCACCCGCAGCCCTGCTCTGGCTCTGGGGCTCATTTCCTGCCTGTCTGCACCCCAAAAATCGGATTGAAACCATTAGCAACAGATGAGCTTTAGAGTGGTGTGACAAGAGACCACAGAGACAGTAAATCCTCCCGTGAGCCAGGAAAACTGTGTCCCCTCTCCAAAGGTGTGTGCTCCCACGGAGGGGCTCCTTTATTCTCTCACGAATTGACTTTCCAGTTCTTAAATGGAATCAGCACTTACAAAGAGGCTGTAACTGGATTTTTTCAGACCTTTTGCCCTTGTCTTGGCTCAGCTCTAAGTCATGTTCCAGGCAATAAGAATGCAGTGTAAAACTCGGTGTTACCAGAGCACAGCCCTGAGCGGGGGCAGGGACATTTTTTATGGGCATGTGAGGTCAAAGGGGCCCAAACCGTGGCACTGTGGGGAGATTTCTGCGCTGAGGCCTCATTAAGGAGTTTTATTTGGCTTGGTTTTGCAGACAGCCAGTAAGAGATAAAGCCTGATATTCTTCACAAAGTGACAGAATTATGACAAAATGTAACAAAAGTGACTTTAGTGCCACAGGGAAGGGCTGGGCTGGGTCCATGCAGGCCCTCGGTCCAGCCATCATCCAGGAAAGCACTGGAGCTTTCCTGTAAGCTCTGCCCAGCAGGGCTGCTCTGCTGTGCTGCCGAGCTCGGACACTTCAGCACTCACAGAATCACAGAATAGTGATGTTGGAGGGCACCTCTAAGATCATGGAGTCCAGCCACTCAGACCCTGGGCCCCATTTTCCATCTGCTCAGTGGGGCCCTGCCGCTCCTAAACCCTCTCCTCCTGCACCCTGGGCTTTTGAAGCAGAGAAAATCTCTTGGAAAGGATGGAAAGGATCCCTAGGAACCTTGTACGGCCAAAAGGAGTCACCTGAGTCAGCCAAGAGCTAATGATGGAGAGGGGGCTGAGCTCCATGGAAAACATGACTGATTTCACAGGTAAACAGAGGGATCATGAGCTCATCCTGGGCATGCCAGACCTGCAGGACGTGGGTGTTTGGCTCTTGCTGCCAGCCCCAGGGTGATCACACTTTCCCTTCTGGCCCTAGAAGCTGTTAATGAGTTCCTGATCCCCCATGGCCACCTTCTGTTTGTTTACAGGTGAATCCTGCCCCGCTCCTCACACTGGCCCAGCTCTGGACCCCAGAGGGAATCAGTTTCTCCCAGAGGCAGCTGCAAACCCCAGAGCTGGGCTCTGAGGGAGGCTCAGAGCACAGGGCCAGCCCCACGGGGCAGATCTGGGTCAGAGCAGCACTGTGCAGTCAGATGGACACGGGCAGAGACAAATATCCCACACAATTCCCTGCAGTGCCTGTGAGGCCAGGGAAGGGAATTTAGTTACACTAAATGAGTCGCGTTCCCCAGGAATGGGTTTCCTGTGGCTGGACCTTCAGCTTTCCCTGGCATCCAAAACTTTGCTGCTGTCTCTTCTTCCCAGGTCCAACCAGAAGCCAAACGCTCCAATCTGCGCCATATGGCCCCTGTTAGATTTGACTTCTGGACAGAAGTCAGGTCCCCAGTGCTTCCCTCCTGGGTGGGCCAGACAGGCACGGAGACAGGCTGCCGTGCAGCAGGGCTGTGCTCCCCGACGAGCTGCAGCACATCTCCTCTTCCTCCCAGGGGTGTCCTGGCCCCCCGAGGGATGCGACAGCTCATTTTTCACTGAGAGCAGGGCCAGACCAGGCCTGCCAGCTGGAGCAGGGGTGCAGAGCGCTGAGGAGCTGCTTGGGCGCGCCGCAGTTTCTCCTCCCATCACCTACAGCAGCTCACTGCTGGAGAGAAAGGGCTGATCATTGCCGGGGGGCTGTGCCCCCACCCCTGGCAGTGCCCACCGCCAGCTGGACAGGGCTGGGGCAGCCTGGCACACAGGGAGGGGCCCTGCGGTGTCAGAGCCAGCACAGCCTGGGGGATCTGCCTCTGTGCTGCCCTTCCTGCCAGGAAAGGAGCCTGGGGAAGGGGCTCTGCCACTCCAAACCAGGGAGCTGGGGCTGAAACCAGCCTGGGGAAGGGGCAGACGTGGCCACAGGGCTCCAGACTCCTCTGGTGCTCCTTTGCAAGCACCACCCAGCTGCCAGGCTCCAAGGGAGGCTTTGAAGAATGGCAATGAGGTCATTTTTACAGATATTCACAGCCTGCTCTTCAATGTTTGATGAGCAGCAGGGGCCTCTGGCTGGAGAATGACTGCAGACTTTTATGGGGGCTTTGGTTTGCTTTGGTTTTGATTTCTGCCAGGCTCATCAGGTGTTTGCAGAGCTGGCTCTGCTGCAGCCCCCCAGGAGCAGCTGTGGGACACAGGCTGTCCCTGCCTGGCTGCTCTGCTGGGCTCTGGGGGCTCCCAGGGGGGCTCAGCAGAGGGACCAGGTGCCTTTGGTATCTCCAGGGCAGAGTTCATCTCCTGCCTTCTCCACCACTCAGTAAAAATACCCTCCCATCAAAGATTTAGGAAGCACAAATGAAGGTTTAGGCCCTGGGGTCTCGGTGCAAATGTGGTGTTTGTGGTGCTGGGGAGGCTCTGTGGGGCTGGAATCTGCTCCTGAGGGGCACCTGGGCCAGGCACTCCTGCTCCCTCCTCCTGCCTTTCCCTCAGTGCTGCCCCGGAGCAAAGTGATTTATCTGGCATTTTCAGGAAACCCTCCTGGGTTCCTGCTGGGCACGTGAGTGGCTGTGACCAAAGCAGGGAGCACTGCCCTGAGTCCTGTCCCTCCATCCTGGTCCCCAGTCCCTCTGCAGCTCTCCTGGAGCCCCTTCAGGCCCTGGCAGGGGCTCTGAGCTCTGTCTGGAGCTGCTCCTCTCCAGGTGAGCCCCCAGCCCTGGCAGCAGAAATCTCTGTTCTCCAGCTGGGACAGGCTCTGCTCCTGCCATGTGCTGTTCTCCAGGCTCCTCTCACTCCTCCCAGGTTTCTCCAGCTGGGACAGGCTCTGCTCCTGCCATGTGCTGTTCTCCAGGCTCCTGTCTCTCCACCCAGGTTTCACTCTCCTTGGCAAGCACTGGCTCCCCACAAAGTGCCGTTCTCTGCAGAGCCTTGCCCTGTCCCTGCTGGGCTCCAAACGGGCAGAACTCGGCCTGGCTGCTAGTGAGGGACATGATCCACAGCTGAACGTGGCAGTGGCACAGCTCTCCCTGGAGCAGAGCCAGCCTGGGGATCACATCAGCTGGGCACAGCTGACCCGTGCCTGCTCCAGACCCTCCTGCATCCCCCGAGGATGCCCAGGGCCACCAGGGCTGAGCTCCCCTCCCTGCTGGGCTCTCAGTGTTACCCCACAGGAGCCACGGGATTGAGATTTGCTCTTGCTATTTGCTCTTAAATTATTTTGTTTCCTTGTGTACTCTTTAGTGAAGGTATTTGCTTCTCTCTGGAAAGGCACAGGATCCTTTTGGCATTTCAGAAAAGGTGGGCAGGATGAATTATTCATTTTAAAAGTGTGTGACATTATGATGGAGCTTCAGCAAAGTACATTTAAACATTACAAAATAGGATGAATCAGTTTAAACTCATCTGAGCTTATCATATATCAGAGAAAATGACTGATACAAAGGCTAAAAAGGAAAAAAAGCTCTTCTCAAACCATTTCTAAATTAGACTCCAAAACTACACCAAATATAAAAGGGGGTTTATTTTCAGATCTTTTAATGCCAAGAGGTTTAGGGAAAATTGATGAAAATTCAGGGTTAAACTGAATCTCTTTGCTAAGAAAGCGAGGAGGAGGAAGAGGACTGCTGGGCCACTGGGGACCCGAGAGCACAAACTCCTCGGGAGAACTTGTGCAAAGAAGGCACGAAAAGGCTCTGGTCAGAGCCAGAAGGGATGAAAGGCAGCAGAAAGGATCTCGTGGAGGAGCCTCAGGAGCCTCCTCGGGCTCGGGCTCCTTCATTCTGAAGTGGTTTGTTTTGTTCTGGAACACAAACACGAGTGTTTCTGTGTCCCCCTGCAAATCCCTTTCACGTGCACCAGACAAGAAGGATCCTCTCCCCTGCAAAATGCATCTCTTGAAGTACAAAGCATCGGGAATAGGATGTTTAGACTCAGAATTTAAACAGCCCTCATTATTTTAATGAAAACCGCGTCTCCAAAAGTCAAATTCTGGGGGAAAATCGTCTCTGAGCAATCATTTCAGCAGAGCTGTTGCTTGTCGTTATGCTGTAAAGATTGCTCTTTCGGTGATGATCGCTGTGCTTCCTGCCAGGGCATCAGGATGCCCCGGGGCTGTTGTTCTGCTGCTCCCATCTGGAGTTTCCTCCTGCTGAGCCCTGCCTGGTGGGGCGGTCTGTATCCCAATTCCTCCCCTTCCCGCACCTTTTTTTGCCTTGATTTCCCGCGATGCTGAAATCCCAGGCTCTTGTGAGGCTGCTCCATCATCTCTGCTCCTGCCGTGCCAGGTGAGGAGCAGCTGGAGCTGCCCTGCTGCCCTCCCCAGCACTGCTGCACACCTCCCTCCCTCCCTCCCTGCTGCTTCAGCCTGTCCAAATGTTTATTCCATGCCCACGATTTTACTCTTGCAACAAACAAGACCTTTCCAGCTTAAAGCTGACCTTCAGATCCTTCCCCTGCCCCAGCTCCTGCAGGAGCAGCGCAGATGCTCTACAAGCTCTCAAACATGTGCTTTTGCTTTCCCAGACAATTAACGATGCTGCTCTGCTTTACCAAAATCCCCAGGAAAACTCCCTTAAAGCTTGTAAATCCAAGATCTGGCTCCTTGTGATCATGAGGAGGAGAATGTAAACACAGGCACTGCTCCAAAAGTCTGCCCAGTTCAGCATCCTGTCACTCCCAGTGACAAATGGGAATTGCTCCAAAAAAGAGACCCCAAGCAAGTGGAAAACCTGCCAGCAGAGCCATTTCTCTATGAATGGGAAAGAATTACAACCTTTTCTAAATCCGTGCTGCCCTACTCTGACAGCTCCTGGTTTTAGAGCAGTTTTGGTTCTTTGGGAAAGGCAGCTGAGCCCTTGCTCCCAGGGAGGTGCCATGGCACTGGATCCCCAGGATTGTCCTGTGGGGATGCTTCCATGGATCCGTTTCTTGGATTTCTCACTTGGATTCGAAGCCTCTCCGGTCTTTAGGACCCATGGGAATTGCAGTTCCTCTTCCACCGCCCTTCCCCACTCCCTCCAGGTGCACTTTCCGAGCACACAGCAGCCCTGCAGCCCAGCCAGCTCTGGAGCTGGGTAATTGCCTCCTGCCAGGCTCCATTTCCCTGCAATTCCAGTTGGATGCAGTGTTACTCATTAGGTGAGGTCCTGGTCGCCTGCGCTGCGTTGCTGTGCAACAACTGCTGCAATTAATCCCCGGGGTCAGGAGACTCAGACACTCCTCCTGCATATTTGTAATTTGTAAAGCTGTAATGGGTCTTTTTCAAGGAATATTACTTAATATTTAATAACAGTAATACTAATGGACTGAGCATTTGCTCCAATTAAACACTTGGAAGGGTGGATTGTGTAAACTCTGCCTTCAGCTGCTGGAGTGTGGCACTTTCTCAGAGACTTTGTACTTGAGGACGTGAGCAGAAAAGTAGGGTAATACAATTCCCAAGCAATTACACATTGCATCCACATACTGTAGCTGCTGAAAGCATTTATCATAATTAATGGAACCACACTGATTATCAAAGGGTGTTTGGATAATGATTGATTTGTCACTTGTAAAGCCGTGCAGGACATCAGAGCACAAATTACACTGATTTACTGGAAGAGTTATAAGCTTTCAAGTGCAGCCATTCCTTCGGGGGGAATCTGGGGCTCTGCTGCTCACTCCTTGCTCTCTGGGTCCCTTAGAACCATTTCGATGTGATAAAATGGAATTGGGAGAATTGCTGCTCAGGGGAGGCTTGAATGAAGAGCCAGAGCTGCCGGGGCTGCTCCACTCTGAGGAGGGAACAAAGCTCCTGCCTCCCTCTCACCGGGGAAGGAGAAGCCGCAAATGGCACCCGGCTGCACCGGGAGCCCGCAGGGCCGTGGAGCCCCCGGGCACTTTTCCACCTTCACCTCCCATTAGTGCCGCTCCTATTTTTAGCTGCATTTCCAGGTTTTCCCGAGCCGGTTCTGCTCAGCCGTTCGCCATCCCTCCCGTGCCAGGGGAAGGATGGCTTCACACGGCGTTGCCATGGGAACACCTGCTGGGCTCGGGATGGAGCTGGGGGCGAGGAGGAGATGCTGGAGGACGGGGAGCCAGGGGCAGGAGCCCCAGCAGCTGCTGTCCTCAGCTGTTGTGGGTGCTGTGGGTTTATTTGCACAGTTTTGGAGAAGTTTGTGCCAGAACCAGGGAGTGGGCACTCTGCAGAAAGGGGGACAAGGACCAATGTTATCCCTGGTAATTCCTTGCCTCCTCCAAAGTGACTGTCTGATTTTTTCATGGAAATCTGCTCCCAGCCCGCTCGACCCCTTCCCCTTTCCTCGGGCACTGATGCTCTGTGCGGCCAGAGCAGGGCTCACTCCCTGTGGATGGTCTGGGCACCAGGGGATGTCCAGAGGGGGCCAGAGCCACGGGCACCATTCCCCAGGGGGTTCTCTGCTCCCAGGCCAGTGCCAGGAGGTGTTTTTGGGGGCAGAATTAACATCAGTCATCACAGTGACTGCACAGGAGGGATATTTTTAATTTTGAGCATGCACAATTTACATTCCTGACCCCAAGCAGTGCTCAGCTCCTGCAGCCTGATGCAGGCTGTGATTCCTGAATCCTCAGGACTCTTTTCCCAGCGAGCTTTGGCTCGAGCTTTGCCATAAAAGCTTTGGATCAAAGCACTCATTGTGCAGAGAGTCAGACAGGTATAAAGAGCATCTGCTGTGTTGAGTCATTTGAGTTTGTGCCATGCCTCAGACCACTTGTGGATAAGCTCTCAGCTTTCTGCTGTGTACACACCACTTTAAACCAAGCTTAATGTCTGCCTCTGTGACTTTGAGCAGGGGGAGAAATGTTACCTGGCTTGTGCTCCAGCATCAGGGGCTGCACAGAGGCTGTGCAGTGTGGACTGGGACAGGGCAGAGTTCAAGGAGGATTTGAAGATGAGGAACTCACTGCTCAGTGCTTCTGCAGCCTTGCAGGACACACAGAGGCCAGTGGAGAGGTCAAAAGGCACGGGATAACTGTGAGGGACGTGTCCATGGATGGGGCTCGGCCAGTTCCAGGGATGGCTTCAAACAGCTGCCAGTCCTGGATGTTTCAGACCTGTCCTTCTAAGCTCTTGCCCGGGCGGTTTTCCTCTGGTCAAACTCAAAAATTTCAGCTGCAGCACTTGGGTAGAGGTGCTGACCTGCTGGCAGTGGCCAGAACAGGAGGGAGAAGTGGAAATCTCCCTGAGGATGGATGGGAGGGCTGGGGGAGCAGCACTGACCCGGGCAGCCAGAGCCTCTGCCCAGGCTGTGCTGTGCTCCCAAAGCCAAGCTGACCTGCTGGCTCTGGAATGCAGTTCCCCACCAGAAACAAAATCCCTCTGGGGGCTGGGTTTGAACCTGACTCAGATCATCTGCCAAGGGTTCAGAGGAGCATTGCAAGAAGTCACTGCTGAATCTGCTTCCTGATTTTCCCTCCCTTTTCTGGTCATCCTTTATCCTGCTTTGATCCCCTTGGTGTTGCGTTTCCCCATCACCAGGTTTGCCTCTCTGCTGGGAACCTGAGACTCTGTGTTCAACTCTAGGGCTCAATTTGCCTTTTGTGCCTCCTGCAAATCTTATTAAGCTGTGTTGTATTAAATGGGAGAAACATGCAGTTAAGTCTGTGGTTTTCAAAATGCATTAGACTTCTTTTCAAGTATGCAAAGTGTAAATGGATTTTGTGCTTTGGGAATGGAGCACTGTGTTTACAATTTTGGTTAGATAAAAGGATGTTGAGATGGCCTTTAACATTGATTTCATGTTACGTTTTTCTCGGCTTTAATATAGCCTTAGAGGTTCTTTGAGTGTTTTGATTTACAGAATACATTGGAAAAAATGAGTTTTATTTTATTTATCAGTCAGTAATGGGCTTTTCTTTCTGCTCTTCCCAAGAGCAGTTAGCTCTGAAATAGTAACCTGGCTAATCTCATTAGGTCAGGCTTTCTGCTCTCAGCTTTTCCGATCTGGGATGGGTTGAAACTCTGGGAAATGAACTTCTTGCACTGTTTTGTTATTTTTTCCTTGAGAATCCAACTGAAACCCAGCAATTTCATGAACCATGACAAATATACATTAAACCTAAGCCTTTCTGAACCTGAGAAGGAAATATTCAGAGTAAGGAAGGTTTAAACACCAGGAGAAGCTGAGCTTTCTCTGGGTTGTGGAGTCACTCTGGAGCAGAGCTGGGCAGTTCTGTCCCTTCCCAAGCTGCAGCAGCAGAGGCTGCTGGTGTTTGCTCATCTTGCAGAGGCACCCCTAAGGTTATGTTTGCTATAAATAATCTGAAATTTGACAGTGAAAGTTGCCATGAAAGTGCTCTACATAACCACGGGACGATTTGTCCAGGGGAGCTGACGAAAACACTGCACAAAGTCAGAAACTCTCCTGGGTGAGCTGGCTCTATCTGTGTGCTCCTGCTCCTCAGAGGGGACGCCAGGGCCACGGGGGGCTCCTGCAGGAGGAAAGGGGGGCCACGGAAACAGGCCTGGAGTTTTGACTTTTTCAAGCACCTTCATTATTGAAATCTAAATTTAATTCCAGTTATGATTACTTTGAGAGCAATGCCAAGTCCTACATTCCCTGACCTACTTCAGAGCTGGGTGGAGGAGCACAGCCACCACACTGACCTTCCCTCTGCCACTTCAGGGCTCAGATGTCACTGGAAGAACCTTGGCATTAATTTTTCATGGGGGAGAGAGGGACTGGGTCAGCGTGGAGCTTTGCAGGTGGCAGGATGCCTGTTTGTACTGCTCAGCTCAGAGATGAGTGCCCAGGCTGCTGAATCTGCTGCCTGCTCTCCCTGCCTGCCCGTGGGGCTGCTCTGGGAGGCCCTTGGAGGATTATTGCTTTAATCCCTTAGCTCTACAGAACCCCAGGCTGGGCTGGGGCTGGTGGCACCCTAAAGCTCAGCTCGTCCCAGCCCTGCCATGGCAGGGACTGCCTCCCTGTCCAGGTGCTCCAGCCCCAGGTCCAGCCTGGCCTCGGGAAGGGATCCAGGGCAGCCCCAGCTGCTCTGTGCCAGGGCCTGCCCACCCTGCCAGCCAGGAATTCCTCCCTAATCTCTGATTTAAATCCACAAGAATGCGGTGTCTGCCAGGCCCGATGCTCCTGACAAATGTGTTTGTTTCCTGTCAGGCTTTCTCTCAGCCCAAGTCTCAAACCCCACTTTGTGTCTGGAGCACCAGGGACTGCCTCAGCAGCTGAGTCCCATCACAGAGCGAAACACGAAATCTAAAGCAGCTCTCAGCTCCTGCAGCCAGGGAAACAGCCATGTTTTATTCATGGGCCAATACCAGTCAACATCCCCATTCCCTGGCTAGGCCTGGCTCTATAAATAGCCCTGCAGTGACACAGCAAACTGGCCTGGGGACAGCCTGGGGACAGCCTGGGCTGGGGGAGCCCCGGAGAGCACCCAGAGCATCCCCGGATCCCCTTGGGGGGGACAGGGCTGGGGGAGCCCCGGGGAGCACCCAGAGCAACCCTGGGTCCCCTCCAGGGGGGACAGGGCTGGGGGAGCCCCGGGGAGCACCCAGAGCAACCCTGGGTCCCCTCCAGGGGGGACAGGGCTGGGGGAGCCCTGGAGAGCACCCAGAGCATCCCTGGGTCCCCTGGGGGGACAGGGCTGGGGCTGTGCCAGCCCGGGGGATCCCTGGGTCCCTCCCTGCCCTGTGCCCCCAAGGGTGCTCCCTGCTCCTGCTGCTCCCATCCAGCAGCACAGGAATTCACCTGGGCTCCTCTGCAGGCCCAGGGCAGGGGGTGTGTGTTTAGGGGAAGGAAGCTTGTGGCAGTGGATAAATTAGGGATGGAATGCAGCTGGGAAATGGAGAATAACTGCGTGCCCGAGTCCCTGATGGTGCTGTGCCTGATGTATGCTCAGTAATAATTCTCTCTGTAGCTAAAACTGGCTGGATCCTAATTTAATGTAAACTTAGGTGAGTACAGCTGTAATAACTTACAGGGATGAAGGCCTGGCAGACTTGCCTAGAGTTTCTCACGTGTGCCTCAATCATATTTTAGCATTGCTTTACCAGTTCAACAGGCAGAGCTGGCATAACAAATCCATCATGTGAGCCATGATTTATGGACCTGTGTTGATCTATATCCTCGCTCTCCCTGTTTTCCAACGCATTTATCATCCTCACACGGTCACTCCTGCACTTCTGAGTGCTTCCAGCTTTCTGCTGCTCCTGCTGAAGGCAGCTCAGGCTGAGGGCTGGGCTGGGTTGGGGTCTCTCCCCTGTGGGATCCTGCTCTCCTGCTGAAGGCAGCTCAGGCTGAGGGCTGGGCTGGCTCTTACCTGCCTCTCTCTAATTGCTGTGATGCACACTGAGTACTAGAAAGTTGTACAAGTTATTTTTAAATTGTGGAGGAAGTTATGTAAGGCAGATCATGCTAAGGGTTTATTTTATTTTTAATGACTATATTTAAAAATTCATGCAGAAGCATAGAGGGACTTTTAATTACTACATTTAAACCTTCAGGTGATACTTAAGTAAAGGGGGAAAAGGGCCTTTTCCATTATTTTTTTTAATGTTCTCCTTTTCTGTGCAAAGCAAACGTAGGAGCAGACTGGGAGGTTACCCTGAGCTAAGAGAGAGCCTCAGCTGGGCAGGAGCTGCAAAAGCCCAGCCACATTTCACAGCATCTCACACCTCACTGCTAGTGCAGCATCTCTCATCCTCCACTGCAGAAACCAGCCCAAACAAGAGCACTTGGATTTCCTGGGAGGGGACACGACATTGCCCGAGTAGCTTCTCCTGCCTGGCCCTGAGGAGGCTGGGGTGGTGCCAGGGCAGGAGCCCGAGCCCAGCAGGGCTGCCCCACAGCTGCTGGGGAGGGGCTCTGCTGGGCCAGCAGGGTTTAAACCCACCCAGGTGGATCCAGCAAGGAGAGAGCTGGCACCTTGTTCTCATGAGCAGAGCAACCACAGCTTCCAGCATCCCCTGCTCCCCTCCAAAGAGCAGCTCTCCCACACCCCAAAGGGGTTTTGGGGTCTGTCTTCCCGTCAGGATCACACACCTTTCCGTGAGGACCTGCTTGAAGCCCTGTGGCCATTCTGAAATGTTTGGGCAGAAGCACATTTCTTTTCTTCCATGCCAAAAGTAACAGCAGAAGGACACACGTTCACCCAGAAGTGAAATCCATCAGCTCAGCTTTTGTGTTTGCTGTCTAATGCTGTAAAGCATCTTTGGGAGTCCAGAGTGCACAGAGTGCTCTTTGTGCTCTCTGGCCTGCGTTTATCTTATTGACCAGCAGAGAGAAGAGAAAGAAAAAGAGCATTTTAATTACTCCTGACAGCTTCATTTGTCTGGAGGTCAGCCCTGAGCTTGGCTGGGTTTTGCAGAGCACTCTGAGCTGCTCCTGCAGCCCCCAGGTGATCCCTGAGTTCCCCTCCTGCTCCCGGGGCTTGGAAAAGCTGCAGCATCCCCTGGGATGCTGCAAACAGCCCTCTGAGCACCCCAAATACCACAGATCTTCCTAGAACTCCAATCAAAGTTACGTGCAAGTAATGAAAAGCCTCAGAATTGCATCCCGCTCTCGAGCTGTCCCTTTTCAAAACACATGGAAACTGTGAGATGAGTCCCAGTGCCTCTGGTCTGACACAGCTCAGACAAGGATGAAGCTGAAGCATAAAGAAATCCAGTTTTTTCCTCTTCTTTTTGCATAAAGTGCTCGTTGCTAATTTAGTTCTGAAAGAGAGAGGGTCCCAGGTAGGTTTCTCCATTCTTTCTTCTAATCTGCTTTGATACACAGTTTGAGGGAGTTGAGGGGAAAATGAGGAGGCTGAAGAAATCAAATCAGAATTCATTTCTGCAGCAACTCCAGCATCCATAAATAACCCATTAAATATTGTGCTCTGCTAAATATAGAAAATGCTCAGGTGTGTCTCCTCTTGTGCTGCACAGAAAGTTTTAATACAGATTTAATCATACTGAGTGTTAGGGGAAAGGGCTAATTAGATTGGCAAATTTAGAAGGCAGTAGTATATTATATGGGAAGAAATGGGTGATTAGATATTATTCACTGAGATATTTTTCAATTAGATATTAGTCAGAGTGACTGGCCTTGGGGAATATCTTTAAGGATATTATATGACATAATCCTAGTTTAGAAATTGAGAAAGTCGAAGTTCACATCATCCTCAAAATTCCTCCGTTTTTCACAGGAGTTTTTCCCACGGTTGGTTTTTGGGTTCTTTGGCAGCTGCAGGAGTGAGAGCCCAGCCTGGCCCCTGTCCTTTTGTCCCTCTGCTCAGGTGTGGGTGGGCACAGCCCCCTTGCACCCCCAGGCTGATGCTGAGGGAATCCCCTGCCAGCTGCTCCAGCGCATCCCATCATGGCCTTGTGGGATTTCTGCCAATAATGGTCTTTGTTTAGCCCCATAAATTGTATTTCTCTGGCACTCATTAAACTGTTGATGGGCCATAAACCAATGGACTCCTTCACAAGGTTTCAGTATTGCATTTCCCCTAGGAAAGGAAAGCCTTTTGGAAGGGGAAAAGGGGGTTATTTTCCTAAAGCAAGTAAAAAAGTCTATTTTTGAATGCGATGTAGTGAGGGAAATCTCGGTATTGATGACTTTGCTGAGCTCTGATCACCACAGAGGATGAATGCAGGGAGCTAGAGCCCACGGAAAGCAGGGGAAGGTGTTTGACAGGAGCCCTTCTCTCTCCCCGTGTGCTCCAGCTC
Organism: Motacilla alba alba; assembly: GCF_015832195.1. Classification (NCBI taxonomy): domain Eukaryota; kingdom Metazoa; phylum Chordata; class Aves; order Passeriformes; family Motacillidae; genus Motacilla; species Motacilla alba. The sequence continues at coordinate 5,683,127 of NC_052041.1, forward strand.
TGCTCACACCAGCTCGGGGGTGCTCTGAGTGTGCAGCTCTCACAGCCATTGTCCCCACGGGTCCCCAGGCTGCCAGGACCAACTCTCCTCCTCACCCATGGAAAGATCCACAGCCACTGCAGTGCCTTGTTTCATCTCCTGAGGTCATTTTATAGCGCTCAAAGGAAGGCACAGAAGGTGTCAGCAGAGCTGCCTACCCCCGGCCCCACAGAGGTGATTGATGGAACGTGTCACTGCTCAATTGCTCCCATAAAAATGGTTCAAGGAGCTCCCTCACACTTGTCCTTCTGTTATCCAGCACTGTGGAATTGCAGGTGCCACCCTGGCTGTTTACAGAGAGCTCTTCAGCTCTGCCCACAAACAAAGGCAGACATTTGTTTGGGTAGGAACAGCTTGATGGCGTGAAAATGCCAATAATTGCAGAAACATGTGCTGTGACATTAGAGACTTTGCTGCCACAGTCCCCAAATTCAGAATTATGGCCAACTCAGCAGCACTGGCTAAGGCTGGCTGGCTGCTCTGCACCAGATGTGGTAACTTCACCAGGAAAATAAATCAGGAGCTTGTTTTGTCCTAGAGCACACATTATTTTTTCTCTCTTCTAAAGCAAATTTCTGTTTCATCCTTTTGACGGGGGTCATTTAATAGTGTGCGAAATGAAATGTCAACAAGAATTAGAACAAATGGCACGGGGAGCCCCCAGGGACACCAGGTTTCTGCTGGGAAATGTTTCCAGCCAGGCCCTGCGGGGAGAGGTCTCAGGTGCTGCTGGCTGCTCCAGAGCCCCTTGGTGGGGAGCTTCACCTGGGGGCTCTGGGACCCCCAGCCCTACCCGGGCCAGCTGAGCCTGCTGCTGGGCACGGGGGCTGGCTGTTCCCTCTGTAGGGCAGGGCTGGGGGGCTGCCAGGGGCTGGCTGACCCTGGGCTGGGCTGGGGGGTCCTGGTCCCGAGGGGACCCTGGTCCTGAGGGGATCCCAATCCCGAGGGGATCCCAGTCCTGACAGGCTCCTGGTCCTGAGGGGCTCCGGCAGCTGCTCCAGGGCACGGGAAGGGCAGGATGAGATGGCCACCAAGGAAGGGGAATTGTGTTCCCACAGCTGGGGCTCATGGAGTCAGCGTCACAGAATGCCCTGAGCTGAAGGGACCCTCCAGGACCATGCAAGTCCCACCCCCGTCCCTGCACAGACCCCAGCAGTCCCACTGGCATCCCTGGCAGCGCTGTCCCAACGCTCCTGGAGCTCTGGCAGCTGAGCCCCAGGCTGGGCCAGGGCCAGGCTGAGCTCCTGCAGGATTGGCCCCTCGGGAGCTGCAGCACAGAGCTGAGGCCATCAACAAATTCCTGCCCTTGGGATTATTGCTTTTATCACCACAGAGCCTGTTGTTTATGGGAAGTTCAGAAACTACGTGAAAACATAAATATGAGGTATGCAAATAAGTCTTTCTGACAAAATTGTTCACTAGACTCATTATTATGGAAATAAATTTCAAATGTGACTTTTCAGAGCTGCTGAAAGCCATCACTTTGTAGAGCTGTTCTGTGCCTCTCCGACGAGCAAATGCCAAAATCTGGGCTGTGTCGGGGATGCTTCTCAGATGCTGCTGGTTCTGAAAGTAATTCCAGTGAAACAAAGGCCACTGGATAATTAGGAAGTCTCTGCTGGGGGGGGGGGGTGAGACCACGAGCTGCCGCTGTGGCTGGGGCTTGGCACGCTCAGGTGCCCTCCCCTCATTGTGGCCCATTTGCATTCTGCACAGAGGATGCAGCCCTGTTATTGTGATGCTGCTGACTGCATAAAGCCCAATTAATGAAAGGTTAGGAGGCAATTAAAAATCACAGCGTCCTTTGTTTCAAAGTGAAGTTTATAGTGCAGTGTGAGTTCCTGGAATGCTACAAAATCCTTTTGGAAGGCTGAGGCAGCTGCTCTTTTGTGTTCCTGTTTGTTTTGACCCCTGTAGAATTTGGTGGGTTTCTCTGCAGGGACAGAAACAACACACCAGTCTCAGCTGACCCCAACAAATAGCTCCTGAATGGATTTGTGCCTCTGCTCTTCACGGGGTTGTGAGTGTGGGAGAACAGAACTGAAATGACCCACCTGGGCAGCAGAACTACAGATGTTCCAGAGATGAGCAGGAAAATTACAGCTGGAGAGGTGCCAGACTGAGTCTCTGAACACACATCAGAAGATCTCAGTGCCACCCTCGCCCGTCTGCAGGAGGTGACCTGCTCTGGTCACTTTCTGTGGACATGAAGGTGTTTCTGGAAGCAGGGGATGCTTTGATCAGAGCTCAAAGGCCGTGGCTCTGGTGCAGCTGCTGGCCTGAGGGAGGGCAGGTCCCCTGCTGCCCTGGGAGATGTGCTCTGCCCCAAAGCAGCAGCAGGGAGCTCTTTATTGTGTGGGTTGGGTAGGAGCAGTTCAGTCTTTCCCTGACTAGGATTTTACACCTGCAAAATAGAGATGTCAGTGTTTATCTAGGAAGGCAGTGAACTTGAATAAATGGTTGTAGCGTACTCTGACAGACTTGGTACAGAAATGTCATTAAAATTCACTTCTCTGGAGTTATTTATTCCTTTTGTTATCAGTCCAGTGATACGTGGAGAGGTTTCTTGACTGCAAAGGAACCTGTTGCTCTTATATCTGGTGCAAAAGTGAGTGGGAGCGTGCAGGAGTTGCAGCTGCATGAGCTCCCTTTGGGCTGCAAATGGTGCTGATGTGTCCCACATCTGTAATTAAGCTGACTGACCTTTCCACGTGCAGGCTGGAGGGGAGAAAAGCACTAGAGAAGATGGATTGAGAAGGGAATGAGATGCCAAAGCAAATCTCCTTCACCCATCCCTTGTGTCAATAGTGAGCTGGGAGAACATCAGTCTCAGGAGTCACCTCACGTCCCTGCGGTCACCTCTGGCAGCTGCTGGGGCAGCTCCCTGCTGGGGCCCCCACCACGCTCAGCACAGGCAGTTCCCCTCCAAACCAGTCCCAAAACACACCACAAAGCCTCTGTGTGCCTCGGAGGAACTGTTCCAGTGCCTGCTCTCTGCTCACCTGGGGCTGCAACACCTCACCCTGTGCGGGGGCAGCCAGCTGAAAGGTCAGGTTATTTCAGAAAACCAAGAAACTCCTCTGAAATGGAAGCAAATGCAATGAAAAGGCCTTGAAGTCATTATTCTGTACCTGTAGATGTGGCAGCCCTTGATAAAGGGGTTTTTTTCCTGTGGACAAGGGATCTGGAACAACTGGAAGTCAGGGGTGGTGTCAGAGGGGTTCAGTGCCTGTTCAGTGCCAAGCAGAGAGAAAAACACTCAAAGACCTGCAGAGTTCCATAAAACCTGCCTTGGGCATCTGGTTTACAGTCCCTGACTAGAGGCAACATTAGTCTTTTGCCATAGGATGTAATATTACTACACTATTCTTATTTCATTGATTTAACCTGGTCTTCAACAGAGTGGGACAGAAAATTGCATTTAAAAGATAAGTGGAAAAAAAAAGATCCAGAGGATGCATTGCATCTTCCACGGCAAGCTGACTGCTGTGATTACAATTTGTTGTGCTGAGCATTTGGGCTGTATTTTCACTAAAAATCCAATTTTACCGTAGAGCAACACATCTAAGAGCACTTTAAAGTGGATTATACAGTGAAAGCCCAAGCCTTCCATTATATTGTAACTTAAACGAGCTGGCTTTGCTGGTATTTAGCAGCTTCCATCCCGTGTGGGAGCCCTTGTCACAAAGTGCATTTCCTGCACTGGGAGAAGCTGCTGGGTGGAACACTGAGGGTGCCCTGGCCCTCCGCAGGGCAGCTCTGCTGGCAGCAGCCCTCGCTGTCCCTGCAGTGGCTCCCTGCACCTCGGGATCCAGCACCAGGAATGAGCCCACAGACAGCACCCCAAGGGGTGTCCCAGCTGCCAGAACCCCCTGGAAGGACACACAGCCACAGCCTGTCCTGAGTGCAGGGTCTGTGCTGCAGGAACCCCTGGACATGGCACACGAGCAGCTCCAGCCACAGCCTTTGTTTCTGACGAAAAATGAACCACAGAAGCTGCTGAAATTCCTCTTCAGTTCACAGTACATTTGGTGCCAGACTCTCCTGCTGCAATCATGTGAATATATCCTGACACGTACAACGAGCTGCCTGCGTGTGTTTACCCTGGCTCTGCACTTCAGGGCATGCGTGCAGAGCTTTAAGGATATATATTTTTAAAGCCTGAACACCGATTTTCTACTCAAATTCTTTATCTCCCACCAAACTAACCATTCTATGTTACGGGAAAGTTCACGTATTTTCCTTCCCTTTTCTTCCTCCAATGTTTTTTAGCCCTGCTCAGATGGAAACAGACAAATGATGGACAGTGCCAGGGTTTTGGAGTGGCACAGCTATGGGAAACGAGTACTTTAGACAGTATTTCAGTATGTGCCGAAAATCTAAGAAGAAATGGTAAAAATAAATGTAAATGTTGCTGTGTCAAGTCAAAATGAAGATTTCATCTGTAGATCTCTTCTCCTTTTCTGAAATCTCATTTTCCCTTTTCACTTCCAAGTCCCGAGAAGTGAAAGCTGCAGCAAGCAGCGGGTGGGGATGAGGGGCCATTCCCGACAGGCACTCCAAGCCTCCTGCCTTTCTGGGTAATAAACTGTCCACGAGGCAGTGTGGATGTGAGATTTCCTTTGGGTCTCTTCCAAACCCTCGGAACTGGCATCTGCTCTGACAGATCTCCCCAGGCGCCAAGGCAAGGCGGGGGTTTTAGATGGAGATTCACAGAGATGAACCATTTCAGGAGCGTTTTTTGATACGGTTTTGGTGCTCTGGAGGTTCCCTAGTCCAGCTCTGCAGTGCCTCAGGAGGAAGGGTTTGATGGAAATGGTGAAGGAAAGTTACCAGGACGTGTGAGAGGGAACGAGTCGTGTCGGTGCACCCTCGTCTGGATCCCAAATTGTGCAGAAAGGACAGAACTGGAGAAGAGCCTCTGCTCTTTGCTGATCCTTCCTGACATCCACACCTTCAGGAAAGGCTCTGCCACGACCCTGCTTTGCTGCTAGCTTCAGAAGCCTGTGTGTGCAAACTGATGGAGCTGTTTACCTATGTTGGATCTACGGCAGGGCTTTCCCCAGGCAGGAATTCAAGCTTGTTCAATAGAGCTCATTAGGTAATGAGCTTATTCACTAAGCTCATTAGTGGTGGAATTCATCCTGCTCAGCCCTCTGCAGCCCAAAATCTTGTATCCCTTCAGCCCAGCTTACTACTGGTCCTGACCCTTAGCTAGAGGGATGACTTTTACCTAATTTCATCCGTTTCCCATTTTTCATTCAACAGCTGCTCTGCTGAATGACTGTTTCTATTATTTAATCTGTCCTGCTATTCCTCTCCAGCAGAAAAATATCTAAGAGGGCTGAAATCTTCTGTATGGAGTGTGCCAAGGCTGGAATACCTTGCCAGCTCGTTTCATGAACTGAAGCAGAGTGTCTGACTCAGGGGGACTCATCCTGAGCCGTGATGGATGCTCCAGGATTGATGAACAGACGGTTGGGCAGATGTAAGTAGGCAGGAAAACGAAAGAGGCACCAAGTAAAAGTTGTGATTGCCTCCTGTGACTGCCCATCTGCACACAATCCTGTGGGCTTGGGGGAAGGTCTGAAGCACACTCAGGCACGGCAGAGGCTGGGTATTTCATATTTTGGTTAATTATGCAGGGATAAGAAAGTGAGGTTGGTAATAAGGGTACCTCAGGTGCAAGGCTGGGTGGGAGACAGGGTTTTAAATCTTCCCGAACAGCAGAGATGTGTGACAGTGAAGAATGTGTGTTGGCAATAATGCTTCATTGATTCGTGCTCAACGTGGTAAATTTAGGTGCTGTTTCTACTCATTTCAGACACTGATTACTAGAAAAAGGCTCTGCTGCAGTGGAGTAACAGAGCTGTCAGAGCCCGTTCCATCTCCCCTCACAAGAGGCAGAGAGAAGCAAGCAGAGCTTTTCTCACATTAATATTGATGACAAAGCCCTAGAAATGATGTAAACATCAAAAAAGCCTCACTAAAACAGGATTGTGATTGAGAATGAGTTGTGAGCTCAGTGGCAGGGAAGGATCAGTTTCTAGCTGCACTGCCAGGCCAGCAGGAGCTGCTCTGGGGAGCAGAGGAGCAGGGGAGCAGCACCCCCTGCACCCCTGGCAGGATTCACTGGAGGCCAGTTCCACCCAGTGCCCGAATGCCCAGCAGCAGTGGGAGCACCCTGGGTGCCCGGGAGTGTCCCCGCCAGGGTATTTCATCCACAGGGCATCAGTCCTCGTGCTCTGCACTGGGAGCCACGCTGCAGCAGGGACACAGGGCTGGCTTTGCTTCCAAGGGGCATTCCTGATCCCAACTAAGGCCCGAGAGTCTCAGGACTCAGGAGAAAGCAGCTCAGAGCAGCTTTCTCTAGCTTCAGCTTTCCCTTTGAAGACAGCTTATTTCTGCCCAGGTTGTGAGAAGAGCTGGCTTGCACAATCCTTTCCCATTGAAAAATAAAGTGCTATTTTTGTCCTTACCACAGTGACTGTAATTAATATTTGAGGAGGATGGCTCCCTTGTGCTCCAGATCATACAAATACAGAGGAAAATGTGCACATGTTGTCTCCAAATCACACCCCAAAAGTGGACGTGGAGCACACAGACATGGAATTGAGGATTGTGGCCCCTCTCCTGGAGGTGTCCAAGGCCAGGCTGGGTGGGTTCTGAGAAACCTGGGATAGTGGAACGTGTCCCTGCCCACGGCAGGGGGTGGGAACTGATGAGGTTTTTCCAACCCAAACCATTCTGGGATTCTATGATCCCAACTACATGAGAAAATAAGCAAAATTAAATAATAGTAAGAAGTGTTTTCCTTGGTGTAAACAAGGGGGGAAAAGGGCTGCCTGGTGGTGGAGTGCAGTCTTGTTATCAAGGCTGCACATTTGCATATTAAAGGCTGAAAATGACTCAAGATTTTATCATCTGCTGTTTTCCCATCTGATGTGGAGGCCTGTATCTACAGGCAGGATGAGAAAAACAGCAGCAGTTTGTGACTTTTGGATGGCAAAGGGAGTCACAGGGCCCCAAGCACACAGCAAGGAGCGTGTGGGGGGCGACGGCCCAGAATACAAAGCTCAGGGCTCCGCACGGGGCTGGGGCTGGGGATTTGGCTGCCAGGAGCGGCTCAGGGCGGCCCAGCGGGCTGACGGGGCTGGGACTGTGGGTGCCGCGGTGCCACTGCCAGGGACAGGGAGGATCCTTGAGGATTTAAGTGCCAGGAGCTGCTCAGGGTGCCACTGCCAGGGACAGTGAGGATTTGGGTGCCAGGAGTGGCTCAGGGCGGCCCAGCAGGCTGACAGGCCAGGGGCTGTGGGGTCGCTGCCAGGGACAGTGAGGATCCTTGAGGATTTAAGTACCAGGAGTGGCTCAGGGTGTCACTGCCAGGGACAGTGAGGATTTGGCTGGCAGGAGCAGCTCAGGGTGCCACTGCCAGGGACAGTGAGGATCCCTGAGGATTTGGGTGGCAGGAGCTGCTCAGGGTGCCACTGCCAGGGACAGTGAGGATCCCTGAGGATTTGGGTGGCAGGAGCTGCTCAGGGTGCCACTGCCAGGGACAGTGAGGATTTGGGTGCCAGGAGCTGCTCAGGGTGCCACTGCCAGGGACAGTGAGGATTTGGGTGCCAGGAGCTGCTCAGGGTGCCGCTGCCAGGGACAGTGAGGATCCCTGAGGATTTGGGTGGCAGGAGCGGCTCAGGGCGGCCCAGCGGGCTAACGGGGCTGGGGCTGTGGGTGCCGGGGTGCCACTGCCAGGCAGCGTTCAGCAAACCCCAGCGTGGAGCACGTTCAGCAGCAGCAGCTGCCTCCCCCCGTGTGTTCAGGACTTGAATTATTTGACCTTTTTCCGAGGAGGCTCCACCGAGGCCTCAGAGCCCCGCTGCAGCCCGGTGCAGGGGCCCGCGGCCTCAGCGCACAGGGCTGCGAACAGCCCTTCCCAAGGGCTTCCTGGGCACGCACAGCAGCCAAACTCCACAGCGGCCTGAGGGCAGAGAGCCGGAGCTGATCTGTGCTTGAATTCTGCTGCAGATGGCAGCCCGAGATGAGAGCAGCAGCTCCCCGGGCGGTGCGGCCCGGCGCGGCCGGAGCGGGGCGGGGAGGGAGCTGGGCACGGCTCCGGGCTTGGCTAGGAACGGCTCCGAGCCTGCCTGGGAACGGCTCTGAGCTAGGAACGGCTCTGGGCTTGGCTAGGAACGGCTCCGAGCCTGCCTGGGAACGGCTCTGGGCTTAGCTAGGAACGGCTCCGAGCCTGCCTGGGAACGGCTCTGGGCTTAGCTAGGAACGGCTCCGAGCCTGCCTGGGAACGGCTCTGGGCTTAGCTAGGAACAGCTCCGAGCCTGCCTGGGAACGGCTCTGGGCTTGGCTAGGAACGGCTCTGAAATAGGAACGGCCCTGAACTAGGAACGGCCCTGGGCTTAGCTAGGAACGGCTCCGAGCCTGCCTGGGAACGGTTCTGGGCTTGGCTAGGAACACCTCTGAGCTTAGCTAGGAATGGCTCCGAGCCTGAGCCTGCCTAGGAACAGCTCTGAGATTAGCTAGGAAGGGCTCTGAGCCTGCCCAACTTCGTTCCTGAGGCAGGATGAAAAGGCAGTGAAGGCTCGCACCTTTAGAAGCAGTAATGAATTGTTTCCTCCTCTGGCAGGCAGTGATTTGACTTGCCACATGCCTTCTAGTAATTTCCCAGCAGGTTTAAATGTTGGAACAATGGCATTCTGTTAGATATTGATTTTAAAATAACTCTTCCACACTTAGCTGTAAGTTTAGGAGGTGAATTACAGCCCTGGAGTGTGTTCTAATGTAGCAGAGGTAAATAGTTAAATAGACACAACCAGTTTCTGCAGGCGTTGCGTGTCCAGGAGAAGGCAGAGCGTGGCTGCACGCTGCCTGTCTTCTGGTCTGCAGGAAAAACATCCATCAGTCTGCCTTTGCTGGGGGAGAATATTAACAAATTCACCATGGATGTGGTGGGATTTGACAGAAAAAAACTTCTGTGCTCGGTGGTGAAGCAGCGAGAGTGGGAGGCAGTGGGTAAATGACCGAATCACAGCTCTGTTCTGCTGCTGCTTCTGCAGAGCAGCCCTGCTCAGGGTGGCGTGTCCCTGCCACAGCCCGGCCTGGCCTGGGGCTGCCCTGTGCCACGGGCAGTGCCAGCTCTGGCCGCAGCAAGGACAAATAACCCTGCCACGTCCCCTGCAGCGAGCTGGGGCTGCTCGGCCCCATGGCCCTGCGGGCACTGGGGACAGGGGCAGGGGCAGGGACAGGGACAGGGACAGGAACCCACACCTGTGTCCTGTACTGGGGCTCTGAAACCAAAGCAGCTCCGTGGGCACTCTCCTCAGCAGCACGGGGCTGGGTGTGGGATAGCTGCCAGGGAACCATGCTGGGACCTGCTCAGGAGAAGTTTCTCTCTTTATCTTACACTTTTTGGTGTTTTTTTTCCTTAATGAGGTGCTTCCATTGCAGTGCCTGGGACTCGGCCTGGAAGTAGGCTGGGTTTGGTCACAGCTATCCCAGAATCACAGATTGGTGTGGGGTGGAAAAGACTTTAAAGATCATCTTGATTTAATCCCCTGCATGGCAGGGACACCTTCCACTGTCCCAGGCCATGTCCAACCCGGCCTTGGACACTTCCAGGGGTCTGGGGGCAGCCACAGCTGCCAGGGCCTCCCCACCCTCACAAGGAAGAATTTCTTCCCAATGTCCAATCTAAACCTACTCACTTGCATTTTGAAGCCATTCTCCCTTGTCCTGTCACTCCACCCTTGAAAGCACAGATCCGTTAAGAAATTGCCATAAAAACATCTGTTATTTTCCTGGCATTAAAACCAGGTGTGGGTTTATCTCAGGCTGGGGACTGTGCCAATCCTGTGCCAAGGGAGCAGGGCTGGGTGAGGACGTGGTGCCCAGATGTCCCTGTGAGGATGAAGATGGGTGTTGGCAGCACCAAGCTCCTGCCAGAGGGGCTGCCAAGACTCGGGCACTCTGCAGCTCCCTGTGCTCCTCTCCCTGCACACACCCATGGGCTGTAATCAGCTAAGGAACCTAATTAGTTTTGGCTAATTTGTTTCAGGGCCTTTACCTTCTCTTCCCCTCTCCCTGCTCTCCCACTGGCAGTGGCTACTCTGTCCCTTATTTTCAGCTGATGTCTGTAAACTGATTACTTTTACTGGGTCAGCTCTGTTATGAAATTATCGTTTTATGAGACTAAAAATAGCCCAGATCCAGTCAGCACGCCAATCACTTCCCTTCATCTCCAATGAAAATGCAATGTTATCTTTAATCTGTATTTCTCAGGCACTTACTGTGAGGCAGGTTAGAAAGAAAAGAGGGGGAAAAAAGAAAGAGGCGATCAGAAAAAAAATCTGTAAATCAGTTGCTATAGATGCATCCCTGCCAAGGCTTCCACTGGTAAATTTAGCAGTCACGTTACAATTTTAGTCAGCACCATTTCTTAGCCTTATTCAAAATAATTCACTTCTCACACAATGAGTTACCCTAAAGGCAAGTTATTTTGTCTTGCACATTAAAAATGGTGCGTTTGCACATACGTGCAACTGTTACAAATATCCAAAGCCACAAAAAGCGTAAGGATGGATAATTTTTTTTTAAGAGAGGAAAAAAAAAAATCCAGTGAATTCCACTTGCTCTAAGAATGAATAAAGGTATTTTAATACTTCTGGGGTTCTGGTGAATACAAATAGCTCAAAAATGAGATGCTTGCCTGAGATTTATATCAAGATAGTGAAGAGAAAAGGTTCATCTGTAGTTTCTGATACAAAGACATTTCGCACACAATATCTGTAAATCCATTAGGAGAAGAGAACTGATACACGTTTTGTATAAGATGAAGCTGCAGTGAAGAGAATGAGAGCTCAAGGAAATGGCCTCTTTGTGTAGCTCCATCAGCTCATGGTTTGATGGGACTTTCTGTGTATTAAATCCAAGCAGCTCTTTGGCCCGTGGATACAGGGAATTGTTCACTGTTGGAAATGATGAGAGCGATGAAATTCCAGCACGTTCCTTCACAAAGGAAACACCCCACATCTCACCCGTCCTCCCATTGTTGATGTTAAATATGCAAAGTGGTGTTTCCATCAGGAAGTTTTTCCTGATTCAGTTTAATGGCAGCTCCCAAAGTCCTGACACGCACAATGTGACTCCTGGCCCAAACAACAATCCTTCCTGAGGAGCCGGGAATGGCAGCGCTCCAGAGATGATTTATTATTTTCCTTACTTTGCAAACTGCTCTTGGTGTGCGTGCAGGAGGGTGAATGAAGGTTACTATCAGCCCGAGTGGTTTGGCTGTGCAGAAACCAGCGCTGCTCTGGCGCTGCTGGCAGCGAGCGCTGCGGCGTGCTCGGGGCTCAGCCCAGCTCTGGCACCACGGCCCTGCTCACACTCTGTCCCCCCTCCTGGCCACGGCTGAACACTAATAAATAGAGAAAACCCAAGAAATAAGGGGTTTATAAGCAGAACAGAGACTGATGTTCTTTCAGGGCGGTTGCTGAGGCGCCCATTCGCTCACGTTCCCTCTGATCCACATTGGCAGAGGCAAAGCTGAGCCAAGACAAACCAAAACAGACCCTACCCCCAAATCCCTACACACTCAGCTGATAAACCCTCCAGAAACTGCAGCTCTTGCTCCAAGCAGGCTGTTGACATAAGCAGGCCAGCAGGGCTGTTTTATCGACTTGCCCGCGCTAACCTGGCTCCTTAAATGAATTCTGCACACGGGGCTGTGTTGTCCAAGTGCACTGAGCTGTGTCTGTCAAACCCACGGACCAGAGCAGCCAGCCCTGAAAGGGGGAGAGTGCTCTCAAAGCCATTATGGTCGTGCAAATTGTGAGGGTGACAGTCAGCCAGAGAGCTTCTCCACAGAGCAGCCTGAGGCTGTGGGGGCTCAGCCTTTCTGGGCTAGAGAAAGCTGCACAGTGTATCCCTCAGACAAACCAAACCCAGCCCCAGCCTCTGCTCCTCCCGCTCTGGCACTGCTGCTTCCTTGGCAAAAATGGCACAAAGCTCCTGGTGGCAATTCCCTCAGGAATATCCCCTCCTTATGGCACCTTCCAGCGCCTGAAGGAGCTCCAAGAGAGCTCATTTGAACCAGCTAAAATTTAAATGCAGGACAGTTTACATGGCCATGGACTGACAGGGCAAGGGGAAAAGGCTTCCCTCTGCCAGAGGGCAGGGCCGGATGGGATATTGGGCAGGAATTGTTCCCTGGCAGGGTGGGCAGCCCTGGCCCAGGTGCCCAGAGCAGCTGGGGCTGCCCCCGGATCCCTGGCAGTGTCCCAGGCCAGGCTGGACACTGGGGCTGGGACACCCAGGGACAGTGGGAGGTGTCCCTGCCATGGCACTGGAGGGGCTTTGAGGTCCTTTCCAAGCCCACCCATCCCAGGACTCTGCTCCCTCCCAGGCTGGCTGCCATGCCCAGCAGGGGCTGCAGGAAGATTTTTGTGGCACTCAGGTTTTCACAGCTACAATTTGATGCTTCTGCTGCAGGTCATAGACACTGCCTAGGAGTCTGAAACATACTGCTGCTGTCAGATTAAATGAAAACAGCTGTAAAAACCATAGAAAAACACTTTCTCTGGGCAAAACTGGCGTGGGGTTTAGTGAGGGGACAGAGTTTTCGTGTTTGTGCTGCACATGAGGGCAAGCAGCAGAACCTGAGGCTTCCCCACCCGTTCCACTCCCTAAAAGTGAATAAAACTGAATATTGGGTGGGGCTGGGAGCAACCTGGGCTAGTGGGAAGTGCCCCTGCCCATGGCAGGGTGTTGGGCTGAGCTGGGTTTAAGGTCCCATCCCACCCAGCCGTTCTGTGATCCCATGAAAAGCAATGCACTGTACCTAGGGAACCAATTTCACTCCAATTTCAACATGAATTAGCTAAAAGCCAGGACAGGAACGTGGTGCTGGGATGGGCCTGGCATGGCTGCCCTGCTGCTCTTGGCAGCACTTGCATTCCTGAGCTGGGGCCAGGGGTCTGAACCTCCTGCAGGACACAGGGAGGGTCTGGCACAGGCAGAGCTCAGGGACAAGAGAGGAGATGGGAGCTGCTGGCCTCTTGAGAAAAATGTTTCTGCATGAATTGGAGAGCTGATTTTGAATTAATTTGGAATAGTTGTTTCAGTAATTCAGATTGATTTAAGATGCACCCAAGAAAAATGCTTTCATTATAAAGCCTCCTGAGCAAAGCTTAAATCGTGTTGAATTAAAAACAGCCTCTGTTAAACCAGGGCTGATGAGCACAGCAGAGGGATCGGAGATGCAGGGTCAGTATAATTTAATTCCTTTGCTGTGTTTCCCACTCCAGAAAAGCTGCTGTACCTGTCTCCCTGGCTTGTTAACTGCCTAAGGAGCCTGCAAGCCACCCTGAATTTCTCTAAACTGATTTGCATGGCAACCCCACCAAAACCAGGGGTTGTCTATTGATGCTGGGCTTCACCTTCCAGGAGAAATGCATTTCTACTGCCTTTTATTTATGGGTTGGTCTGGAAATGTGATTGTATCCCAAAGATACTTGGGAACCTGGGAGAGCAGCTGATGCCCAGTGCAGTGGAGGGTTAGTGCTCTCCTGCTGTTGGCTTTGTTTGCTTGTTTGCTGTAAGTAAACTTTCTTTTACACAAATGGAGCTAAACCTAGTAACAGGGAAAATGTTATCCTGCACCTTCCAGATCACTCCTCTAAGGCACTATGTCAAGGCAATGGTGGATTCCAGCCCCAGGGAAAGCTGCACTTACCTGGGTTTAAATGTATGGGTGGTGAAAACATACTCTCTCTCTCTATATTTATATATATATATGATTTTGAGTTAAAAACCGTCATGCTTCATAGTTTCTTGTTTTAAATGCTGGCTGAATTACTAAGGGCAAAAGGCAGGAAATGTTTAAGATCTCGGTAAAAGCTCTGAGTGCTGCTGAAATCCAAGCAGTGAAGCGGCCAGCACTGAGGAGGGCAAGGCTGATGGGCTGGGAGCACGCTGGAGACCTGGGCTGCATTCTCTGCAGGAGGAATTGCCAGGACTCTCATTAGTAACAAGATCCTTCCAAACAGATTGAAAAGACTTCTGAAGAGAGACGTATATGAAATATTGTCTGAAAGGGCCAGTTTGTCAGAACTGGAAGGATTTTTGGGGAGATGAAGGGGGCCAGGAGGGTTAGCCCTGGATGGTGAACTCCCCAGGAGGGTTAACCCCCACCCCACACGGGGGGAGTCAGGAAGGTGGAAACAACCTGAAAGTTATTAAAAAGGAAGGATAACAGATCTTTAGGTGACTATGACAAACAGGTTCTACATTTGCACTTAATGAAGAAATTCAGACTTTCAGTTGTCATAAGCCCAGATTCGGCACCTTTCTGACAGCTGAATTATGATTTTAATAATTTAAAAGTGCTACTGTGAGCCTGTTCATGTATAATAGGCACAGAGAAGTGTTTAAAATCAAAAGCAGCTTAGAGAAAAAGTGGTCGCTGCGTTACAAGGAGAATTGTGTACATCTGAGTATTAAACTGTGTGAACTCTCCAGTGGGAAAACTCTTTGAGAAGTAACTCTAGATTTGCTCTACTGTTGTGATGTGTGGGATGAGGAGATTGCACTCCATCCTGGTTCTGTGTGTGCCCGAAGCAGCAGCCTGCAATGCCCACTTTCCTCTACATTGTCAGGGTGATGGTTTGGCCATTCTGCTCCCAGAGGTTTTAGTTCAGAGCAGCAGAAGCGCAAATCTATAATCTCAGTCACAACATCGGTGAGACAGAAATGAAATAAAATGGGGAAAAGAGCCCTCCAGGCTACATTCCCCCTGCTTTGATTTCACTATCTTTGTACCTGTGCATGGGAATGTTTGAAATTCCACTGCAGCCGCCACAGCACGCTCGGTTCTCAAACCCACAGACAAGAAGCCCCTTTCCTGCTCAACTGAGTGAAAACCAGATCACAGCCTGGCCCTCACTGAGTATTTCAGTACAGTGACCCACAACATCCACTTGAATTCAGCAAATCTGTAGTTCCTGGCAAGTCAAGGGGAGGAACAAGCACTGACATTGCAAGGAGACACAACAGATCCATCAGCAGCTTTGTGTGAGACGCACGGCTGGAGCCAGTGTCAGAGCGAGCAGAGCTCTCTCTGCAGCCCCTTGCTCCCGGGTCAGCTTTTCCCTCCTGCAGGAATGAATCAGAACCCGCTACTCCACCACTCTGCTCCTCCTGCACTCGTTTACCGTGGTGCCGAGCATTTGTCAAGTGGGTGTAAGTGCTTTTTCTGGTTTATACAACTGCACACAAATTGCACAAGTTGTAAGGCAAAGAATAATCAAGCCCTGAACACTTCCAGCCCCTTCTCGAACATGCACCCAGGAAAATGCTGAGGAGGAGCTGAAGTCAAGCTCCCAGTACATGCTTGCCTGCTGCTCAGGAAAAGGAAAAGTAATACTCACCCCAGCGTTGTCATGGTTACAATAGTGTACCAAAAGGAAGCAGGAATACTGGTGAATTTGCTCGCCGAGGACCCCTTCTCCGCATAAAACATCACAGTTGCAAAGATGATGATTGCCATAGTGAGGGAAAAGAGGAGAAAGCCGAGCTCGGAGGCACAGCTCTTCAAAGTGTAGCCCAAGATTCTCAGGCCTTGGGAATGGCGGGAGAACTTGAAAATCCTGAAAACCCTAAAAACCCTTAGCGTGACGAAGGCTCCGCTGACGTCCTCGTTGTTGGTCATCACCAGGCCGATGTAGTAGGGCATGATGGCCACCACGTCGATGATGCTCATCACGCTGCGGATGAAGCGGTAGCGGCTGGGCGCCGCGAAGAGCCGCAGCAGGTACTCGACGGTGAAGATCATCACGCACGCCGTGTCCAGGCAGAAGAAGGCCACGGCGTAGCGCTCCCCGCACGGCAGCTCCTTGCTCCCCGGCACGGTGCCGCAGGGCACGGTCTCCACCACGTTGGTGATCACAGAGACGGCGATGAAGAACCCGGTGACGTAGTAAAAGACTAAGGCTAAGGTGCTGGTGTGGGGGTTCTCGAAGGCTCGCCACATGGTCTGCCGGAAGCTCAGCGAGGGCATGGAGCCCTCCTGGTTGTTCTCCGAGTCGTTGTCGTCCATCAGGCGCTCCGCGTTCTCCCGCTTCCTGTCCTTGTACTCTTCGTAGCAGCAGTCCCCGATGATCTCGGGCAGGATCCCGTAGAAGGCGAGCTCTTCGTCGTAGGCAGAGATGCACTCGTACCTGGGGTAGTGCAGCTTGCCAGTTCTATAAAAATTGAGGATGCACCTGAAGACCTCGGGGTCCCGGTCGAAGAAGTACTCCTTGGTGTCTTCGTTGAAGAAGAACTCCTTCTCCGTGCTGCCCAGAAGAGTGTCCGGGTACCTCTCCAGTGTAGTCCTCCAGGTCTGGAAACGCCTGCCACTCACATTGAGGATGATCAGCTCATCCTGCCTCTTGTTTTTCTCCGTTGGAGCCAGTGGCATGGGGCAGTTGGCCACTGGCATCCATCCTATGGCAGCCGCCCTGGCGAAGGGCAACCACGCCGCCACTCCTGCTGCCATGACGAGCCCGGGCCGTGTTACTGGAGACGAGGCTGGGGATGCTGCTGGCACCTGCTGGGAGTCACACCAGTTCCATCTAGAACACAGAAGAGAAGAGAACACAGCACACAGTCACGGGGGGAGTCCTGCCCCGCTGGGTGGAAGAGCCCAGGACCAGCACAGACACGAGAGTTTCCAGCCACTGGTGGAGAATGATGTTGAACAAGGCACGTGGTAATCAGCTCAGCGGGGTTATGGCATTATTATAGATTGAAATTTTGAATAGCAAATGATTCCTCATTAAAAGCATTTTAAAAGTAGCATAAACACAGTAATTTATATTTGCTTCCTCACAAACAAGACTAATCCATAATTCCCCAGGTGTAAGCCTCCTGTGCTCATCAGTTTAACTACAGCTGTCAAGAAAGAGCTGGGAACTCCAGTGAAATCAGCCTGCAGTGGAATCATACACCACGAAAGCCCATGACTGGGCTTCACTGCATTTCCAGTCCTAAACAAGTTCAGGATGTTCTGAATCTTGCACTAAGGACATCTTTAGTTGAAAGAAATGGAAATTTTTCTCTGGTTTTCAGCAGTTCTCTTCCATCTTTAATGCATGGCCTGGCCTCAGCAGCAGTTTTCTGCTGCTCTCTTTCATGCAGAGGTGGGGTTTGTATTGCAGCCCTCTACTGCACCGGAGGAAAACTCTGATTTTTGGGGAAACGTTGTTCAGAACACCAGAGCACCAGTAAGCTTCAATCCCAGCTGTGAAGGCTGATGAGTTAAGCTACCAAATACCAAGAACATCGGAATGAAGGCCCCAAAGCTGGAGAGTTTCTTCCCAGCAGGAAAATGCTTTACTTATTTCCTGGCTAGCAGGGGCAGAATCCTTCAGCTGAAGAACTGAAGGACTCCTAGGTTGACACAAAATACATTTACTGCTTTCTTGGATTTTTAGATGAGGAATATCCCAAGTTGTCCAGATCCGATCCTCAGCTACCAGAGACCAACAATCCCTTGAAGTTTGAGTCGTTTTTGTGTTCTGATCTAGCCATGAATTTGTTTGATCTTTGGTCAGAGTTCTTACAGTCTTTAACTTTTGTTTTAACCTGCTTTTACTTCCACTTCCCTAGTGCTTTTCTAATTCTACCATGAAATTATCTGAAGAAAGGTGCCATTATCATATAGGATGCATTAGGAGCCCTATCAAAAGTCAATTTATCAATGGAAATTCCATTGATTCCACTGACTCAGGCCCTCAAAGCCTAATTGTATCTTTGTAGGCAGTTTTACTCTAAAGTTTTTAACTTACATGAAAGCTGCCATTCCAGCCAGTAAGGCTGCAGCATTATTGATTCCAATGGGCCATCAAAATACTGAATAAAAAATGATGGAATGAGCCTGTGGTGAAAATGCCTGAAGCGCTCAGAGAAATGCTCTCCCTCTTCAGGGCAAATTAACATTCATCACCTTAATGTGGAGCATCTTCCTATGCAATTTTACTGTCTAAAGGACAATTGAGATCCCTCGTGCGAGCATCTTCCTGCTGCTGAAGAGCTTTGGTAATTACGGAACATGTAATAACCCACAGTGATGCTTATCCCAAGGAGACGCTTTGCTTATCTGCACGGCACCGGAGCGAGCATCTCACAGCATTCCCCCCAAAGAACTGCTCAGTGTTACAACGCACCAGCTTCTTCTCTGCCCCCAAAGAGGGAATTTACTGAATTGTGAATCGGCCTGGGGACCAGGGCTGAGGCAGAGCTCTGCACTGGGAGCCTTCTCTGCGTGACTTTGGAAAGCCCCAGCTGAAAGGGCATCTCCAGGGGCTCAGACTGCACCCTTCTACCACCAGTGGTGGATCTTTTCACTTTCCTGAAACACTTAAGAACAGGAGGCAGCAAAACAAGAATAATTTCATCCATTAATCACCAAATACATACAGGCAAATAATCAAGAAACCAAGAAAAGGCATCTTGTTCCTGCTTTCCCTGCTGGCAGACTGTCTTCCCTGGGTTTTCATTCCACTCAGCACCATCACCAGCGTCCTTCTGCCAGGACTGACTGGTGACCTGACCAGTTTCAGCACACTGGATCCTCATCTCCCCTGATTTCTCAGGGGAACCACGTTAGAAATCTCTTCTGTACTTTCGTAACTTTGGTTGTAGATTCCAGGTTACCTACATTAGCTGCTGAGGCACTATAAATACTTCACATATAATTGTTCCAATAAAGCACTGGTAACTCATAAGTGACTTCCACATTTTTAAATCAATTTATAAAAGATAAAATGGGTCCTGTCATGCTGGCAGTATATGTGGGGAAGCTATAAATATCTCAGCTATGAAAGGGACAGGAGATTAAAGCAAAAGAGAAAGAAAGGGGAATTCTTCTGTGGAAGTTTAGTTCCCGTTTCTCTGGGTCCAAGAGATGCAGCTGAAGAACAAGAGAGCACACCCAGCTCCATTCTCAGAGTTACACTGAATCTGAATCTGTCCCATTTGATCCTCAGAATACACACAAGAGGAATTTTTTTCAGTTGTAAATTACCTGAAGGACCATGAGGATTTCACTTCCCCTGTTGCAGAGTTTTTGCTTTTTCTTGCCCATGAGTCCTTGGAACTCTACCACTCCCTCAAGGAAGTGAAAGAAAATTGGGAGAGAGAGGGGGAACTGCATTCATAATTCTGACCTGCACAACCTGAGCTGAGTCAAGAAAAGATGAAGCAACCAGTTTATCTAGAACGTAGAATTCCAGAATGTAGAAAGAATCCCCCTTTTCTGCCTGCCTGGATTTTGGTAACTGCCAACCAGTCTGTTTAGGCTGGAAAGCAATTGGCTGGACTCAAAATCTAATGTACTGTTGACAATGTCTGGAGCTCTCATAGAAAACAGACACACTCTAATTCTAACAAGCATATATTTAGCTATATCCATATTTCTAATTTTAATTACCATAATTTCTGCGTGTAATTTAAAAGGAACTGGTTCACAGCAGACCGGCACCCTGCTGATGACATTTAGAAGACCTGGTACACAAAATAGAATCATTTGCCTCCTGATTTAAAAAAGCATCTGCAGAGAAAAGAATCTGTTTTTTTTAGATAACTATGGGGACAACAAAACAGTCGAGCAAATCCGAGAGCAAAGGCTGAGCAGGGGCCCCCTGTCCCCTCCCAGCACTCCTGACCCCGCTGGGTCCCTCCTGACCAGTGCTGGCTCCGCTGCAGCCGCTCTGGGGGCACCGTGGTCTCACCCCAAAAAAACCCTGACAGCCAAACCCTGACCCAGCCCGGGTCGGGACAGCTCGGGAGGAAAACCGGGCAGAGAACAGCACTGACTGCTCACCCAAAGGGTCCAGAAATAAAGGATGCATTCTTACCACTGTAGCTCCCACGGCAATGCCATACTGATCAACGTCTCTTCATCATCTCAAGAGAGCAGAGACAAACCAAAAATCTCAGTGCTTCCCTTTCTAGAAGCAGGCGGGGCTGTTCTGAAATCGGACCGATAAACATACTGCAAGTTTCTTGGTGAGACACTGCTAACGGGAGTGAAGAGCCTGGAGATCATTCCTTCTTCCCTCTCCTGTCCTTGTTGGGTCAGGCTCAGGCAGCAAAGAGACCTTTGCTTTAAAGCAAAATATGTCAGCCAAAGCCTCGGTGTCTTCTGTCAGCCTCACATTCCTTCCCCTTCGCAGCAACACCAGAAAATAAAACTTTCTGCAAAACACTCACTCCCTCAGTCTGCTGGGGAGATTTAGGAGCAAAAGCAACAGGCTCAGGATAAATGCAGGCGAACTTCTCCCATCCCTCCCTCCCAGCGAGCCCCGAGAGCCCCATCTTGCCGGCTCGCCGCGCTGCCTTACCTGGAAAGGAAAGACACTCGGCGCCCAGAAGTAGGGCTAAATCTGGGGAAGGGCAGGGAAGGGGGAGCAGGCGCTCCTCAGGATGGAAGGTGAGCTGCGCTGCCTGCCTCTTGACTCCCTCTCCAAATGCAGTCAGAAGCAATCAGTAAATGCGATCATCATTGTGAAAGTATATATAGAGAGATGACTAAACAGCTTCTCCCTCGTTCCTGCCGAGACGGAGGCTCTCCCTGCCTCTGTCGCCGGAGCTCGCCGGCGCTGCCCCCTCCCCTCCCAGCGCTCTGCCCTCGCTGCCCAGCGCAGCCGGGCACGGCCCCGGCCCCGCGGATCCCCGGGGCGCCCGGCCGGGGCTGGGGCGGCGGCTGCGGGCAGGCAGAGCCCAGCGGGCTGGAGAAGGGCGCCGTGAGCTGACAGAGCAAATGGAGTCGTTAAATACACGCCAGAGCCTACCCTGCATGCTAATGTGCCAAGGGGGAGATGCAGGGGGGAAAGCAGGGGATGAACTTCACGGCTCCATCCCGGAGCTCCCTGTGTGTCCCTCCAGGCTCCCGGTCAGGCAGGGACAGCGCAGGAGGGATTCCTTCTGGACAAGAAAACGAGCTATTCCTCCAGCACCACGAACCCACACCCAACACCTTGGCCAGGGCGGGAGGCTACATTCAGGAAGAAAAATCACTTGGATTTAAACCGATCTTTCCCTATCTTCTCCTGCTTTCTTCCTTCCCACCTCCTTTCTCTTTCCCCCTCGTCCTGCTGTTCAGGCTCGCTCTGCTCCTCGGCAGCTCTTACCAGTCCTGTCTCCACACCGCCTCAGCATCCCTTTCATCGCCGGTCAAAGTTGGACTCGGCACGCTGCGAGACCCGGCAGCCTCGCTCATTTATCCATTTGCAGTCGAATCTCCATCAAGCAAATAACCACGAGCCCAGATCAGAGCGAGCCAGCCTTGCCCTGCTCTGCCGGGCAGCTCCCGGCGGTGGCTGGCGCGCCGCAGCGATAGTTGATGACTTCCATAAAGTCTCGGCAATACGTACGGGAGCGAGCGGGGCTCGCCTGCCTCGCCATCGCCTCCTCGGCGGCTGGGCACCGCACTTACCGCCGGCAGCGGGCCGTGCGGGGCCGTGCGGGGCCGTGCGGGGCTGGCACGGGCTGTGCGGCCACGGGCCGGCAGCGGCAGCGGCGAGGGGCGGGAGGGGAGCGGGGCGCGGGTGGGAGCGGCCGGGGGCACCCGCTGGCCCCGCTGGCCTCGCCCCGCCCGCAGGTGAACCCCCGGGCCGGTGTCCCCGCACCCCCGGGCCGGTGTCCCCGCACCCCGGGGCCGCTCCCTTCCCGCCCCCCGCCCTCCCGGCGGACCCCCTCACCTCCGCAGGGCGCTGCCGGCCGCGGCCGCCCGCCCGGTGCCTCCGCGGCCATGCGGCTGCCGGGAGCGGAGCGCGGAGTGCGCGGGCGCGGGGCGGCGGCGGAGAGCGGTGGGGAGCGGTGGGGAGCGGTGGGGAGCGGCGGCAGCGATGGGGAGCGGCGGCAGCGGCGGCAGCGATGGTCGGCGCGGCGCGGAGCGGCGATCGGCGGCGCCGGGGACAGCCCCGCGCCGAGGGGCGGCGGCCGGGGCGGGGGGCGGCGGGGGCTCCCCGCGCTCGGCCGCGTCCCCGCCCGCCGCCCGCCCGCACCGCCGCCGGCAGGTGTCACCCGGAGCGAGCGGCGCCGGGCGCGGCTCCCCGGGAGCGAGCGGGCACGGCGAGCGGGGAGCGGGGAGCGGGGAGCGGGAGCGGGACCCCCGAAGGAGCGGGCACGGCGAGCGGGGAGCGGGGAGAGGGTGCGGGACCCCGGGGCAGAGGGCAGCTTAGGGGGGCGGTGGCCGGTGGGCACAGCACCCCCGCAGTGGGGCCCGCAGCCCCCGCAGCCCCCCAGCCGTGTGTGTGTGGAGGGGTGCGTCAGGAGGGGTCCGGGGGCTGCAGGGGTTGCATTGTCAGGGGCAGGAGAGGCACATCCAGATGCATCGCTCTGGATGCTCTGAGCAAGGGGTGTGTGTTGGGGGGTCGGATGTACCTCTGGTGCCTTAAAATAAGGGAAGCAGGGACTTGGTACAGCCAGCAGCGACCAGGGGCCGTTTTCCAGGCCCTTCTACCCAGAGCTCCAAACCCAAGACCTTCTTAAAGAAAAAAACCAAATGAAAATAGGGAAATACCTCCAAATCCTCAACATTTCAACAAACCAATGATCTGGTTCTAGAAACTCTGAAACCAGGACCCTGATAATGGAATTATTCAGTTTGGAGAAGACCTCCGAGATCATGAGTCCAGCCTGTGACTGAATCCTGCCATGCCCACCAAGCCATGTCACAAATGCCACATCTACTGCTGTTTGGAACACTTCCAGGGATGGTGACTCCACCACTTCCCTGGGCAGCCGGTTCCAATGCTTAACCACACTTCCAGTGGTGGCAGTTTCCCAAAGATACAACTGAACCTCAACCTGATTCGTCCAATTCAGGGCGTCATTTCTGATCATTCAGTGCCATTAAAAAATAACAGTAATTTCTGAATGTCAGGTCCTGAGTGACCCTCCCCAAAGCCATTCCCCCAATAACATTTGTGATCTGTGTTGGTGCAGCGAGTAGCTAACGAGCTGAGGCACACACAGTGAATCATAATCCTCAGGGTTTGGGTGTTGAGAGTTGTATGCTGGACACGGGAATAGTTTTGTGCAAAGCGAATCCTAAAACTTCTGTGAGAAACTTTCAGTGGCTGTAAGAATTTGAACAAATCAAAGCATCCTGAATCCATCTTCATTAATGTCTTCAGAGCTGCTTTCCACTTTTAAACCCTCCCTATATCTCCACTTGCTCTTTCCCTCTGCTGATGCTGAGAAGAAAGCAGAACCAGAAATGTCATTTGGCTTTTGCTGGTATAAGAGATTTTTCTGTGATTTACAGTGTCACCACTTCATAAAACTTCCTGACTCCTCTCTCTCTGGGGCGTGCTCTGGCCTCACTCTCTGCTGGTGCTGCCCTGGCTGTGATTCTGAATCGCTTTTCCCCCATGACTCGGCCCCTTTTAACTTCCCATCTCTATTAAAAAGCTAATTTGGGAACTCTTTTTCAATGCTCCCAATTTTGTATTTTTAAATAGAATATGAAAGTCAAAAGCAAGCTTGCTGCAGATAGTCTGGAGTGAAAATATTCCTTCTTCTGTCTTGATTTTTTTAATCAATATATTTTCTCTGTTTCTTTCTCTCTTCTCTCTTTAACTCTCTCTTCTTTCCCTCTTTTCCATTTGCTCTCTCATTCTGCCTTTTCCCTTCTCTCTCTTTTCTAGGAAAAACTCCTTAGGTTCTACCGCCCCACTTAGAGCTTTTATTAACTTTTTGAGCAACTTTTTCTCATTCTTCTGCTGAGAAGTAGAACCTGCTGGTGTCAAAACACCAGAGAAATTATGGAATGAACTACCATGGTTAAATATCTATATTAAATATAGTTCAGTTAATTTTTTTCCCTTACATTTTCTTCTGCGTTTACGCCTCTGCAGTGTATTTTATTTTATTTATTGTGTTTGTTCTCCGCATCGGGTGCCATTCTGCATAAATTCTGCATCCAAATACCCCGTTCCCTGCGTGGCTGTGCTGCAGGAGTTCTGCAGTGCCAGTGGCAGGAGCACAGCCTGCCTGCCTCAAATCCCAGCTTGCCATAACACCAGGGCTTTGTGGGCTGATCTTGTCCTGTTGATTGTGCCAGCAGCTCCCTTGCTTTGGCTGCAGGCTGGTGAAAACACCTGCGTGGATTAAAGAAAGGTCATTAATTGATTATGGGAAGGAGTCTGTCTTTGTAACCGTAACATGAAGTTTGTGGTGCAGTGCCTTCGTGACACAGGTCTGGAAAATCAGGAGTTCCAGCCCCTTCCTCGCGCGTGTCCTGTGCAGAAAATGCAGTCTCTGCTCTAGGGGTGGAAATGCTCTTCACTAGGACAAATCTGAATTTTCTTTGAGACGGGAAAAAACTGCCAAAAGTTGGATTTGGATCAAAATTTTCTTGGCTTTCTTATAAGAAAAACCAGAACATTGAGTTGTGAAAGTGTCCTTAAGAAACGGTCCTTCATAATAAGGCTCTGCTTTGGTTTTCTTGCAAGACCGACATTGGGAATATTTTATGGAGGTGTGTGAACAATTAAATCCCAAATTCTCTCAGCATCCCTCAGGAGTTTTCAAGGGGACCTTGTTGGCTTCAAAAGCCCTGGGAGGGAAAGGTGACTCCTTCTGCAGCCCCTTCAGCAGCAGATCCAGACGGGGAGCCTGGAGGGTGGGGGGTGTGATTGGGGTCCCTGGGAGCAGTGTGGGATGCCAGGGGTGCTGTCTGTGCCCCTGAGGGGTCCCCAGACCCTCCCTCAGCCAGGGGGCTGGTTCCCACGGGCAGCCCTGGTTCCCAGCTGGGCCCTGCCCTGCCCTGCCCTGCCCTGCCCTGCCCTGCTGGAAACCTTGGCTTCGAGGCCATCCCTGATTTACATCGGGCTCGGTTTCCCCTCTGCGCCTGGAGATGTTCCAGCCCCAGATAAAGCCTCCCAGGCAGCTGCATCTTCCCGAAAGCAGAGAGGAAGGAGCCGTGGATGGGGTCCAGCAGCAGAGAGGCCCCAGCAGCTGCAGCCCTTTCTGCTCAGCTGCTGCTGGTGAACCAGGAGGGGGTCACACGTGGCAGGACAGGGCACAGACCCTCGAAGGGCAGCAGTGACACCGAGTCTGGGCTGGCACTGATGTCCCCTGTGCCCCGTCCCTTCCCAGTGCACCCATGGCCCAGGCTCCTTTCCTGAGGAGTTCTGGAGTCTGGCAGCCCGGGCAGGATTCACTCATTGCTCTTTACCCGACTGCTCTGCAGCGAGTTCCTTCTGCAAGATCTGCTTCCAGCCAGCTGGGAATTCTTGTAATTATGAGCCAGCCCAGGCTGAAGAGCTCTGAAGTGAGCAGAGCACAAGGCAAGAGCTCTGCTTTGATCTCCCAGCCTGGGTTAACCCGTCACCATCAAAGCAACCATCCTCTGCTGCAAGGGCAGAGCCCGATTAAAGAATAAACCCCCCAACAAACCCCAACCACCCCAAACAAATGATCAATGGGAAATGATCAGCTTTGGGATGACCACCGGAGCCAAGTGATGCCGAGGGTTTTGCTGCCCAGTCAACAACGAATTGGAATTGCAGATTTTTGGTGGCTCATAACCAGTAAATCAGCTCTGGGGAACTATACATTCACTGCAAATTTAAGGAGTTGTTCTTTCATTTTTAAGATGGCATTTTAAATCAAGTCAACGGCCATAAAGCAATATACAGCCTGCCTGGCTATTGTCTGGGAATGAGTCCTGGGCTATCATCATTCCTTTCTGTTATCATTACACAGGGGGGAAGGGAGAAGAAATGTGGGAGTGAGATTGTCCATGTCCATCCACCAGGTGAGCCTGCACCTCCAGACACAGACAGGTTCTTCCCAGTATTTCCTAATGGTCAGGAGTGGATGGTCCCCACTCATTGTTGAGGGAAAAAACGCCAAGAGGTGAATTTAGCCCCAAACACTTTATCATACCAAACTCCTCTCTATATGTGAGAGTTCTAATAGGCAGAAATAAATTTATTCCTTTATCTTGGAACAGATTAAAAATAACTTCACCTGCAGACAATTCCATAACTAGAATTCAAGCTTAATCTGATTCTTTTTTAATATTGAACCTAGTAAGATCATTATTTCTGCCTTGCTCTGGCAGGATGTGGTCTCCCAGCTGAAGGGAAGGTGCATCTGAGTGTCATTAAGGGCTAACCTGGAATTCAGATCTTAATCCTCAGTACAGACCTTTGAGAGAGAAAGGGAGCTTTTGTTAATGCATTAATTTAAACTTGCTCACGGCAGCACCAGTAGCTGATAGCTTGAAAGTAAATTCAGTTAGTATTTTTGGATAGTCCAGAGCTAAAGGAAGCTCTTCATGAATGGAAAAGCTCTCATCTGAGCCTCTCAAGGAGCTCAAAAGGGATATTTATGCAAACTTCTATCTGAGCAGGAGGTGCTCTTGCTCTCCATGTAAAAGACACAACTGTCAGGCTTGTTAGGAAAATGTGTCACATCACCCAAAATGCGAGGTGTCCTGGTGTTGGATGATGTTACCTTTCTTGCAGGCTAATCAAGACATATTGGCACGTCTCGTTAAGTACAGCTGGGTTGCTCACAGCAGGCTCCAGGGCCAGAATGATTGGGAATTCTGGGTTTGTGTGGGGGAGAAGCTGGCAAATCCAAAGAAAGGGAATTTTCCAACTCACTGTGCTCGTGTTTCTGACCAGGAAATCCTCTGTAATGAAAACTCATATTGCTCACCCAGGAATGAGTTGCAGCAGCTCCCTTTTTCAATTAGGTGAGATAACCTTTGCTGTTGTAGCTGGATGCTCAGAGAATGCATTTCCCAGCCCTGAGTACGAGGAGGAGTGGGCAGAGCCCAGCACAGCCTGGGATGACAGAGCAGGACAATGCAGCCAGCCTGGACAGCAGCACAGCCCCGTGGAAATGGCCCACAGTAAGGCCATGTCATAGCATTGGAATGGAGTTCCACCCAAATGCTGGCTTTGCTCTTGATGAAATGGCTCAATTTATGCCTCTTCTTGTTTGGAGCTCTCTGAGTTTGCAGCCATTGCTCAGTTTCTCAGACCGAGAGAAGCAGCTCTTTATTTCTATTGATGGCAGAAATGGAGGCAGATGAAATTCCTCTTTTTCTCAGTTTTCAAGGTGTGGAAGAACCTTTCCCCACAGTTTATTTGTTGCAAAGGCTCATTGCCTGGGATACAACCTTCATCTGCATGAGGAAGCTGAGGAACAGGGTTCAACCATCCTGGGGGAATGACACAGGTAATTAGGAATTTGGAGCTGACAATTCCTTTATTGCTGTTGCAGACAGCAGCAGAAAGAAAGGGATTAATTTATTCTCTATTGTCCATGTATTAGAGATCCAAATAGGGCTGGGCCTGGCTGTGCTAGGGGCTGGAAGCAGGCAGCACTCTGTGCAGGCACTCAGTGGGCTCAGGACCAGACCCTCAGTGTAAAGCTGAATGAAAAGCAAGACAAACATTCATGGAGGGTGTGATTTGATGTGAGCTGCTTTCCACCTGAGCCGCGATCCAGGCTGCTGCTCCGAAGAAGAGATTCCGATTTCCATTTGATAAGGCTTACCTTTTCTGGCAAAGGGAGGCTCAAAACTAATCCTTTGAGCAGATAAATTATCTACAGCACTCACACATGCAGGCCAAGGCAGGGGAGATCTGCTGGGGTTGCAGGCTTCCAGGAGTCCCTCCTGGAGCTGCTGTGGGCAGAGGCCGGGCACTGAGCTGGCACAGGGCTGAGCCCAGGGCAGGCACAGCTCAGCTGGGCACCCAGCCCTGCCAGGGCTGGCTCTCTGCAGCATCCGGAGATCCTGCAGCCCCTTCTGAAAGGAGGATCCCACAGGCCCAGCAGTCAAGGGGCTGGGAAGCATACAGTGAGCAGGCACCGAGTCCTGGCTGACTCTGCTAAAACGTGGATTTTAGCCCCAGCTGATAATGAAAGTCATCTCGTGGCACTGGGACCTGGCTGCTGTGGGGTTTTGTGCCAGGGGCTCCTCGGGCAGCTGGGTGGGATCAGCCCCAGCCCTGCCTTGGCACGGCCACCCCACCGAGGAGAAGAGAGGGGTCGTGATTGTTTGCTAATTATGCAGTGCAAGCAGACCCATGACACGTGTTCATTTCAAATTGCTGGTGGCTCACAGAGCAAGGGAGGCCAGAGCCTTGCATGGCCTGGATTCCCCTTGGTTCCTCCTGAAGGACCCTGCAGGAGAACAGGTCTGAAAAACAAATTCCGCAGGCAGGGAAACAAACATCTGCAATTCCGAACAGCAAAATGAAATCAGGCAAATATCAGGACTTCAGGTTCTAATTAGTGCTGGAATTGTCCAAAGCAGTGTGTGCATCACTTCTGTGAGCCCCTGGCTGCCCCAGGGACTGGGGTCTCACTTCCAGCACGTTCCTCTGTGAGCACAGAGCTGCAGGGGCTGAGTCCTGGTACAGCACCAGAGCCCACTGGAGAGAGCAGCCCCGGCTGGACTGACTTCCATGGAAACCCAGACGTGGCATCAGCAGCTATTGCAGGGCAGCCTCAGAGCACAAGGGAAGAGAACTGGGCTCAGGGGCTGGTCAGTCCTGCGACAGCCCTGCCCAGGGCTGCTGAATGAGCCTTTTTCTCTGACCAACTGAAATTCCAGCAGCTTTCACAGGTGCTGCAGTAACAAAACATGCTATTAAGAATCAGTAATTATGATTCTTCCTGACTTCTTCTCGTTGCTTCTCTTCAGGAGCAAAAGTAGGGGTGGAGAATTCTTATCTGACCTTCAGACAGAAGGATAAGATGCACAGCCACAAAGAATTGCAAACAGGACCTGGGATAATTTCACCTAATCCTGAGAATACAGCAACAGGCTTCCCAGGAGGATGATGACATTCAGAGCATGAGCTGTTGCTAAGCTTTAGAAAAACATTTATTCTTTGGCCACAAGCTACTTCTGGTCTTTGTCATTAGCAGAGACATTTATGTCAGAAAATGTTGTTCCTTTTAAAATATTCTGTGATAAAAGGCACTTAGATGTCCAGTGTGAGCTTTAAATTAGCGCTGAAGTGGGGCTGTGCTGCAGGAGCTGCTGACTCCTCCACGTTCCCATTTCCCTCTCAGCAGTGCCAGTCTGCCCACAACAGGTTATTGCTGCAGCTTGAGGCACAAAGACCAGAGTCAAATGATTTTCTTGACAAGGACACACTTGGCTCAAACAATTTCCCTCCCAATTTCTTAGATCAGTGTCTGGTCTAGTTCCATGGCAGTAAACAAGTGCAAACTCTAACAAGCCACAAATTGGCTGTTGCCATCTCTGCTGGCTGACTCCTGGCTGCAGAAATGTCACTGCTGACAGGTGCCACTGGAGCACTGGGGCTCTGCAGCAGCCCTGAACCCAAACACGTTTGTTTTAGATGTGATCCCTTTCCTTTCTGTTCTCAGAAAACCTTTCCTCTGGCAGTGTGTTTAATTTAACAGCGCTGAGTGCTATTTAAACAGAGGAGCTTTATTTCCCTAGGTTTTGCAGAATTAAAGCCTGCTTATGTTATTCTGTTCTTCCTTGTAGTTCTTTCGCTCAGTTTCTTTTGAGGCCAAGCTAACAACATTCTCCCGAGTTACAAAAATTACACAAATTATTCCTAAACCTGACATGGAAATGGCTGGCAGTGAGCCATTTGCACTGAGGATTAAACCTTAGATAACTCAGAAAATCACAGGGAGATCAGATGAACCTTTCTTCCTCTGCTTCTTGGTGTGTCTGCACTAGTATTGGGTGTCTTTTTGGAAAAGGGTTTTTAGGAGGTAGCTTATGCCTGTGCAAGGGCATCATTAGAAGTATAAAAAGGGTATTTGGCAAAGTGGAAGAGGTTTTGTTA
Source organism: Motacilla alba alba (assembly GCF_015832195.1). Taxonomy (NCBI): domain Eukaryota; kingdom Metazoa; phylum Chordata; class Aves; order Passeriformes; family Motacillidae; genus Motacilla; species Motacilla alba. Next base: position 5,713,021 of record NC_052041.1, read on the forward strand.
ATTGTTCTTGGCACAGCAGCACCTCAGCACAGACTTTCTGTGGGATCAGGACCTTGCAGTGCTTTCAGTGGTGCGGGAGGGAAAAGCCGGGGCAGGAGCATCCTCAGTCCCTGGGGAGCTGCAGTTTGTCCCCAGTCCTTGCTCCAGCCCTGACCAGGGCAGTCCTAAATTTTCCTGGAGTCAGGTGTGAGGAACAAATCGCTGAGCCAGTGCTGGAGTGCCTCAGCGTGTGTGCCCTCAGCCAGAGCTGCACAGAACTGCCCTGGCTCATCTCATCCCCTCATTTCCTGCACCCAAAGAGCCCAGCGAAAATCTGCCAAGGGCTGCACTTCCTGTGAAGGACAGTGCCTGGCAATTACTTGGGCAGAAGCTGAGTGTGTTCAATTTGGAGATGATTATAAATCTATTTAGGAAATCAAAGAAGCCACAATGTATTTTTAAAGCAGAGTATTTTCTACTCAGCGCGGATAAAAACAGACAAACAGGGCAATAAAAGAAATGCTCAGCCTTGGCATGTGGGCAGTCCTCAGCAGCACGTAAAAGCATTTACCCTTTCCATGATTTAAAGATAACAGTCTCTTATTAGATGCTGATAATTACTCATCAGCTGCAGAAAGAGCACGTACCAAAGTGAGCCCACAATTATCCCACTCCAGAGGATTCATCTCTCCTTTCAGGAGCTCATCACCCAAACACTTCTGTAACGGGGCCAAGGCACTACGAGTTCCTCAGAGCTCTCTACCAGCATTGCATCATCCTGAAACCTTCCTGTGGTCAGGCAAAAATTGGTGTTTGGCCTCTCCCTTCTCCTCAGGCCGTCGCTGATGATTTATTGGGCGTGGTGGGATTTTTTGTAGTCTTTTCCAACCCTTCTGATGCCACAGTTCTGTGAACCTGCTCCCACTGCAGTCACACAGCGCTGGGAATGTGTCCCCTGGTGCCACCAGCACCTCCCTGCTGGGCTCAGGCACCGCAAGGCACGGCCATAAATCACTTTCTGCCCCCGTTATTGCTATTGCTGTAACCTCTGGGCAGCTCCCCCTCCACATCTGCTTCTTCTGAAGGGTTCTCCAAATGAGACATGCCAAATCCACCGATTTATGAAACCCCTCTGCAGCTCACATTCAGAGAGATGAGCAGGGCTGGGATTGTGCTGGGGACGAGCAGAGGCAGCAGAGCCGTGAAGGGCAAGGCTGGAAAGGAGCGAGCACAGGCTGGGTGTGACGCTGCTGCTGGGCTGCAGTGGGCAGCCGGGAGCAGGACCTTGGGGAACGATTCCGTGCTCCTGGGGCAGCTCCTGCCCTGGGGCAGGAGGATCTGCAGCGCCCTGGGGCCCCTGCCAGCCCCAGCACAGGCACGGGGCAGCTGTCCCCATCTCAGGGTCCTGTCCCCAGTGTCCTGTCCCCATCTTGGTGTCCTGTCCCCATCTCAGGGTCCTGTCCCCAGTGTCCTGTCTCCATCTCGGTGTCCTGTCCCCATCTCAGGGTCCTGTCCCCAGTGTCCTGTCCCCAGCCAAGTGTCCCATCCCCAGCTCAGTGTCCTGTCCCCAGCTCAGTGTCCTGTCCCGTCCCTGGGGAGCTGCCTGGGCTGTCCCTGGGATCAAGGACAAGCAGGGCACAGCTCTGTCCCCCCGCCAGGCCCCCTGGGAGGGCAGGGCAGGGCTGGGGTCAGTGCCCTGCCAGCACAGGGAGCTGAGCCTGGGGTGGGGCAGAGCTGCAGGAGCGCAGCCCCAGCCCTGTCCCCAGCGCTGTCCCCAGCGCTGTCCCCAGCCCCACTGTGCCCCCCGGGGCTCTGGGCACAAGCCCGTGTCCCAAAGGCCCCGAGCCCTGTCCCGGTGGCGCTGCGGGCACGCTGGCAGCGCCCCTGCTGATGGCACAGCTGTGCCCGCAGTGGTGAAGCAAATGAAATATGAGATTTATTGATCTTGTCTGTGCCGCATTGTTATTCACACCGAGCGGAATTCACCCCCAGGCACAGGACAAACATTAGAGTTGGGAAAAACATTGCAGCTGAGTGCTTTATTTGGTGGAAAAGCGCAGGTTCGAATCAGTTGCGGGTGCTTGTGAATTCGTGTCGCATTTGTCAAAGGGCTTCAGTACATAAAACATTTCTCAGGAAATCAAAACATTTACTACTGATGTTTATTAAATGCAACATCTACATTTTAAGGTCTGAAATAGCTTTTCATTTTAAATATTAATAAGATTTACTTTGAAACTAATACTGAACCCTGAAAAACAAACCAGTACTTTGCTAAGGCTAAAAATCAACAGAATACATAAATTATAAACAAATATGAGGGGATTTCAGTTTGGAAAGACAACACAACACTTTCCAGGTGGATTTGAAGTCTCTCCCCATTGTTTTGGCTCAGCCCACGAGAGCCCCAGCAGCTCTGCTGGCTCGGGCAGGGTTCGTGCCCTGCTGGCCTGTCCCCTGTCCCTGGGCTTCTCTGGGGTTCATTCCCCCAGTGCTGCGAGAGCAGAGGGGAACACCAGGATGTTGGGGTGCCGTGGCACAAAACCAGCCATGGCCGAGTGCCCTGAGCCTACGGAGGAATGCGTGGGAAGAACAAAAACATTTTTAAGATGTATTGAAGGATTATCCTGCACTGGCCATAGATTTACATTGGTGCTGCACAGAGCAGAGTCAGCTTTTAAAAAAGTCTGTAAGAATTTAATGTGCATTATTAAACAATATAGATCCTGGTGAGCCGCTGGGGCTGCTGCCTGCACTGGCAGCACCTCGTACCTTGATTTTCAGCCGCTGACCACGCTCCCCTCTGGTCATTAATCCGTTGTTCTGCAGGGGCTGGGAGCTGCCAGCGCCAGCAGCGCTCCAGCGCATCCCTGGAGGGGCTGGGGCAGGGAAACCTCCTCAGGCACCGGTCTGGGGGTCTGTGCACCAGTTTGGGGGTCTGTGCACCAGTTTGGGAGGGTCTGTACACCACTCTGGGGGTCTGTGCTCCACTCTGGGGGTCTATGCACCAGTTGGGGGGGCTGTGCCCCAGTTTGGGGGTCTCTGCACCAGTTTGGGAGGGTCTGTGCTCCACTCTGGGGGTCTGTGCTCCACTCTGGGGGTCTCTGCACCAGTTTGGGGGGTCTGTGCACCAGTTTGGGGGTCTGTACACCACTCTGGGGGTCTGTGCTCCACTCTGGGGGTCTGTGCCCAGGGGAGCCGGGCTGGGGGCACTGGGGAGCGCTGGGGCTGCTGCAGCTGCAGGGTCCTGGGGGGTCCTGGGGGCTCCTGGGGGGTCCTGCAGGGTGGGGACACCGCTCTGGGAAGGGACAGGGCACAGGGCAGGAGGGGCTGGGGACCCCAGGACACGGCGGGGTGGCCCTGTGCCCGCAGCTGCAGGGTCCTGCTGTCACCATTGTCCCCTGGGAGGAGCAGGGTCTCTCACGAACGTGGGGGTGCCCTGGCCCCAGCTCCTGCAGCCCCTCGGTGCCCAGGAGCCTCCAAAGGCCAGCCCTGCCTCTGCCCTGGCACAGGACTCAGGGCAAACAGCCCTCGAGAGGGCCAAAGGAAAGAGAAGGATGATGTGACCCCGAAGGACAGAAAGTGGGGAAGTGTGGAGGCAACGCCGGGATTTGTTCCATGGATTTATTCCATGGAAGCCGTCCCGCTGGGCCGGGATGTGCTGAGAGGAGCCCCACAGCTGAGGGACACTGCTGCCCCAGCGCCTGCTCCATCAGCTGCCTCCTCATCCTCCCCCAAGCACACGTGGCCTCCCTGTCAAAGCATCATCCCACCATTGTTTGTTTCCAGGATGGCTTTTATTGTCCTGCCTTCGCTTTGCAGCCCAGAAAGCGGCACAGGGCTGGCTCTGTTCCCTCAGGCTTATGAAAGACTGCAGCAGGAGGGAAGAGCCCTGGTGCTCCTGCTCAGCCCCCGAGCAAGGCTCCCCCAGACCCCGCGGAAATCCAGGCTGGCCAGGGCTCCTCGGCAGCTGGACTCGCTCCCTAGAGCATGGGGACATGCTTTAGGAACTGAAATTAATCATAACCAATAATTAGAAAAACCTGAATCACACACACAGTAGATGGGATCAAATTTACTTGTGGAAGAGCAGAGTCATAGAAGCATTAATGCTGGAAATTGCCTCCAAGTCCAGCCTCCGAGTGATACATGAGTAATTATGTAAGTAATTACAAATTGCACATTTTTCAGCTAAACAAGATAAAGCTGGAGGTGTGCTAACACAGCCTTTCCCAGATTTATTAAATATTTTGCAGCTTAGGCCATTAAAATTTTAAAAACAGCCACAGCCAAACAGAAGGGGAGGAGAATGTTTGAAGGGTATCCGGACTTTTCCAAGCGTTAGCAGAAAAATGTGCCTCTGCATTGCCATACCTGCGATTTTTTTGGGTTCTAATCTACCGAAGAGATGCAACTCTTAAGGTCTGGACAGCTAACTCTGCCCGGGAATTTACAGGTCATCATAGAAACGCTGAAGCCTTTGGGGAATGAGTTCAGCTCCCTGAGCTGCCGGGCTCGGGTGGCCCGTGCCCCGCGGTGTGTGCTGTGCTGCTGCTGGCAGCTCTGCTGCCTCTTGGCTCTCCTGGAGATGCAATTTCTTTCCTAATGAGGCAGAACTCATTCTGCAGCCCCTCCAGGTGCCTCTGCCAGCTCTCCGAGCCGGGCACGAGAGGCAGGTTCCATTGATCTCTCAATCTGGGCTCTGTTGGTGTGGGGTAAATGAGGGCTCACCTGGCTGGACACAGCCTGCCCTGCCTGCGGGCTGGGACTGAAAACACGGCTGGACAGGAAACGGGCTAAAAGGAAACGGGCTACAAAGAAATGGGCTAGAAAGGAATGGGTTAAAAAGGAACAGGTTAGAAAGAAACAGGTTAAAAACGAAATGGGTTAGAAAGGAAATAGGTGAAAAAGGAAATGGGTTAAAAAATAAACAGGTTAAAAAGGAAACAGGTTAAAAATAAACAGGTTAATAAGGAAACAGGGAGTTGGGGAGTTGTTTCCACCCCTGGCTGTACAGGCCGGGCCCTTGGGCTGCTGCTTTGGGGCTGCAGCTGGGGTGGGCTCCAGTGCTGGCCCCAGCCTGGCTTTGGCTGCACCTTTGAGGAGAAATGCAGCAGCTTTGCAGCTCAGCTGAGGCCCCGGGTTGCACAGCAGCGTGATCTGGTTAGGCAGGTAATTAACTCAGCCTTATTGACCACAGCCCAAACGCCTAATGGAAGGAGTCTGGAAAGTGCTCCAAAAATTATTTCCTGCTAAATCAAAAGCTGAGATGAAAGAGAGGTTAATTTACAAAGATGGGCAGAAAGTTTAATAGCAATTTAATTTTTGTGAAAGATGTGTGTGTTGCTATGGCCTGACATTATGGAGGAAATTGCAGCAGTCCTGGAATCCAGCTGCTGTCTGATTTCCTCCTGACATTGGCTGGGCTCATGTGCAACAGTTCCTCCGATGGCAGACTCCGAGCACTGGAATTGCAGGAAAAACCAGAGGAAGGTCACGGGCCCGGGCTGAGCTTGTGTCATTTGAGACCACACAGGAGTGAAGCCCTGCTCCTGGATGGGATGGGATCCATGGGATGGGATCCATGGGATGGGATGGGATGGGATGGGATGGGATGGGATGGGATGGGATGGATGGGATGGGATGGGATGGGATGGGATGGGATGGGATGGGATGGGATGGGATGGGATGGGATGGGATCCATGGGATGGGATGGGATGGGATGGGATGGGATGGGATGGGATGGGATGGGATCCATGGGATGGATGGGATGGGATGGGATCCATGGGATGGGATCCATGGGATGGATGGGATGGGATGGGATGGGATGGGATGGGATGGGATGGGATGGGATGGGATGGGATGGGATGGGATGGGATGGGATGGGATCCATGGGATGGGATGGGATCCATGGGATGGGATGGGATGGGATGGGATGGGATGGGATGGGATGGGATGGGATGGGATGGGATGGGATGGGATGGGATGGGATGGGATGGGATCCATGGGATGGGATGGGATCCATGGGATGGGATGGGATGGGATAGGATGGGATGGGATGGGATGGGATGGGATGGGATGGGATGGGATGGGATGGGATGGGATCCATGGGATGGGATGGGATGGGATGGGATGGGATGGGATGGGATGGATGGGATGGGATGGGATGGGATGGGATGGGATGGGATGGGATGGGATGGGATCCATGGGATGGGATGGAGCTGCCCCAATCTCTGACACCCCAGCACAAACAGTTTTTCCTTGTGCTGGGATTTCTCTGGGTGCTGCCAGCAGCTGCTGTCCCCCCCCAGCCCCCTGGTGCAAAGCTGACCTTTCTGGCTCCTTTAGCCACTCTGCAGAACTTTAACCAACAGCAGCTGCTCTGGAGATGGGTCACCTCTTCTAACCTGATGGCAAAGTTTGTTTGCCGATGTGAACACATGCCCAGAGAAATTAAATCTCTGCGATTAATCGTGTGGAAAGCATGGGAAGAGGCTGGGTGAATTCCTTAATTCCTCTTACAGACAAAATCTTCCTTTCCATTGGTTTTCCACAGCGAGCTGCAATTCCTTCATTTCTCACAGCATCTCCCTGTATTAAAAATCTTTAGATTTATTTTCACTGCTTTAAATTTTAAAGGCAGCACTTATTGCAGTTCTTGGGCTGTGCTGCTTGTGCTTTCTAAAGCATTTTTGTCCAAAGGACAATGCTGTGCGTGTCAGATGCACCGCTGCCATTGATCCCAGAGAGCAGGCACAAATCCATGCATTTTTGGAGGTGTGCTGTCTAATATCAAGATGTTGGAATTAGCTTGTTACACGACACTGCCAATGGACTGGCATCTCTCTTAATAATATTATGAGCTTTCCTAGGGAGCTGCAACCTCTTTGGTATACATGAATTCAGTAATAACTGTAATTATTATGAAGTTAATATAAAACATGATGTCTCCCTCTGCCAATTCAAGGGCAATAAGTGTGAAAAACAGCTTTTCTTCTGATTGCACGTGGCTGGCTCTTCCCTGGGCTGTGGAGCAGCTCCCTTTGCCTTCCCCAGCACTGGCCATGTGGGGAGCACACGCTGCTCCCCCCGACCCCTGGCTGTGCCCTGGGGCCTCCTCCCAGCCCCGGAGCCGCTGTCCTGCTGCTCCTGCAGCTGCCAGCCCGGGCTCGGAGCAGCATCCCGGTCATGGAGCAGCATCCCGGGCACGGAGCAGCATCCCGGGCACAGCGCCGGGCACGGAGCAGCATCCCGGGTATAGAGCAGCATCCCGGGCTCGGAGCAGCTCCCCCATCCCCGGCACGGAGCAGCTCCCTCGGCTCGGGGGCTGGCTCTGGGAGCAATGCCATCTCTTGAGCAAATCCGCGTGCTCTGGGCATTTACGGCTCTCTTGGCAGCCCCCAGCACCGAGTCCATCTTCCTTTTATGTCTCCACGTTGTTCTTTAAACACAGAATTTCCTGGAGGGGGCATCCAGCCTGCCAGGCTGCTGCGCCCCCCCGTCCATGGTCCCTCTGGAGCCCCAGGGGCTCCGTCTCGGTTTCGCCGCCGCGGACGGGCGGCAGCCCCGCCGGGCACGGCCGCGCTCGGCGCTGTCCCGGGAGCAGCGGGAGCGCTCCGGGCTCGCCGCCGGCCCGGGATGCTCGGGGCCCTTGGAGCTCGGCTCGGGGGGCACCGAGCCTGGGTCTCCCGCACCAGCAGCCGAGGCAGACTCCATCACGAGGAGAGCCTCGCTGCTCCCTGCTCGTCCCTTTGCTTTTGGGGGTTTTTTTGGTTTCTGGCGGCGCTCCGCTCCCCGGGGCTGCTGCTCCGCCGGAGCGCCCGCTCCTCTCAGCTCCGAGTGCCGAGCGCAGCCCTTCCATTCATCACATCTGTGGAAGGCGAAGCTAAAAATAGCAGTTTCGAGTCCTCGACCATGTACAATTAGCCGTGCGTTTGTTTTCCAGCAGATGTTCTGTCTGTAGATTCGGGCGGGAGCGGCGGCTGGGGCTGAGCCTGCCCCGAGCCCGGGACGGGGATTTTCCCCCGCAGGACTCGGGGGATGCTCGGGGAATCTCTGCAGAGCCTCCCCACAGCCCCCTGCCTTCCCTCGGGGCAGCGCTGAGCTCCCGAGAGCTTCCCTCGAGGCTTTGGAGGCACCAGGGCTCAGTCTGAGGAAATCCATTTCCCCTGCCTGGAGGCACTAAGGGAATTAAGCCTGCCACAAGATGATGGATCAGCAAAATTTTCCCTGGGAGATCAGATTAATAGGGATTATAGAAAAGTTGCAGTGTATTTATCAAAAGAAAAAAAGAATTAAATTCCTCCTCCCACCATCAGAACTGATTGTAAATTAGGTAAATCTATTTTCCTTTAAAAGAATAATAACCATAGATCAGACTCCCTGAATCTATATCCCCGAGGGCTCCGAAAATGTATTGAATTAATCTTGGCCTAGAGGAGCAGCCCAGATCTTCTGTGTTAATTATTGTGCATCTTATTTGCCTTTTATATCTGGCCTGATAAGGCACAGGAGCTCGTCAGATGGAAGAGCCGTGGGGTGGAGCAGGGGCTTTGGGTGATTCAGCTCTGGATCATCTGCAGCGAACAATCCCGAGCACAGGCAGGAGCCTGAGGAGCGCCAAGGGGGGCTTAGGAAGCCTGAAAGCCAGAGCTTGCTGCTGCCTGGCAGGGAGGGAAGCGGAGCTGCACAAAGCTGTTGTCATTTCCTCCTCTTCACTGCTGTTGTGGATTTTCCTGAATGAATTAGAGGCTGCCAGCAGACACTGTCACAGCAGAATGGCAGAACAAAAACACTTCTGAACCTGGACTTGTAATTTGCCTGCAAAAACAAAGATGCTATTAAAAGAGAGTTGTGACATTTCCTTTGCTTTCAAAAAGGCTGCCAAGATTTCCAGGCTTTTGTTTCATCTTTTCCTTTCCCAGTGTTAAATTATTCCTCATTTTCAATGTAAATTTACATTAAGATGGCAAATGAAAGGAATTAAAGTATCTGAGCTTACAAACTTGCTGAGGCCTGGCAGCAGCAGCGGCTGAGGAAGAGGAGCTGGAGCTGGGCTCCCTCTGCTCCTGCTGCTTCCCAGCCTCTGTTCCCATTCAGCTCCCCGTGCTTGCACAGAGCTCTCCACAGAGAGCTGGGGCTGGAGCAGTGCTGCCTTCATCCTGGCATCAGCAGGCCACGGCTGAGCTGCTCTCCCAGGGCTCTGCTAAAATCAGCCTCTCCTTGAAGAACCTGCAGTTTCTCCTAATTCCAGAGCAGTTATCCTGAAGTGAGGGGCGTTTATTCCACTTTGTCTTTTCTGTGCAGCTCTTTCATAACAAAGAGTTGGATTTTGCACAGAAGCTCTGCCACCAAGGTCTGAAATGTTTAAATCTGATCGCTCAGTGATGGTTCCAGCAAAAATGACAGAGGGCTGAGTGTACAAAACACCAACGTAAGCCCCACTTGATTCCACTGCCCATGAATGCTTTAACCTCATTTATCCTCTCAGTACTTACAGAACCATTTCACATTTGTGCTCTTAAAAGATTAAATAAAATAAATGGAGATGATTATGACTGCCCTGCAAAGCTAATGTGCAAAGGCACGGTGTTTCCTTGCTGCTGGAATTGTATTTGTGCTCCTTCTGTACTCTGCAGGCTTTCCAGCCCGGGGATGATGAATCATGCAATCTGCAGCCCTGCACTGCTGGAAAGGCTCTCAGCATTGAGCTCCCTGGGTCCCTCTGGGTGCTGGGAGCCACGCTGCCGTCCCTCGTGCCCCAGGGAGGTGCAGCTGGGTGACACCTGCCAGCCCTGCTGCACACCTGCAGCCGGCCCCGGGCTCTCAGGTGTGCAGCACGGAGCCTGCCTGGGACCCACGCCCTCGGCTGTGCAGGGAGCCCCAGGATGGCCCAGGCTGGGGAGCTCTGTGGGATCATCGAGGCCACCCTTCCTGCAGCACCTCCTGGGCAAGGGGGCCTCTGCTGCTGCGCCCGTGTCACTCAGGCAGAGCTTTCCTGGCTGGGACAGGAGGACAGAGCTGCTCGTCCAGCCCCCCACACTGCTGATCCACCTGCTGGGGCTCTGCTCAGCCCGGGCTCGGCTGCACCAATGCAGCTCCATCAGCTCTCTCCTGGCTGCACCAATGCAGCTCAATCAGCTCCCTCCTGGCTGCACCAATGCAGCTCCCTCCTGGCTGCACCAATGCAGCTCCATCAGCTCTCTCCTGGCTGCACCAATGCAGCTCCATCAGCTCCCTCCTGGCTGCACCAATGCAGCTCCATCAAATCCCTCCTGGCTGCACCAATGCAGCTCCATCAGCTCCCTCCTGGCTGCACCAATGCAGCTCCATCAGCTCCCTCCTGGCTGCACCAATGCAGCTCCCTCCTGGCTGCTCGTTTTTCCCTGCTGCTGGAGCTGCCCAGGGCTGCTGCCAGGTCCCACGCCCGGCTGTCTGCGGTGTCTGTGTTTGCAGTCTGGTCTGCGGCCCCAGGGGAGGGGAAGAAGATTTTTCCAAAGGCAGGGAAGCACATCACCCTGCCCTGTAAAAAGCCTCTTCTGGGAGCTCCACAGGGCTGGGACTCTTCAGGACTTCTCTGCAAGTTTGTCATTCCCCATCAGACACCCATCACTTGAACAACTAATGTCAGATCAAGATCAAGCAGCAGCCTGCTCTCAGCTTTATGCCTTTCCCTGTAATAATTACTGCTCAGCTCCGTGCTTTAGAGAGGCCTTTGACTTTGAAACAGGCCCTGCTGCCTGGTGCCAAAGGCACTGACTGAAATGAAAAATCTTTGATCTGACTCGATATCACAGCTTCTTTTTTGTGTATTAACATAATCTCTGTACTGAAATTAATCTGTGGTGTGGCTGCAGTCAGTTGAAGATTATATGGATTAGCGTTCAAGATGATGACTTTTGGTAAGCAGTAGCAGCTCTTGCTTTTCAAGCAGCTCCTATTTTAGGAGTGTGTCTGTTTCGCCCTACAAAACATCCTCAGGACAAGCTCAGGAGATGCTGGCAGAGCAACGGGGTTTGTGCCTTGGATGGAACCAGCTGCAGGTGCGACTGCAGCTGCTGGACTCCGCTGGGCCAGCTCAGGGGGAGCAGATGGGCAAGGCCAGGGCTTCTGACCCTTGTGTCCTCTCCTCCAGCCTGCAGCCCAGCCTGGAGCTGCCGTGAGGCTGCAGAGCTGGGGCAGCCAGGCAGCGCCTCAGCCAGGGCACAGGGGACAGCTGGGGCAGCCAGGCAGCGCCTCAGCCAGGGCACAGGGGACAGCTGGGGCGAGGAAAGCCCTGCCTGGGCAGGGGAGCCACGAACCACAACCCCTGGATGCAGTCACCTGCGGGGCTGAGGGGCTGCTGGGCACCTGCAGGGGAGCTGAGTGAGGGGCACACGCAGAGACAGAGCTGCCGGGGTGGTGGGGCCAGCATGGGACAGGGCAGGGCAGGGCAGGGATGGACAGGAGAGGGACAGGGACAGGAATGGACAGGACAGGGATGGACAGGACAGACAGGACAGGACAGGGCAGGACATTACAGGACAAAGCAGCTGCTGGTGTCCCCGCGGGGCTGACCCCACCTTGTCCTGCCCGGAGGTGCCACCAGCATCCTCAGGAGGGTTTGCTCCCAGCCTGGTGATGCTGCAGGGCTCAGCCCCAGGTGGGCAGGCAGACCTGGCAGCTCAGGTGTTTCCTTCCAAGGGGTTTTGGCTGGAAAAGCATCCCTGATTTGTCCTGTCTCTCGTGGGGCTCCCATCCTGCGCTGCTCTGCTTTTCCTTCACGGTGTCACTCCTGTCAGAAGCATTCAGCTGCTTGCAGAGGCCTGGAGATCTTGTTTTGCAATGACAAATTGAATTATTAGGAGGAAAAATATCAGCTATACATAAAACGTAGGAACACAATTAATTTTGGGCCTTTTGTTGCCTCTTTAGCTAACAAAACAAGCAAAATCTGTATTCAAAAGGACAGGCTTTTCCAACAGATTCATTAAAAGAGATTGTAACTGACAACTGATGCCATTAGCAAGAATATATATCTCTTATTTAACGTATTTCCATCCTGAAAGTCAAATCTCTGTTCTATAAGTCAATTAATATACAGTTCATTAAACTAGAAACAACTATATAATTAGGAAACAACAACAATTCATTAGTCTTAATGGGATTTAATAAAGTTCCTAAGCAAGGATTCTTCTGAGAATTAATTGCAAGGCATTAGTCAGGGGAAGTCCTGCTCCTCACTCCTGTGCCTGTGTTATGGACGCGGGTGGATCCCATCCCGCGGCGCGGCTCTGCCCCTCTGCCATCCCAGGAAGGGCCAGCCTCAGTCCAGCAGAAGGGAAAACGAGAACGTCTGCGTCTCATGGTCCTCACCAAGATCCATTTGTCATCGGGGGTTTTCATCCAGACCCAAGGCTCCTTCCCTCATCAGCCATTTTCTCATTAATTAAACAGCAGCCTTTGGCCGGCACCAATTGGATTTTCAAGCAACACCTGCCACAATACGGGGAATAAAAGGAGAAAGATGTGTTACTTTTAATGCAAATGGTTTCAATTCGGACATATTTGATCAAATTGAAGTGACAATTAAATTATAAATGAATCAAGTGAAAGGGTCAGCGATGTGACAGATGGCACTGTCATTGTCACTGTCAGATGTAAGTGAACCAGTTTTTGAAAATGAAATGAGAATTTCAAGCATGGGCTGTGCAGGGCAGTGCAGGGCAGTGCAGGGCAGTGCTGGGCAGTGCAGGGGCTTTGGGGCTGTGCAGGGCAGTGCAGGGCAGTGCAGGGGCTTTGGGGCAGTGCAGGGCAGTGCAGGGCAGTGCAGGGGCTTTGGGGCAGTGCAGAGCTGTGCAGGGGCTTTGGGGCTGTGCAGGGCAGTGCAGGGCAGTGCAGGGGCTTTGGGGCAGTGCAGGGCAGTGCAGGGCAGTGCAGGGCAGTGCAGGGCAGTGCAGGGGCTTTGGGGCTGTGCAGGGCAGTGCAGGGGCTTTGGGGCTGTGCAGGGCAGTGCAGGGCAGTGCAGGGCAGTGCAGGGCAGTGCAGGACTCTGCTGGGCAGTGCAGGGGCTTTGGGGAAGTGCAGGGGCTTTGAGGCAGTGCAGGGCAGTGCAGGGCAGTGCTGGGCAGTGCAGGGGCTTTGGGGCTGTGCAGGGCAGTGCCAGCTCCACTGCCAGCCCCTCTCAGGCTCTGCCAGCCGTGCAGGGCACGTTCATTTACCTCAGCCCAGCATTACCTCCCCTGCTCCCTGCGCCTCTCCCCGCTCAGGGCAGGTCTTTGCAGTCGATTTCTGGTGCAGCCGTGTCACAATTTTGACATGCTTTGTGAAATCCTAGCAGATCATATCTGTCTGTGGCTCCACTCTCTTTTCCTGCTTGTTTCGGGATTTATTTATTTATTTTACCTTTCTGCTGCCACGTCACTGAGCTGAAAAGATTAATAAAGAATGATTAAGGGCTACAGAGAATATTTTACAGTGATAGACTTAAGGAGCTCAGTCTGTTTATCTTATCAAAAAGAACCTTGTAACTTAATTTCTATGGATAAGTGCCTTCACAGGGAGGGAGCTCCAGGTCCTGAAAGGCTTTTTCTTCAGAGAAAGGCACAAAAAGACCTAATAGATTTAAGTTGAAGCCAGAAAAATCCAATTAACAAGGCAGAAATTTTGAACTTTGAGGATCATTAGCTACTGGGAGAATGTGGCTGTGCACTCCCCACTGGGGATGTCCTCAGCTCCAGGTCTGATCCTGTCCAGGGCCACCTGCTCCGATGGCACAGGCAGGGAGTGCTCTGATGCCACAGGAGTGCCTCTGGTGTCACAGGAGTGCCTCTGGTGTCACAGGATTCCCTCTGGTGTCACAGGATCCCCTCTGGTGTCACAGGATTCCCTCCGGTGTCACAGGATTCTCTCTGGTGTCACAGGATTCTCCGGTGTCACAGGATTCTCCGGTGTCACAGGATTCTCTCTGGTGTCACAGGCAGGGAGTGCTCTGGTGTCACAGGATCCCCTCTGGTGTCACAGGAGTGCCTCTGGTGTCACAGGATTCTCTCTGGTGTCACAGGATTCCCTCTGGTGTCACAGGATTCTCCGGTGTCACTGGATTCCCTCTGGTGTCCCAGGATTCTCTCTGGTGTCACAGGATTCTCTCTGGTGTCACAGGATTCCCTCTGGTGTCACAGGATTCTCCGGTGTCCCAGGATCCCCTCTGGTGTCCCAGGATTCCCTCTGGTGTCCCAGGATTCTCCGGTGTCCCAGGATTCTCCGGTGTCCCAGGATCCGCTCCGGTGTCCCAGGAGCAGGGCTTGGCGCTCAGTCTGCCACCCCGGGCTGCTCCGTGGCCAGCTCGCCCGGTCAGGAGCTGTTTCTGGGAAGGTGTGCGGAGCTGCAGAGGAGGACACGAGCCACGAGGCTCCCGGGGCAGCAGGGCTGGGCAGGAGCCGCTGCAGGCGTCCCACGGGAACCTGCGCGTTTTGAAAGTCACTGACAGCCCCTGCCGGCTGCGACTCAGAGAGCCCAGAGACAGAGGCTGCTCCTCCGAGCCTGGCCAGCAGCAGGGCCAGCTGCGGGGCCAGCTGCAGAGCAGACAGATCCCGCTGAGCAGGAGACAGCCAGCGGGGCAGGACGAGGGCTCTGCAGGGATTCCAGCTCCTGCGAGCAGCTCTGCCCCTCGGCCTGTGCCGGAGAGACAAACGTGGAGGGAGAGCTTGCCCCGTGCCCTGGGTGCTGCCAGCCCGGGCCAGGGTCACAGGGGACAGCAGGGACAGCCCTGGCTGTGCTGCCAGCCCGGGCCAGGGTCACAGGGGACAGCAGGGACAGCCCTGGCTCTCCTGCCAGCCCGGGCCAGGGTCACAGGGGACAGCAGGGACAGCCCTGGCTCTCCTGCCAGCCCGGGCCAGGGTCACCAGGGGACAGCAGGGACAGCCCTGGCTGTGCTGACAGCCCGGGCCAGGGTCACAGGGGACAGCAGGGACAGCCCTGGCTCTCCTGCCAGCCCGGGCCAGGGTCACCAGGGGACAGCAGGGACAGCCCTGGCTGTGCTGACAGCCCGGGCCAGGGTCACAGGGGACAGCAGGGACAGCCCCGGCTCTCCTGTCGGTGCCCGCAGAGCTCAGCCCTGCCGCAGGATGTGCCCGGCAGCTGCCCGGCAGATGTGCAGCAGCAGCTTTCTCTGGCCGGGGCTGCAGGAGGGATGCTGCTCTCCCCCTCTGCTGCGGGCTCAGTGAAGCTGTTCAGGGATTGTGACCCTGGACAAAAGCGGCCCCGCGGGGCACACGGAGCGGTGTCTGCAGCCACTGCCCGGGAAGCCCGGAGAAAGGAGGGAGCCCCGGTGAGCAGGGCTCAGAGCAGGCTGTGGTGTCCACCCAGGCAACGTGCTGAGTCCTACAGACCTGTTTGTCAGCGATAATGTACAATTTCTGCTGCAGCCGGCCTACAGCAACAGGCTGGGCAAAGCATTCATCAGCCGGAGCCCGAGCAGCGGGTTGCCATGGGGATGGGAAGCAGCTGGGTGATGTTTTTCAGTTCTGCAAATATATTGTCGCAAAACACAAACGGGGAAGGGAAAGGAGCCGCGGTGGCTTCCCAGAAGTACAACACTGGGGTTTGGGCTGTCACACGGAGGAGACATCGCTCCCTGGGACTGCGGGGTTCCCAGGAATCCCATTAAATGTGAGCCTCAAGCTGGGCTCTGCCGAGCAGGATGGAAACCTGGGAGGGGACCGGGGATCCTGCAATGCCCGGTGAAGCTACTGAGTCAGAAATAACAGCTGTACATTTCCTCTGGCTGGAGGCCTGTGTAAATCCAAGGTCACCAGAACCACTCCTGCGGCTGCTTCTTGTCATTTCAGGGAGATGAAAAAGAGCAATGAAGTTTAGGCCGGCAGTTTGGCACATTGGCATTAATCTCCAATGAAATCAGAAGGTGTTTGGTTTTGTGTAAGCTCAGCTAACGTTTCCCTTTGTTAGTAACCAGCAGAAGCCATAATTACTCTTCTATTTGACAGAATTTCAGGATGATTTTATTGACAGCTCCCATGTTATTTACGCACAAAAGTCCTTTATTTAAGTAAAACTTTAGGAATGAGTATTTATTCAACCTCCCTGGTTCCCATCCCTTCCTACCCAGCAAATGGCTTTGGGTGATCTCCATTAAAAGTTTGAGTATTAATCCAAAAATTGTACTTAGAACATCTGGGATCTTGTGTGAAAAATATAAAAATAATGATTTTGAGTGTTTTCACCCCAGCACAGACACAACCCCCTCCTGCAGCAGGGGCTGCTGCACCACTGCCCACGTGGCAGCAGAGCACACCCCGGCTTCCCCCCAACACTTTGGCACTGCAGCTTCTCAGGGAGACTTCAGGACTTAATGTTCTGAGAAAAAAAATCCAATTTTGGCTTGTTATTTAACTGTAATGGATGTAGCTACAAAACACTGTCATTTTCAAATATTAATTCTGTTAATAACTTCATAAACTTTGAAAGGATTTGAAAAGATTTTTGGGAAACGAAGCCAGAACTCCTCCTGTTTTGAAATGCATTGGGATGAGCTGGAAGGTGTTTCCTGAGCGTGGGGAAGGAGAGATTGGATCTGCTGGTTCTGGGTTTGGTTCCTGCATCGCCTGGCAGCCCTGGCCTTGGTTTATCATCCTGCCCACTGGAGTGCTGGTGTGGTGCTGAAGGACCTGCACTCGCCGTTCATCCAGCAACACCAAGAGCATTCCATGGTCGATCACACAGAAAGAACAAATCTGAAACCCACCAGGGAGGGCCCAAGCTCCGGGCCGGGATGAAGGGATGGGCTGCACAGATTGCATTTGGCATTCAGGACTACTTCCAGCACTTAATGGCTTTAGCTTTAATGCTTCTGATTTCTTTTTATTAAAAAAGCATCCCACAAGACCATGGCATTTATTGCAGGGCTGTGCTGGGGGCACACAAGGCCTTTCTGGACTCATGGCAACACTCTCTGTTGCATATTCATAACTGCAGCTACCATTTGCTGTTGATGAGGACATTGATTTTCTTTGGAAGCACTGGAATTATTTGTGGCCCTCGGTGTCTGCTGTGATGGTTTTGCATAAAGTTTGGGGAAATATTACACATTGTGCATGCTTTTGGGTTTATGTGCTCCTGCAGCAGGGAACGGGAAGCCCGAAGGCAGTGAGATGCAGCTCCTCAGGCTGGGCTGGGGCAGCGGGGCAGCCTGGGGCGCAGCAGGCAGAGCAGCAGAGGTTCCTGGTGCTGTGTCCTGCCTGGTTTGGGGCTGCGTGGGAGCCCCAGCTGTGCCGAGCAGCCAGGACCTGCAGCCTCCCCACGGCCCCAGCCCTGCGCTCTGCTCGCTCGCCTGACCAAGGTGGGCACTGGAATTTAAACTGAATTCAACAGAAAGTGAAATTTGGGGTGAAGTAAAGGCAATTAGCCAGAGCTTGGAGCAGATCAGTGGCTTGAAACAGCTCCTGATCATTGCCAGCACCTTGTCCCCTTTGGCTGCAGAGAAATTAGAGAAATTAGAGAAATTAGAGAAATTAGAGAATCAGGGGTCTCGTGGGTTTGGAGGTTTTGTGGGATTCTCCCCCTGCTGCAGTGACAAATGCTGTCAGCAGATCACGGGGCACTTCCTGTGGGTATTTCACTTGGGATTTAATGAATGGAAGTGGGTGCTCAGCCCTGGGTGTGTGGACAGAAATACTTCAGAAGTACAGAAATACTTGGCAGCCCCGGGCAGCAGTAACTCACATCTCCTGTGCCGCTTTCCCTCCTGGTGTTGCAGCTGTTCTAGATACGCACGAGCCTTTTATATAAGTTCTTTCCTCTTGGTTGTTTCAAGTTTCAGCAAGTAAGACACTTCTCACTGTGAGAAATGTCATCTCTGCTTTCCTGCTGCTCTTTCTGCTCCGAGGCCCCTCAGCACTCTGCCTTCCTGTCCTCAGAGCTCAGCCTGAATTCTTCCTCTTGGTTCCATTGCCAGGAACTGCTGGGATCAACACATGACACGGGAAATGCATGGCAGAATTTCTGTCTTCTTGCTCAGACAAGTTTAAGATTTAGTTCAATTAATTTGTGGTGTTTTTTTCTGGTTTTTTTTTGTTTGTTTTGGGGTTTTTGTTTGTTTGGTTGGTTGGTTTTTGTTTGTTTGGGTTTTTTTGTGGTGCATTTAACATTTTGTCACAACTCAGCTTGTAGAAAACATGTAATTTTCAAGGTGGTTTCTAAGGCAGGGAAGGTGTTGAATTCCTCAGCCATTTTAAAGAAAAACATCTGACACTAAAGAGACAACTGAAAAACTCACATTTGCTTTGTACAGAATACAATCAGGCAGATCCTGGAAAAATCCAACAGCAGTTTCCTTCAAAACTGGGAGAGTAATCTGAGTCTTTATATCTACAGACTGCATTTCTACATTGTCAATATATCTGAGTTGGTGCTGCAGCTGGCAAAACGAGCAGGGGACGGGTAACAGAAAAATCACTGATCTTATTCCTAAAATTAACACCGTGGCACCTCTCCTTGATGCATGTGTCTGAGCTGTGACAGGCTGGGGATGATGTGCAGTATTTCAGAGTGATCACAGCCCCTCCTCAGCGACAGAAATCCTAAAATAGAAACTGGAAAATAAAGCAGGAGGTGTTGGAAGCGGGGAAAGGAGCACCTGAACGCGGGCAGCAGGAGGGGGCTCTCTCCCAGGGAGCACTGAGCACTCCCACCCTTTGGAAATGCCTCTCTGGCCTTCGGGACGGGCTGAGCCGACAAGAAAATGCATTACAGGAGCAAACAACAGGCAGGAAAATGCATTGAGGAGCAAACAGCAGGCAGGAAATGCATTACAGGAGCAAACAACAGGCAGGAAATGCATTACAGGAGCAAACAACAGGCAGGAAAATGTGTGTATGGCCTGAGCCACCTGAGAGCTGTGGTGTGAAGCACTGCTTTCACTGAGTGTGCAGATCTTTGTGCATGTGTTTTATCTACAGAGGTTTGAAATTCCATTGGAAAATTATTGGGTTGTTGTAGTTTTTTTGGGTTTTTTTTGGTTTTTTTTTTTTTTTTAGTAGGACTTTTGAGTAACAGCTGATCTGTGGACACATATGGGGCCAGTATGTAGAATTTACACAATATTCTCATACCTGACCTTGCAATGCTTTAATGTGTGGAGTCCTTGTTCTCCTGAGCTCTGCAGTGGAATGTTTGTGCTCTTGCCTGTGTTATTTACAATTTTATAATCTCTCAGTTCACACTGTTTTCAATGAATTTTGCTTAAATGCCAACTAATTAATAATTTCAGGTGCACCACAGAGAAAAATTTAATAACTTTTCTCCCTGATGTTGAGCTGGCTTTCTGGAACCACAACCCCTGATATATTTTGTAAATCTCTCATATCTAATCAGCTCGTTGGTAAATTAATACAGAATTACAGCTCATTAGGAATGATGCATTGATGTCTGGTAATTCCCTCCTTTCTTATTTGGAAGAAAGTAGGTTATGCTGTTACTGAGGTGGTGCAGTCAGTTTCAACACTTTGCATTAAGTGCTTTTTAAAAGATGTGTTAATTAGCAGATTACCCCGCTGTTCCTGCTGCAATCTTGCCCCATTCTGCTCCCCAGCCCGGGCAGCCCCAGGCTGGGCTCGGGGGCTCAGCCCTGCCAGGAGGGGCCCTGGGGCAGCGCAGAGCTGGGCTGAGGCTCTGCTCTGCTCCAGGGCAGGGATGAGGCTCTTCCCTGGCTGGGAGCGGTTCCAGCCCTTGGGAGGAGAGGGCAGGGGCGGAGGGAGGGCAGGGGGCAGTGGAGCCGCAGCAGAGCAGCACAGGGGCTCCTGTCACCCGCAGCAGAGCAGGCACAGGGGCTCCTGTCACCCGCAGCAGAGCAGCACAGGGGCTCCTGTCACCTGCAGCAGAGCACAGGGGCTCCTGTCACCCGCAGCAGAGCAGCACAGGGGCTCCTGTCACCCGCAGCAGAGCACAGGGGCTCCTGTCACCCGCAGCAGAGCAGCACAGGGGCTCCTGTCACCCGCAGCAGAGCAGCACAGGGGCTCCTGTCACCCGCAGCAGAGCACAGGGGCTCCTGTCACCCACAGCAGAGCAGCACAGGGGCTCCTGTCACCCGCAGCAGAGCCGGCACAGGGGCTCCTGTCACCCGCAGCAGAGCAGCACAGGGGCTCCTGTCACCCGCAGCAGAGCAGCACAGGGGCTCCTGTCACCCGCAGCAGAGCACAGGGGCTCCTGTCACCCGCAGCAGAGCAGGCACAGGGGCTCCTGTCACCCGCAGCAGAGCAGCACAGGGGCTCCTGTCACCCGCAGCAGAGCAGCACAGGGGCTCCTGTCACCCGCAGCAGAGCAGCACAGGGGCTCCTGTCACCCGCAGCAGAGCAGGCACAGGGGCTCCTGTCACCCGCAGCAGAGCACAGGGGCTCCTGTCACCCGCAGCAGAGCACAGGGGCTCCTGTCACCCGCAGCAGAGCACAGGGGCTCCTGTCACCCGCAGCAGAGCAGGCACAGGGGCTCCTGTCACCCGCAGCAGAGCAGCACAGGGGCTCCTGTCACCCGCAGTGGAGCAGCACAGGGGCTCCTGTCACCCGCAGCAGAGCAGCACAGGGGCTCCTGTCACCCGCTCCTCAGCAGCAGCAGAGATCAGCCTTGAGGCTCCTTCCAGCCCGAACCCACTCTGTGGATAAACCCGGGCAGCTGGGTTTTGATCCACCAGAAAAGATTAAATTTTGAAACCGATCGCATCGGCACATCAATATTACATGCACACATCAAAGAAGTGAAAGTCTATTCTTAAGTGCTCCAGTTTAGTTCCTTTTGTTTCTTTAAGGTGAGTGGTATTTTCTAATCTCTGCTCAGCCTGATGGATGCAGCTCAGCCAGCAAAGAGACACCCATTTTTATTTCATGCCACATCAGCCCAAAGATAAACAACAGAAAAACCTCCTGTCTGGTGCTACTTATCACCACAAGTTCAAAGCAAGCTCCATTTGTGTAGGATCAACTTATCCCATCAGGCAATTTATCTTTGACAGGAGAGAGGCTGATTACAAGAGGTGGAAATGCCCTTGAGGCAAGTAAATTTAATGAAGTTTGTAACAGACTGCAGGAATAGCAACCAAATTATTAAGAATATCACACAAGAAACAGTTAATTAAGACTGTCCATCCATCTTCCCCCACTAGATGATCTTTGCTCTGTGGAGTTTGTGTCCATCCAGGCAATCTTGCCTTCAGCAGAGCCCAAAGCCCCTGCAGCCCTCTGAGCCCGAGCCCCCCGGAGCTGGGACACTGCCCGGGCTCTGGGGCATCTCCTGGCCCCGGGGAGCCTGGCACAGGCCCGGGGCTGTCCCCAGCTCTTCCCATGGCAGCAGAGCACGGGGGCACCCCAGACCAGGGGCAGAATGAGGTTCTCTGAGCTCCACAGCAGGGCGAATCCCTGCCTGCTGCTCCAGGAGCTCTTTACAGACCTGCACAGAGTTTTACAGACCTGCCCATGAGTCCCCCTAACTCTGTTTCCATGCTCTGGCTCCACAGCCTCCCCTGGCAGCGCTTCCCAGCGCGCTGTCTGCCTCTGTTCTTTATAATATAGTTATAGTGTGGTCTTTTTAATGTAATATATATCATAAAATAATAAACCAGCCTTCTGAAATGGAGTCAAGATCTCCCCTTCACCAGGTCCTGACTGCCCTGAAGAGCACGGCAGCACGGGGGTGCCTGGATGCTGCTCTGGCTGAAGGATGCTGCTGCAGAGCCCAGCCACTGTGCCCCGAGCTACAAAGGCATCAGAACACGAGTTCCTTTTCATTATCCCCACAGCCGCACATCATCGCTTCCCCGCTCCATTAATTTAATTACGTTTTGGATAATTGTTTTCCTCAGTGGGGCAGTGCCCCAGCCTGTGATGGCTGTGCTGCAGAACTGTGAGCTGGGAGAGACCCGGCTTTGGGAGACACAGAGCAGAGCAGCAAAACACACGTTTGTGACACAGCCTGAGCTATGACATCCCTTCGGAGCCGGGACAGAACAACTCCTGCTCTGGATGGCAGAAGGAAAAAGCACTTTGTGGCAACAGGGAAATTGGTCAAAACATGTCAAAAAGATTTTGTTTTTCATCTGTGTAGCCTGCTTTGAGTCAGTCCTGGTTGGAACCACAGGAAGATGTTTGACTGGGGAAGCACTGGGATGCCTCAGCATCCTGCAGCCAGGGCAAGGACAGCAGCTGTCTGCAAATCCTGAGTGGGAAATGAGCTCTCAGCCCTGCCAGCCTCACTGGGGCACCAGGTGGGGAATCTGGGGTTCAGCAGCGTGGTTACAATCCCAGCCTGGCCGGATGCAGGGCTCATTTACACAAGCCAGCAGGGAGGGACAGCCTTTGGGGCCCGGGACAGGGACCCTGCTGTGCAACGAAAGGAGGGAAACTCTGCAGCCCCTCCTGTCCCAGCCACGGGAGGCAGAGCAGCACGCTGGAGAAGGGGGAATGATGCTAAACCCTCAGGGCAATGTCCCCTGCTGCTGCTCTGCTCTGGCCACAGCTGGGTGCTGGCTGCAGCCAGGGCAGCTCCAGGGCCCTGCTGTCCTGCACAAGGTGGGGAACACCCTCGCAGGGAGCCGTGCAGGAATGCAAATCGTGTCAAAAATAAGTTTGCCAGTTATTTGGAGGAGGAGATGCCAGGAAACGTGGCTGTTTCAATTCCCAACCTGTCTCCCAGCTCTGAGTGGTAACAGAATAAGGAGCTGATGCCTAGTGAGAGTCTAAACATTGGCTGGGAGCAGCTGAGGGTGTTCCTGGAGCTTTGCTGGCTGAGCCAGAGCCTGCCTGGCTCTCCTGCCTGCTGCCCCTCGGTGCCCCTGGGCTGCTGCTGCTCCCGGCACAGCCCAGCTCTGGGGCTGGGGGCTCCCCCAGGGGGGCTGGAGCTGTCGGGGTGCTCTGTGGGACCTGCCAGGACCCTGGGGCACCAGGAGTGGGGTCAGCAGTGTCCTGCTCCGGCCACACCTGGGGGGTTTCTCTGCCCCCACGGATGAGGAGCAGACACAGCTCCTGCAGGGAGCTGAAACGCCAGGGGACAGAATCTGCTTTTGAGGGATTGCTAATGAGACCAGAAGTGGCAGTAGCAGGGAAAAAACTAGAATGTGGCTAATGATTTTTAGATTTCTGGCTTAATTTTGCAGAAACAAGAGACTCATAAGGCTTTGGAGAAGTAGGAAACTATCAGGGGCTTAAAGGATTGCTTTTATTTATCTCAGTCATTACAGGACCTTGTTTTCTTCATTTCTGCTAACACATCTGTGATGAGCTACTTGCCTTATTGTCATTGTTTCTTCCCATGTGTGGCCCTTGAGGACAGGCTTTAGTGGTGAGCAGGGCACTGGTGCTGTGCTGACATTGGACTTGATGATCCTAAAGGTCGTTTCCAACCTTAGCAATTCCACGATCCTAAATGAAAGCATTTCCTGCTTGCAGATGATGATTAACGAGCCCTATCAGACGTCCCACTTTAAAATCCCTTCCATCAAATCAGGCCCCTTCTGTCCCCTCATTCCTCATTTTATTTCGATCCATTTCCCCTCGTATTTCTCTAACGTGAGCTGTCAGAAGCAGTCTTTGCTGCTCGGTGTCCGCCTGTCACATTTGCTGACAGCCCCAGAGAGAAGATGGTGGGGCTGAAACCTCAGGAAATGTCAGGGGGAGGCGCCTGTGTCACCTGGGTGGCCGTGGGTGGCAGGGCTGAGGGGGCTCTGGGCAGCAGGGACAGTGGCCACACGTGTCCCTGCCACGGGCAGCAGCTGCTGGCCCCTGCTCTGCCAGGGAAGAGCTCAGGTTTTCCTGGTGGGAAGCAGCTCCCCCAGCAGAGCCGTCCTGGAGGAAAGGGTGCCAACCCCCAGCAGCTCCCACGGAGTCCTTTCAGCACGGAAGGACCAGGCTGCTCCTCCAGTGTTACACTAAATAAAGGTTATTTTCAAAATGGGAGGGTTTCCCAAGCCAGAAGGCCCCAGGCTGTCGCCATGATATTTTATGGAAATCCTTTTGCCAGGATTTTCTTCTCCTGGGAAGCTGAGGAGCCTCAGGAATGAAATGTAACCAATAACTCTCTGCTGCTGTGGGATGCAACAGGCGCTGCCTTGGTTGGTCCATGGAGGTGTTTCTAATTAATGACCAATCAAGGATGCAGCTGGCTCAGACTCTGCTCAGTCACAAGATTTTGTTATTCATTCCTTCCTGTTCCTGTCCAGCCTTCTGATGGATCCTGTCTCTCTGTTCTTTCAGTGTAGTTTCAATATAGCATTTTAATATAATAAACCAGCCTTCTGAAACATGGGGTCAGGTTTTCACGTCTCTTCCCTCGTCCTGGCTGCCCTGCAGGCCACACACCCCTTCCCTGTTCCACAGGGTGTAAATGACCCTTCTGCTCTGCACGGGCACGTCCCAGCGAGGCCACGGGGAGAGATGGGCTTCTCCTCTGCTCCACTGAAACGCAGCAGGGAGCCCAGGCCTCCAGCAATGTGTGTTTTCTCCCAGGGAACAAGACTGAGATTAGGGAGAATTTATTAGGGAGAATATAATTATATTAGGGGAAATTTCTTCCCCAGAGGCTGCGCAGCCCTGGCAGAGCTGCCCAGGGCGTGGTGCAGTCACACCCCTGCAGGGGTTTCACAGACTGTGGAGATGCTCAGGCTGGTCCGTGATTCTCAACTCAGAATTTCTCCTCCTCGTTTGGTGGCTGATAATTAATTACTGCCAGTGAGGAAAGAACCCTGGCTGTAGCTCCTGCCGCTGCTGGGAGGGCTCAGAGGGAGGGGGAGGTTTGGCTCCAGCTCACTCGAGGAGGCACAGACAGGTTATTCGTGTTCTCAGGGCTCCAGAGCTCGGGGAGCAGCAGAAAGCAAAGGCCAGGCAGGAACAAGCACGATGTATTTGAAATCTCCTCTTGGACCTGAATGACTACTCAGAGACACTTCTCCCTGAGCCCTAATTGTCCAATTTGAACTGGTTTTTGTCTTGCTGGCTGGAAGCTGTTCAGGTGTAGCAGGCAAACACCTGACCTTCAGAACAGCCGAGAGTGGAGGAATTAAACAGAGCCGTGGGATCTGTGGCTGCCAAAGCCTTTCTGTGAACATGAGACACCAAGGCCATGGATATCCCAACACGCACTTTATCAGCAGCGCAAACAGAGACTTAACTCGAGGTGTTTTGCATAAAGAACTCCATGGATTCACTTCTGCAGGTTATTTTTAGCTCCCCAGTGCAGCCGTGTGGACGCTGATCCGCTGGTGCTGCCCCAGCAGATTGCAGACATATGCTGCAGTAAATGTGGCAGGGAAAGCACGGCTGGGACCGGCAGAAATCCCTTTAGGATCAATTATTGACCTGCTCCTGACAAAACCTGCTCCCTGAGCCCGCGGGACAGGGAAGGAGGAAGGGAAGGGTTTGCGTCTGCCAGGCACGGCCAGAGTAGGGTTTGGGTTTGCAGGATGGGGTTAACATTCCTACAGCTGCATGAAATGGGAAGAAAAACAAGAAAAACAAGAAAAAAGCCTGGCATAGTAAAGCCAAGGAGAGGAAGATACAAATCCACTCAAATCCACAGCAACAAACTCATTCAAAGTGCTTGTACTGGGCACCAAGGAAGAAATGATCCAGATTAGGCTGCTGTTGTAATGGTCATAAAACAGGGTGAATGAGGTCAGCTTTCATTTTAACGTAAATTGGTTTAAACTCTGCAATAAATCTGCTCTCAAAAACCAGTCGTAAATATATACACTCACACAGTACCTTTGGCAATGTAAAGCAAATAACTTTAATCTCTCTGTGTGGTTGAAAGCAGAGCAGCTGGGAGAGAAAAACCCTTGCACTGAAGGGAACACTCTGCTCCAACTAACATTTCCTTTTCTAATTCTGTGCCTAGATAAGAAATTACTTTAAAATGCCTCGTATCAACTCGACCATGTTAAAAATGGTTTGGAGATGTGAGAAAACCAAAAATCCTTATAAATTGTTTTTCTCTCACGAGCAGTTCTGGTTTTTTATCCTTGATTAAACGGGGAGAGCTGGTACATGAAGGGTCCTGCTCTCCTGAGCAAGCACCAGCATTTCACAGGGCCAGGTCTAAAAAGTTTTAATTATCCAGTTTCCTATTCGTGCTTTGATGAACTCTCTTTATTGAAACTCTGTTCATTGAACTCTGTTGATTGATACCAGCACTCCGGGCTGGTGCTGCCTCTCCAAAGAGGAGCCGGGGTCTGCTCTCAGCTGGGCAAGAGCACCCAGACAAGAGCAAATCAGAGGCTCCTGGTGGTGCTCCCTGGGGCAAAGCAGATCCCAGGCTGCCTGCCTAGGCTGGAATGGCAGGCGTGGAAATGGAGAGGCCACCCCTGAGGGAATCCAGAGACACAATAAGATAGCTGGGCTCAAGAAGAAAGTTCAAGTAGAAAAAAATGAGTTTCTTTCTTAATCTGCAGGTATTTGGGTTCAGAAATGCCAGTGGTGTGCTCTGGAAAATGCATGATTTCCTTGAAACAGAAAGAACATTTTCCTTTTCATACAATTTTGTTTCTGGTTTTCGTCAAAGTTTTATTCTCTGAAGCTTTTTGTTCATCTCCACAGCTTGCAGACAGCTCTGGCAGCTCTGCTCTGCTCCTCCGTTCTCAGCCTCGTGCGAAACAAGCGTGCAGGAAGAAGTGAGGAGGACGCGGGTGCAGTTTGCACTGTTGCACCCCCGAGTGTGTGTGAACGCAGCCCGTGGGCAGCGCTTGCAGCCCCTCGCACTCGTGCAGCCAGCCCACGCAGCCCTGCCTCTCCGCGTGGCTGGGCTGCAAACCAGGCGTGTGAAACCCAGCTCCAGGGAAATCAATCACTGCTCGGGATAATCGGCTGTAATCTGTTAAACGCAGCGGCTCCGGGCCAGCTCTGCTCGGCCGTGCCCTCCCTCCCTCCCTCCCTCCCGAGCCGGGCAGCAGCTCGCTGCACTAAATCCATTCCCCCGCGCTCTCTGCCCCGTTCCCCTCAGCGCTTCTGCACTTCTGCACTTCTGCACTTCTGCACTCCTGCATTTCTGCATTTCTGCATTTCTGCACTTCTGCACTTCTGCACTTCTGCACTTCTGCACTTCTGCACTCCTGCACTTCTGCACTCCTGCACTTCTGCACTCCTGCACTCCTGCACTCCTGCACTCCTGCACTTCTGCATTTCTGCACTCCTGCATTTCTGCACTCCTGCACTCCTGCACTTCTGCACTTCTGCATTTCTGCACTTCTGCACTTCTGCACTTCTGCACTTCTGCACTCCTGCACTTCTGCACTCCTGCACTTCTGCACTTCTGCACTTCTGCACTCCTGCACTCCTGCACTTCTGCATTTCTGCACTCCTGCACTTCTGCACTCCTGCACTCCTGCACTTCTGCACTTCTGCATTTCTGCACTTCTGCACTTCTGCACTCCTGCACTCCTGCACTTCTGCACTTCTGCACTTCTGCATTTCTGCACTCCTGCACTCCTGCACTTCTGCACTCCCACTGCCCTGGCTCTGCCCTGCCTGCGCTTCCACCGGGCAGCCCGGGAAGGGAGGCAGGAGGAACTGGGACGGCACAGGAGGAATGATGGAATGGGGAACGAGGAACGGAGCGAGGGCTGAGGAATGCGGGAGCCCCTGCTTTCCCTGTGCCCCCAGCGCCAGGACCAGCCTGGGCAGGGCTCTCCTGAGCTGAGAAATGCTCTCCTGGGCTGGGCAATGCTCTGCTGGGCTGGGCAGTGCCCTCCTGGGCTGGGCAGGGCTCTCCTGGGCTGGGCAATGCTCTGCTGGGCTGGACAATGCTCTGCTGGGCTGGGCAGGGCTCTCCTGGGCTGGGCAGGGCTCTCCTGGGCTGGGCAATGCTCTGCTGGGCTGGGCAGGGCTCTCCTGGGCTGGGCAGTGCCCTCCTGGGCTGGGCAATGCTCTCCTGGGCTGGGCAGTGCCCTCCTGGGCTGGGCAGGGCTCTCCTGGGCTGGGCAATGCTCTGCTGGGCTGGACAATGCTCTGCTGGGCTGGGCAGTGCTCTCCTGGGCTGGGCAGGGCTCTCCTGGGCTGGGCAGTGCTCTCCTGGGCTGGGCAGTGCCCTCCTGGGCTGGGCAGGGCCCTCCTGGGCTGGGCAGGGCTCTCCTGGGCTGGGCAGTGCCCTCCTGGGCTGGGCAGGGCTCTCCTGGGCTGGGCAGTGCCCTCCTGGGCTGAGAGATGCCCTCCTGGGCTGGGCAGGGCCCTCCTGGGCTCACAAGGGTGTCCAGGCAGGGCTTCCCGCGTGGGTCGGGGTGCGCTGCCCCTGATGCAGCCCCTGATGCGCTGCCAGGTGACAGGTGACACCTCACCTGGCTGCAGGCACCAGCCAGGCCCAGCTGCTCAGCTCAGCCACAGAGATCTTTATCCCTTTAATTCTTTTTCACCCTCTGCAGGCAAATTCCCCAGCACACGGCCCTGGTGAGCGCTGGTGGAAGCAAAGAGCGTCGCTCTATTTCAAGCAGGGTATAATCAGGGAGGAAGAGTATAAATAAAACATCTTGCATAAAATCTGGCAGCATGAGGCTTTCCATCTGCATCTGCCGGGGCTGCAGAGGACAGGGTGCTTCAGGCAGGGACACGGACCCCAGCCCCACTCTGCAGCTGCAGGGCCAGACAAGCCCAGGATGCCGTGGTTTGGTGCTTCAGCACCCAGCAAGGGAAGGAGAGCGGCTCCCTCCCAGCCCGGGCCATTCCTGGGTGATTCCCACCCCTGTCCCCACGGCTGGGGCTGGGCTCAGCCTGGGCTCCCCTGAGCTCAGCCTGGGCTCAGCCTGAGCTCACCCTGGGCTCAGCCTGGGCTCAGCCTGAGCTCAGCTTGGGCTCAGCCTGGGCTCAGCCTGGGCTCAGCTTGGGCTCAGCCTGGGCTCCCCTGGGCTCCCCTGGGCTCACCTGGGCTCCCCTGGGCTCAGCCTGGGCTCAGCTTGGGCTCACTCTGGGCTCGCCCTGGGCTCACTCTGGGCTCCCCTGGGCTCAGCCTGAGCTCACCCTGGGCTCACCTGGGCTCAGCCTGGGCTCAGCCTAAGCTCACCCTGGGCTAACCCGGGCTCAGCCTGGGCTCAGCCTGGGCTCAGCCGGGCTCAGCCTGGGCTCCCTGGGCAGCTGCACTGGGAGAGCCTTGGCAAACCCTTCCAGGAGATCCTGGCTGGAGGCAAATCGTGATGTAAAAATTCATTCTGTGCCGTTTCATCCCTAAGGAGCTGTGGTGGCCTTTCCTGCAGGTAGTGGCTGTCCCTGGGGCTGTGCTGGCTGCTGGCCCTGGTGGCACCGTGCCAGGCTCTCGTGGCTCTGACGTGGCAGGACCAGGCAGGGGTTGGTAAAATCTCTGCTCGCTCTGTGGGTAGAATTTTTCCATCCCTCTCCAGTGCTACCAGAGGCTTTTGAAATCCAAACATCTTCATTAATGCCTGCTCTACCCCTTTATAAACATACTAAATATAAAGAGGGGAACAAAAGGAATATAGGCTGGGGGGAAAAAAAAGCTGTAATTAAGCAATGTCAGATGCCTGCAGTGTAAGTGGGAAATCTGAATAAAGACAATGGCATGTGTGAGTTAAGGGCGTGAGTCAGCCTGGAGTCAGCAAGGATTGTAAGAGCTGCCTCTGGATTGTCTCCAAGACCTAAAGCTGTATAAAAATAGGCTTCTATTGGTGGTACAGTAGTGAGGGACGTCCTACCCAGGCAGTTTGGCTCAGAGAGAGTTACACACCCATTGACTCTGAGGGTGAGAGACGTCTCTCTGTCCTTGTGATGTGCATGAGCCTCAGGGCTGTGAGTTCTGACTTTGAGTTGAATGCTCAGGAGCACTCAGATCTGAATTTCAGGAAGAATATGTTTTTGTACCATGAAAAGTTGCGGCTGGAGTCCCAAAACCAACAGGACTGAACAGGAACCTGGATGCTTGTTGAGGGATTTTTTTCCCAAGTCCTGTGTTTCCTGGAGCGTGGGGTAGGAAGGGAAGTGGCCACATGTCTGTCATCACATCTGCTGGACACCTCCCTGCTGTGCTCTGCTTTGCTTTCAATGGCGAGACTTTTACCTTGGGGAAGAACACACATTTCTCATTGCTCCAAGCTCAGCAAGCAGGAGCTTTCATCTGAGAACTGCCCTGAGAGGTGGACAGGGAGGAATGATGATGTGAGCTCTGCAAGGACGGAGGACAGCTGGGGATTTGCAGAGGAAATGCCTGTGCTTGGCTGCTGTCCCTTGTCCCTGGGGTCAGGCCTGGCTGGGCAGGAGGCAGGCAGGGCAGGGGGTCAGGCTTGGCAGGGCACGGGGTCAGGCTTGGCAGGGCACGGGGTCAGGCTTGGCTGGGCAGGAGGCAGGCAGGGCACGGGGTCAGGCTTGGCAGGGCAGGGGGTCAGGCTTGGCTGGGCAGGAGGCAGGCAGGGGATGGGGTCAGGCTTGGCTGGGCGGGAGGCAGGAAGGGCAGGGGGTCAGGCTTGGCAGGGCACGGGGTCAGGCTTGGCAGGGCAGGAGGCTCCACACACGGAGCAAGGCAGACCCTGCTCCAAGCACGTGGAGCAAGCCAGGCAGGCTGGAGAGCAGCTAGAGCTAATCACAATCAATTACCGTTGATTAAAAGCCTCGAGAAGCCAATATATTGCAAAGAAAAACAAATAGCAACTCTGCAAAAAAAAAAAAAAAAGTTAATCAATAACTAGCCAAGCAGCAAACAATTAAAGGGGGGAAATGTCCTTATTCTCCCTGAGGTGTGTAATACTCCTCCTTCAGCCTCTCGGAACGTGCTGTTCCCAGGGCCAAGGCTCCAGAGGGCGGAGAGGAGGAGGAGGAGGAGGAGGGCAGGGTCCCATCCCTGAGTGTCCTGCCCACCCCGGGCTGCAGGACAGCAGCAGCTCCTGGGGCCTTGCAGTTCCTTTTCTCTCTCAGAGCAGTGAAAACATGGAAAGCCCTCTCTGCCAGGCCAGCCCCAGAATCCCGACTGAAATCTCAGGTTTTGGAGGCTTTTGGGCCGTAGTTCCTGAGGCTGGGGGTTGCCAGGGTCACTCTGCCCAGCCTGCAGCTCAGGGGAGGGGATGCTGCCTGCTGAGGTGGCACAAACACCCACAGAGCTTCTCCCCAGAGCCTGGGCTGCCTTGCTCAGTTAATGTGATAGAAGATTTTACTCTCTGGCAGGAAGTGACAAAGAGAATTTTCTATGAAGAAAACTGAAAGTGAACAAGACATTATACAAACCATTAAAAATTTGCCTTTTTTTCCTCTCTTTTTTATTTTTTTATTTTTGTTAGCAACAGCTTCTGGCAAGATGAATAATTTGGAAGTGAAAGTCGTATTTTGAGACAGAGCAGGAGCCCTTGATCTGAAACTAATTTGTTGTCAAAAAGAGTTAAGGGATTTTAAGCTGGGCTTTATCTCGAGCAGAATAAGGCAATGTAAATACCTTATTATTCACTCAGCTGCTCCACTGCCACAACAGCTCTGTGCTTTTTTTGAAATGGTGGGAAGCCAGTGGGGCAGGCCCAGCAGAGCTGGATTCCTCTCTAGCCCTGGTGAGCATCCTCTGGGGTGACTGGAGGCATTTGGGGCTGTAGGAAATGAGTCCCAGCAGAGCTGGATTCCTCTCTAGCCCTGGTGAGCATCCTCTGGGGTGACTGGAGGCATTTGGGGCTGTGGGAGATGAGTCCCAGCAGAGCTGGGAGAGGCAATGAAGAGCAGAACCTGCAGGGATGGAGCAGAGGGCAGGAGCACCCAGCCCTGCCCCGCAGCGAGTGCCCTTTGGGTTATATAAATATAAATTTTCTGTGTAGCCCTCCTGAGCACCCCAGCAGTGCTCCTGGTCCCTTGCCTGGGGAGGGCTGGCCCTGCCGGGGGGGCTCTGGCCACTTGCACGGCGCTCTCAGGCACAGGCTGGGACTGTGGGGTGTCCTGTACAGGGCCAGGAGCTGGGTTTGGATGATCCCGGGGGTCCCTTCCAGCTCAGGGTGTTCTGTGACTCTATGAAATGAGCAAAGGAGTTCATGGTGCTGGGTCAAATTATTCATTGCCGATAATTTACACAAATAGCTGAGGCGTTTTTGGTCAATACATTACTTGTGGTTGTTTTCTGTCATTAATTGCTCAGGCACTGAGGCTCTGGCACAATGCTCAATTAGTGATTAATCCACTGATTGCCCCCCTTCACCCAGGTGGCACTGCAGCCCCTGCTCCCCTCTGGGACAGGCACTGATGGTCCCGTGCAGCAGCCGCGTCCTCGCCCACGGGTACCAAAGCTCCTCTGGGCTCTGACTTACCTGGAGGAAAATCTGCTGGCAGAGAAGGGCTGGGGGAGAGCCTGAAATGTGTCCTTTGCATGGGCGGGGTGCAGGCACAGCCCTGCCCTGACCCCAGCCACCCCTCCAGGATGCTCTGTGTCCGGGCAGGGCACAGGGAATGGCTCCCAGCGCCAGGGGCAGGCTGGAAGACAGAGCAGAAATCTTCCCAGCGGCCTCAGCTGGGGTGACATGTGAGGATGGTCCCAATTAGCCTCCCAGATTCAAGTTTGTCTCCAATCAAAAAGATTATTAATGAGAATTAGGTCACTTTTAATTAGCTGCTGTTAACGTAGCAGCTTCCCCTCTCCCAAAGACATCACGTTTCTGATATTCACCATCAAGTAGTCTTTCTCAGAGCAATTATCCCATCCAAACCGGTTGCTCTCACAGTTAACAATTTTCATACTAATGCATTAATTGCCCCTGGCTTACCCACTGTCTAATCAGCAAGGTGGGTATTGGTTTCTGGAAGTGATTGATTTCAAGGGACTTTGTGCTTAATTACATTTTAGCAAACTCTGTTTTGAATCCTTAGAGAAGAGAGGCATTTTCTGTTTGCCTTTGAACTCGCTGTGTTGGAGGGATCCAAGTATCTAAATTATTCCATTCATTCTTAAGCATGCTCGTCATGAGATGGTGGAGTTTTGTCACTTCTGATTCATCTTTGCCCAGAAGAGCTCACCCCAATTGTAGGGTTTGCATTAATAAGTGAGTTTGCTTTAAAAAATAATGATTACATTATATATATCTGCATGTCAGGCATGGAGAGAGCAGAGTGATCTCTCAAAGTGTAATTTGTATATCAATCACTTAACTCAATGGATTGGGATGAAATGTGCTATATAAATGCAAGGCCATAATTTATCTTCTTTCTTCTTGAGTCTCAATTCCATTGCACCTTCATTGGCCCCTCTGAGCCCCAGAGCTCGAGCTGCAGGGCTGGGCAGAGCAGGGCCCAGCTCGTGCTGCAGCTGGGAGCTCCCTGGGCTCAGGGCGGCTGTGGAAACCTCCTGGGCCAGGTCTGGAACCATGTCCTGCCAGGGCTTTTCGTGGAATCACAGAATCCCAGAATGGTTGGGGTTGGAGGGACCTCAGAGCCCCTCCAGGGCCACGGCAGGGACACTTCCACTGTCCCAGGCTGCTCCAGCCTGGCCTGGGGCACTGCCAGGGATCCAGGGGCAGCCCCAGCTGCTCTGGGCACCTGTGCCAGGCTGCCCACCCTGCCAGGAACAATTCCCAATTCCCAAGATCCCATCCAGCCCTGCAGTCCCCAGCCCTGGGCTCCATCCCAGACGCCCGGTGGGCTGATTTTCCAGTGGCAGAAGGTGCCCCCACTGGTCTGCAGGAGTTGATCTCTGACTCCCCTTGGCTTCTGAAACTCACATTTGTTAGAGTAGGAAAGCCTCGTCAGTGTCTGCCTGCAGCCCCGAGCCAGAGCTCTGCAGGTAATGCATGGATTTCTGATGGGAGAGCCTGGGGAGGAGGCAAAGGGAAACGGCAGGAAAAGACCATTTTGTTTACAACCTTTAGGAATTTCTCTGCAGTCGGGGCCTTTTATGAGGGGGCTGTACAGACAGATCTCACTGTTCCTGTCATATTTTTGCCACGGGCTCATTATTTCTGCTTAGAAATGGTCTCATTAATCAACTGTTCTGGGAACACATGTGATCAGTGGTATCAAAATCACTAATCATCATAAAGAAGCAATGAAAATTCATTTTTGCCTGCAGTTTGCTAGACCTTAGAGCAGCAGACATTTTCCCACCTTCCCCCAGCTCTGAGCCAAAGGCTGGCAGGAGCAGCAGGCAGCTGCAGGCTCCAGCAGAGCCTTGCCAGCTCCAAAGAGAAGACCAGGAACAGCAGGTCGTGGGCTACATCTCCAGACACCAGGAAAGCTGGAAATAACTGCAGGGCTGCCTGCAGAGGGATGGATGTCTGGGATCAGCTGTTGCACCCAGCGCAGCGGGGACGAGCAAAGCCACAGCTCCAGGTGCCCATGTCCACCCAGCTGAGCACTCCCACCTCAACTCCCCTGGCTAAACTGCCCCAGGCAGCTTGAAATTATCTGTATCCAGCAGCCAACAAGTGTGCAAGTGGAGGAGGAGGAGAACACAAGGAATCAGCAACTTCCAGCATCCTCCCCGTTCACCCAGCACTGCCAGCACACCCTGGCTCCCGAGGGGGTGGGCAGAGATGGAGCTCTGGGGATTAGGGCTGTGTCAGGGCTGTGCCAGGGGCTCTCTGGCTGTGCCAGGGGCTCTCTGGCTGTGTCAGGGGCTCTCTGGCTGTGTCTGGATCTCTCTGGCTGTGCCAGGGGCTCTCTGGATGTGTCAGGGGCTCTCTGGATGTGCCCGAAGCTCTCTGGATGGATGTTGTGCCTGAAGCTCTCTGGATGTGTCTGGGGCTCTCTGGCTGTGCCAGGGGCTCTCTGGATGTGTCAGGAGCTCTCTGGATGTGTCTGGGGCTCTCTGGATGTGCCCGAAGCTCTCTGGACGGATGTTGTGCCTGAAGCTCTCTGGATGTGTCTGGGGCTCTCTGGATGTGTCAGGGGCTCTCTGGATGTGTCTGGATCTCTCTGTCTGTGTCTGGAGCTCTCTGGCTTTGTCTGGATCTCTCTGGATGTGCCCGAAGCTCTCTGGATGGGGCTGTGTCAGGAGCTCAGAGATCACCACTGCCTCCCCTCCTCAGCCGAGCCCTGCCACAGCTGCTGTCCCCTCTGCCCTCCCCGAGCTGGGCAGAGGCAGGGGCTGATCCTGAGGAAGCAATCCCGGGCCAGCACGGGTGGGAGCCAGGCTCTGCAGGCTGGGAGGAAAGCGCTGGAGCTGGGGAGAGAGGGGGGCTGGAGAAAGTGTTTTTCTGCTCGAAAAATGATAAAATTTTGATAACTTCAAGCCAGCTCAACCGGCAGACAGGCAGCTCAGACAAATGTATAAAACATCAAAAGGCACAGGATGGAGAGCTCCAAATATAGATCCCTGCAATGTAACTCATTCCTGAAGCAGAAAGGGGAAACTTTGCCATAACAGGTTGTGTTGCAGCCCCATTTCCACGCGTGCAGTGAGCCAGGATGAAAAGGACTGCAGAGACCTGTGCATCAGGCTCAGAGACTGAATGAGAGCTCCCCCGGCTGCCCCAGGGCCAGCTCCCAGGGAAGGGCAGCTTCCCCAGCCCCGAGGCAGACGGGGCAGGGCAGGAGCCCAGGGCTGTGCCTGCAGCAGCCCCAGCCCTGCAGGACTGCGTGTCTGTGCAGGCAGCAAGGCTGCAGCCCCGTCCTGCCCGCGGGGCTCCCAGCGCCACCCAAACCCCCCGAGGTGCGAGGGGTGCCCTCCAAACCAGCTCTGCATCCCCGGGGGCTTTCTGAAGGAGTTAGGACATGGTTCTTTCTTTTTCCCCATGAGCCTTGGGCCCAGGCCTGTGTGCTCGCTGTGCCCAGAGGAATCCTCAGCCCAGGGAAGAGGAGCCTGCCCTGGCGGGGCTGGAGCTGCATTTCCAGGGCAGGCTGAGCCTGTGGAGTGGCCGTGCAGGGCTCCAGGGCTCTGAGCTGCCCCGGGCAGCAGCTGGGCTACCTGCACAGGAGCCTCCAGGACAGGAATTTGGAAGCTCTGATGGCAGTGTGGGGCTGAGGAGCGCTCCTGGTCTCCGAGCAGAAGCTCCCACAGTGAGCATTCCTCTTCCTCTTGGTGTGAGCATTAAATACACAAATTAGGCAAAGATAAAAAAAATCATTAGCATGCAATCATAGCAGTGATATTAGTTTATGGCTATATAAGTGCATTAAAAGACCAACTTTGTAGGTCTTTATGTGCTTAATAAAGCTGAATAATTTACTGGAAAAAGATCTGTGGTGGCAGCAGCAAAGCACATTTTTTATCTCCATTTGACTTCAGGCATAGTCCAGGTATAGAAAGAAAAAACATTACTATATTTCAGATCATGGGATGAAGAACAACAATTCTAGTGCAGAAAAAAGTGGCCTGGCCTGTCCCCAGGGGTGCCCAGGTCCTTTCCCCATCCCAGCCCTGCTCTGACTTCATTCTGTGTGTTCAGGAATGAGGCCAAGCAGCCCCAGCTGATCTGTGGCACGTCCCAGTCCTCAGGGATTAGGGGGCTTTGTGTTAACACTGATGATGAGTTAAACAGTGGCTGAATAATTGCCATTCCCCAAATCCTCCTCCATCAGCATCCTGTGCTGAAAATGCCATGCCTCATAAAGGGGTTTAGCTGCCTCTTTTGCAGCAATCCCTGGAGACAGAGAAGCAATCAATAATAAATTTAAAAGCTGGCAGGTTTCAGGCTGCTTGAGCTCCTAAAGCCCCGCGGTCTGAGCTCACCCAGGGGTGTCTGGGAGGTGCTGGTTAAACATCTGAGGCAGAAGCTGCAGCAGGAGCAGGGATGAGAATCCTCTCAGGCACGCGGTGGAGCTGAGTCTGACCACGTAGCAGCCCCATTTCTGGGAGGAAAGACGAAAAATCACATTCTGCAGCAGCAGAGACAAAGGCAGAGCCACGGAGAGACGTGGAACCACGAGCTTGGTCTCGCCACCACTGGAGGGTGAGACGTTTCACCACGAGCACCCATTGTCGGGGAGGCTCTGCTGCAAGCCTTGAAGCAGGAGGGTCAAGAGCTTGCCAGGAAAAGACAGCATCATGCATAAATACATAAACCTGAGTGGAGAGGAGAGATCTAAAGCATCTGAAGCTCCACCAGCACTGATCACAGGACTGCACTGTGTGTTTGATCTGCCAGAGGAGTCCTGGAATGGGAACGGCCAGCAAACTGAAGAGTGTGCCTTTGCCTAAGAAACAAACTCTGGCACTTGGGAAGGGCACACATTTTAATTACAAATAGCTGTGGTGCCTGGAGCTGCCTTTCACAGAGCAGGTAAAGCTGCTGCTTTGATGGCACAGCATCCACGTTTTACCCCCCAAAATGCCACTGTGGCAGTGCTGGAATCACAGAAACATTTAGGGTGGACGAGACCTCCAGGATCATCCAGCCCAACATTTTTAGCTGACTTTAGGAGCTCCATCCTGCTTGCCTCTGACACAGCACAGCCCAACACAGCTGCCCTCAGGGCCCCATTTTCCCCTCTGAGGCCCTTTTTGGGCACTGGAGGGGCTGGTTTTTCAGGTTTACCCATTATACTTTACATCCCCCTGCCGTGGGTGTCCCCGGTGGTACAGCACTCACTGCCCACCCCAGCAGCAGCCCCCGGGCTGAGCAGCTTCCCAGGGAATGCAGGGCCAGGGCTCATCCCAGGGGCTGGAGGCTGTTTGCTCAGCTCCAGCTGCCCGAGCCTCCCTCTCCCCTGACAGGCGAGCTGCACAAACGCCCGTCTGCTGGGGGGAATTGCAGATGCCAGGGCTTGGGGATGCTCCCTACTTCTCCTTGTCACACCAGGAGAAAGTCTCCATAATGCACTGGGAATGAAGGCCAGAGGTTATCCCAGGAGAGCAGCAAGGCTGCAGGAAAGCAAAGATTTGATAAATTAGAGGTCCTTTGATGACAGCCCAGCTCCTTGTGGCTATGGAGAGATATGTGAGATCTGGAAGGATGATCTGGGGAGAGCATCCATCATTTCTGTGCCTAGCACTCCCGTCACTGGGGCAGTAGTTATTTTGCCTCTGTTCCCTTTGGTGTTTATTAATCACTAATTTATTAACTCATTAGGATCAATGAATTCAGTTGGGGGTTACTTCCAGGTTAACCTCATGACGAAATGAATGGCGCTGGAAATCCAATCAGACACAACCATACAATAATTGTCTAAGAACATAATCCCCTCTCTGCAAGGCCGGGACAGGTGCAGCATTTCAGACTTTTTTCCATGGAAAACCACTGGATTACCTGCAGTGAAATGGGATTTGCAGCTGTAAATTCATGCATTCCTGCTTTTCCTAAGGTGGTGGTGGAGCAGCGATTGCTGAAGACAAGCCCAAAGATAAACACAGATTCAGGGTCACAGGCAGGAGACCTGAGCTTATTAAAGTATGTTCTAATACTTCTCAAGTTATTTTCCTTTCCCTGGTGTGCTGTGTAGGCCATGAGCACAGAGGCTCAGAAATTCCCTGTTATTTTTATAGAGACACTACTAAATCTGTTGACCCTGAACAGGTCTTGCAAACACAGAGATTTTTATAAAAGGCAACTGGAAAAAAAAAGGAAAAAAAAAAAAAAAAAAAAAAAAAAAGAAGAGGTTTGAAATCTTTGAAAATAGATCATGGAAAAGCTTCTAAGGGCTGAGCATCTTCCCTGTTAATAAACCCCAGTGCTGCAGACAGGATCCTGCTTGTGAGACACCGTTGCACTTGAGGGAGCTGGGATGGAGGCAAGGAGGTGGTGGGCGAGGGAGTTTCAAGGCTCGGAACATGAGGAGCTCATTTCCCTGCACTGGCAGGATGTCCCATCTTTTTTTAGTGTCTTTAGGCACAAGAAAATTGTGCCTTTCCCCCAGCTTTGCGCCCTTCCCCTGGGCTGGAGGGAAGGCGATGGAAGGTCCTGCTGTGGGTCACAGCAGTGGCAGGAGGAGCTGGGGGCAGCTGAGCTCTGCAGAGCTGTCAGGGCAGCGTGCCTTGCCTGGCAGCAGCTGAAAGCAGGTCCCAAGGAGCAATTAGCACTACCTGGAGTCATCAGCAGCAGCTCCACAAGAAAGGAGTGGGCACGCTGCGGTGTCATTGCCTCCTGGTCCTTGGTGCCAATTTTCTGATTAATAACATCCCGAGCCACTTGATGCACTATTGATTCTAAATTCAATAAGAAGAACTGGCAGCTTCTGGCAAGATCACATCATTTTTCCTCAAAAAATTTTCTCTGCTATTCAACCTGAGCTGCCCCGGCCCAGCCTGGGGCCGTTCCCTCTCCTCCTGTCCCTGTTCCCTGGAGCAGAGCCCAACCCCCCTGGCTGTCCCCTCCTGGCAGGAGCTGTGCACTCCCAGCTCCCTCAGCCCCTCCTGGGCTCCAGCCCCTTCCCAGCTCTGCTGCCCTTCTCTGGGAAGAGAAGCCCAACCAATAAACAAAAGCTGTTCAGACCCATTAGCAACCGAGGAGAGAAAGGCAAATATATAACAGTGAGCAGAAGGCGGCTCAGAAAGTGTAGGGAAGCCAAGAAATATTGAGCTTTGATCCAGAGAGAGTATTTCAACAAATGCTGAATGCTTTGCAAATATTCCGTGCTTGCAGGAGCCAAAACACATGGCAAGGGAGGAGTAATGGTGCCCGAGGCTCCTGGGTGGGCAGCAGGAAAGGGCTCCAGCACACATCTGCTGCCTCTCTGGAGCTGGGAAAAGCATCCTTTGCCTAAAACATCCTTTACCTAAAACCTCCTTTACCTAAATCATCCTTTACCTAAACCATCCTTTACCTAAAACATCCTTTGCCTAAATCATCCTTTGCCTAAACCATCCTGTACCTAAATCATCCTTTGCCTAAAGCATCCTTTGCCTAAATCATCCTGTACCTAAACCATCCTTTACCTAAATCATCCTTTGCCTAAACCATCCTGTACCTAAAGCATCCTTTGCCTAAAGCATCCTTTACCTAAACCATCCTTTACCTAAACCATCCTTTGCCTAAATCATCCTTTGCCTAAAGCATCCTTTGCCTGGAGCATCCTTTGCCTGGAGCATCCTTTGCCTAAACGTGGCTCCCACAGGAGCTGCCACTGCTGCCCCTGACCTGGAGCAAGGCAGCTCCTTCTGAAAGCTGCAGCTGCTGTGTCTCTGAGCAGGGGAGCGCAGGGCTCATGGCGTAGGAGCTGGAAACTGGCTGGAGAAAGGACTGGAAAGCCCCGGGAAGCTGCAGAGGGCAGTCCGGAGGCAGAGGCCAGGCTGCAGGCTGCTCATGGCATTTCTGCCCCTGCAGCCACAGGCGGGGATCGGAGCAGGCAAAATGCCCCACGGGCCACAGACTCTTCCCGTGCCTTCTCCTCGTTAGTCCCAGGCTTCTGAGCACTAAAACCTCACCGATTCTTGCCATTGGAAGGGGAAAAGGCAGTTGTCTCCCACTGGGCTGCCCATGGGTGGATTTTGGCCAAATCCAGCAGAGGAGAGACCATGGCTTTCTTTTGGATGTGCCTTGCCATGCGAAAGCCAGCCCAAAAATACTAATTTGGCGCCTTTATTTATTTATTGTTCCTGATTCTCAGCAGCCTGCGGGCTATGAATTATGTAGAAGATGCATGGCAAATGAACTCTGGCAGGTTTAGCACAGCTCCCGAGCCGGGCGTCCAGCTCCACCTGTCTGCAGCAGCTCCTGCAGCAGCTCCTGCAGCAATTCCTGCAGCAATTCCTGCAGCAGCTCCTACAGCAGCTTCTGCAGCAGCTCCCTCTCCCCCCTCACCCTCCAGCAGGGACCGTGGGGGCTCTCTGGCTGCCCCGTGGGCAGGGGGATGCAGCCCCTGTGAGCCCCAGGAGCTCTCCCCCAGCTGGGGGTCCCGGGTGGGGGTCCCGGGTGGGGGTCCCGGGTGGGGGTCTGTGCTTCCTCTGCCTCTTGGATAACACATCCACGCCCCCTGTCCACACCAACCAAATATATCAGCCCAGTCATATAAATCTGACCACGAAATCAAGGCCATGAATTCTCTCCTTAAAAATCAATTCCCATTTGTGCCTTGGAGCCTGGAAGCTGCACTGGCTTCCTCCTCTCTGAGTAGCTGGCACTTAGCACTTGCTTTTTGTTTTTTAAACCCAAAGTCCTACCCTTTTATTTTTTGTTGTTTTTGTTAAATCCACATTTAATCTTGCATTTGTGTGCACCAGGGAATAAGAGAAAGGTTTTATCACTTGCATTATTTATGAATGGTATAATTTCAGGGCATCTTATTAAACTGAAGTTCTGAGCGGAAAATAATATTAAACAAGACAAGTGTGTGTGTTTGTTTCATAAATCCATAAAACCTGATTAACAATGATGCTCCTAATGCTGGGTTGATCATTAGAAGGCTTCCTGTGTCTGGAGCAGGGTGCTGCACTGGAGGCTTTGATGCATTAGGACAGAGCCCTGCAAAGCTCTGTGAACTGAAATTCGTGGTGCAGCAGGGCATGATTTAGCCAAGGCTTTGCCTTTGGGTTTTTAATTATTGTTATTACTTTTTCTTTCTCTGCGAATCTCAGAGCTGATTAACAATACAGGAGATGGAAGCTTGGCCGAGTTCTGCCACGGCAGTTGCTGGCTCCCAGAGCAGGGCTGGTGCTTTGTGTTTCCCCTTCAGGTTTCCTTGCTGGAACTGTGGCTGTTCCACCCCTCTGCTCCCTGGGAATGGTTTCCAGCACGCATCCCCCTTCCCCTGCCACGAGCCTGGCGTGCTCTGGGTGCATTTCTCCAGGTGCCAGCAGCTGAAGCCCGCTGGGCGCTGGGACAGCCGAAAATGGAGCTTCCCACATTCTTCTGTGACAGAGCTCCAAAGTTAGCCTGACAAGTGAAGTGCAGATCAGGACATTTTCCTGGGGACAGTCAATGAACTGCTGGCCCCCTTTGGGTCTCCTCTCGGTGCCCAGTGCTGGAGATTGCTTTCCTTGAGAGCAGGATTTGTCACTCTGGAGGGGACACCCTGTGAGCTCCGAAGGGCTCCCAGAGCCTGTGACAGCAGGTGGGGATGGTGACGT
Organism: Motacilla alba alba; assembly: GCF_015832195.1. Lineage (NCBI taxonomy): Eukaryota > Metazoa > Chordata > Aves > Passeriformes > Motacillidae > Motacilla > Motacilla alba. The sequence continues at coordinate 5,754,862 of NC_052041.1, forward strand.
GCTGCTGCCACCAAACCTGCCCCCCAGAGCCAGGGCAGGTGGGGATGGTGACATTCTGCTGCCACCAAACCTGCCCCCCAGAGCCAGAGCAGGTGGGGATGGTGACGTGCTGCTGCCACCAAACCTGCCCTGCAGAGCCAGAGCAGGTGGGGATGGTGACATTCTGCTGTCACCAAACCTGCCCCCAAGAGCCAGAGCTCACTGCTGCTGCTCCGTGGAGTCACTGGAATCTGGGTGGCGCTGGGCGAGAGCCAGAGGGGGAAGAACACTCCTGGGGGGCTGCAAGTAGAGGCTGCTCAGAGAAAGAATAAATATTTTTGCTAAGAAAAATAAGAGGGTCTCAGGAAATTCACGTGCAGCTCAGTGACACAGCAGCTGCCTTGCAGTGAGACTTGCTCCATTGCTCCATTTCACTCCTCCACAAGCGGCGATAGAGAAAATTTTCTGCTGAAAAAAAATTAGCCTGAAGGTGAAAACTTCAAAGGAGCTGAACTCTGAATCCAGCAAGAGCCTTGTGCTGGGGAGCCGAGAGGAGCAAGTGTTGATAAAGCACTTCAAAACCCTGCCAAGGCTGGGATCAGGCAGGAGCAGGGCTCTGGCCAGCCCTGAGCACCGGGGGGAGCAGACGCTCTGAAATGCCCCCGAGAAAGCGTGGGAGGGGAGGATGGAGCAGGGCAGCGTGCCCGGGGCTGCTGGGCAGGTGGAGGGCACACCTGGGGAGCAGCCTGGGCCACCAGCCTGGCACCCCGCGAGGAGCGCTGGGCAAGGTACCCAGCTCAGTGTCCTGGAGGGAAAGGTGACCCTGCTCTGCAGCTGGGATGGCAAATCCAGCCGAGCGGAGCCGCGGCTGCTCCCAGCTTCCCTGGGAACGGGGCCAGCACTGCTGGGACAGCTCCTGGAGTCCCCTGTGGCACCTGCTGCTGCTGGCAGGCAGCAGGGGGACGGAGGGCACCCTGCCCTGCCCAGCCCTGCCCTGGCACCAGGCCACAGCGGGGACACACCACAGCCTTGGATCGCCCCTGCTTCCCAGTCCTCTCCCCTCGGAAAAATGGAATTTCTGTACTGCTGGCGCGTGAAAGAAATAGGAGTTTTCTTGCTGCAAGCCATGGAAAGCAGGCCTCATTCAGTTCCTGAATAATTTAGAATACAAGCCTTTGATTAATTTCATGAGAAAAAGGAAACAAAGTTAGCTATAACTATAGGCCATTCAAAGTATGGATTGCCAGAAAAATGTGCAAAGCGCTGTCATGAGAGGATTAATTACACAGATTAAATATTTTATAAGTTAAATAATGTGTATTTTTTGGAGACAAAATGGAATGTCATTTTTCCCCCCAAGACAGGGAGAGTAACTGTATTCACTTCCATTTAGCCCACAGAGCAACACAGACTCCAGTGACAGAGGAGGATGGATCAGGGCTGTAATTCCCAGCTGGCACCAAAATCTATATTCTGAGCAGCATTTTATCTTCTCCCTGAGAGCCAGCTCTGAGCTTTCAAGTCTCTGTCACTTGTGAGGTTCTTCCGGGGGAGAAGAAAAGGGTGCTGGCAATTATTGTTCTCACTGTTACAGTCTCCCACGTCTGGAAGGAAAATAGACTGTGTAGAGTGATTTTAATTATTGTGTTATTGTCCTGGAGGATAATGGCAGAGCCATTCAAACTGTCTTCCTTTTTCCTGTGCAGAGAAGGGGACCTGGAGCCGATTCCTGCCTCTGCACTGCCCGCAGGGCTGAGTCCCTCTGTGCTCCTGGCACGCAGGCACGAGCCAGGCTCTGCCCGGGGACTCACTGCCAGAGGAATGGAAGCAGGGCAGGCTGTCCAGCCACCACACAGGTTTGGCCTATGATTCCATGATTCCGTGATTCCATCCCAACAGGAGCATCAATCTTTGTGCTGGTTTTTATTGCTTGACTCAAGTCCAGAGCGTCTGACAGCTATTACATTTCCTTCCCATTGAAATTGGTTTATTTCCTAGAAGTTAAAAATGAACAGACCCCCCCGTGGATGTGTAATCTCCTCCGCTGGGAGCTGATGTGCATGGTAATGAGGGCGTGGAGGAAATCACCCCTGTGAGGCCAGCAGGGACAGAGCCCAGCCACGAGCCCGAGCCAGCGCTGTGCTCCGGGCTGACTCTGCTCTGTAGCAGTGAAACTGCCTGTGTGCACGGAGCAGGAGCTGCTGAGGAGTGGCCATGCAGCCAGAGATGCTCCTGTCAGCCTCTCAGCTCTAGTGTTTCTTCTGAATTTTGAAAAATAAATTCTGCGGGTGCTCTCTGGGCATTGAAGCAGAAGGTGGGCCTCAGCTGCGTGCAGGGAGTGCATGATGATTCATTTGTTTTCAGTGTGAAGCCCTGGAGCTTCTGGTGGTGCCACTCACAATGTAACTTGGGCTTCCATTAGGTTCAGATTGGGCATTAGGGGAAACGTCTTCCCTGAAAGGTGGTCAGGCAGTGGAACAGGCTGCCCAGGGAAGGGCTGGAGTCAGCAGGAGTGCAGCTGTGGCTGTGGGCAACTGCTGGGTACAGGCTGGACTCGGTCCCAAGATCTTCTCCAGCCTTGGTCATTCCATGATCTGCTACAGAAAGCACAATTAGTGGGAAGTCTTCCCAGATAGAAATAACTCCCTGCTCTTATCTGCATTTGGATTCTGTGATTTTCCTGTCCTGCCTGTGCTGTCCCTGGGGGTTCTTCCCACCCTGGGCTCTGGCACCTCGTGCCACCTCCTCCTGGATCCCTGTAACCTCCTGCACCACCCTGCTGCATTGCAAACTCCTCTGCAGTCCTGGCTCCCTCTCCTGCAAAGCCTTTCCCTGCTGAGCCCTCTCCTCTCCCACAGAGCCACTCGGAGCACTCCGGCTGCTCCAGAACATCCTTTGGCAAGGCACTCAGGGTGTGTGGGAAGACGGAGCTGAGATGGAGCAGGAAACCCTCCCACCCTCCTCTGCCCGGGTGTTTTTCACCCCAAGCTGCTCTGCCTGATCCTGCCTGCTGCAGGACCCCTGCCTGGGAGGCAGGGAAGGGTCACCCCCAAACGTGTGCAGCCATTTGTCATCCGTGTCCCTTTGTGCCACTCTTTCCTTGAGAAAAGGGAGTTAGAGGCAATTTGCCTTGGAAAATGACTATTACGTTCTCGACTGGGTAAAAAGGAACTGTTTTATTAGAGCTTAGAGTTCTGCATGTTTCTTTTCCTTACAAATATCCTATTACATGCTCAGAGACCACCCACACGCTTTACTGCTTTTACATTTGCCCAGCAATCTTTCATGCCAGTTGACTTTTCATTTTCAAATCCCTTTCTGCATTAAACACAGACCCACACACTCCGACCCATTTTGCTTTGAAATAAATCATAAGTCTGTGCCAGAAATGACTCGGGGTGTTCTTCAGAATTTGTAAACAGCACTAGAGTCTTGTGGGAAATGTCACAAAGTGTTGCTCTGAATTTATTAAGTAGTTTCTAATCTGAAATGCCTGTATTCCTGTACACAGCCTGACAGTGTTTCTACCTGCAATGGCATTTGAGGGGTGGGTGGATTCTGGGGCTCCTGGAAAATCCCACAGACCCACAAAGGGGAAGGACTTTTGAGGCTGTGCAGGGTGTTTTGATAAAAGGACAAAGAATCCATTTTGCAGCTTACTATTAACATTGCACTTGATAAAAGAGAGGAAAAAATGCAATTTCTTTGGCCGTGGTCAGGACTTGCTGGGTCTTGCCTACTCAGAGGAAAGCCCTGGCTCGGAGCTAAAGCAGCCACAAGCAAGCCCCAAAGGAACCCCCAAAGCCCCTCCGGGCTCTCCATAAGGGCAGGGGGATAAAGCCTGGGTTTGCAGCTGGAAAAGCTGTCCCACAGCTGGCTCTGCAGCCCAGAAGCTCCAGCAGCCACTTTTCCCTCTTATTTCCCTGATTCCCCAGCAGCTGCTCTCCTGCCAGGCCATGTGCCCCGCTCAGGGCTGGGGGCAGCTGTCCCCATGAGCCAGGCAGCACCACAAACCCCTTCGGTCACGGGTGACGAGGCTTTTTTGGCCCGGGGACACGGGGGGGCCCAGCCCGTGCTGCTGTGCTCGCCAGAGGCTGATTCCAGCCCGGGGCTCGCCCCGTGCTGACCCGCAGGGCGAGTGGCTGAAGCCCCTGCTCTATGTGCCCAGGCTGAGGCAGAGGGGATGTGAATCCGGGAGGAGATTTCCTCTCAGTCCATGAAACCTCTCCCCTGGCTCTGCAGGGGAACGCTCCTTTGGCTGAGACATTCTCCAGCGTCAGGGAATGGCTTGCGGGTGGCAGAAGACAGCGAGCTGCCCCTGAGGAGGCGGCTGGGCAGGTTTAGCACTTTTCCCCCAATCTCCAGGCCTACAGTCCTGTTTTCCCAGGACATCAGCTGGAATCCAGCCACTGCTATAATTAGCAGCAGAGCCAGAGATGCAGAGGATTTTGTGGCCACGCCAGGCGGTTTCCATCCAGCTCCTGCTCTAATCCGAGTGCTGCCTTGCACCAGCTGCTTGGAGGGTGTAAGAAATTCCAAGCAGGCAATTCCAGCATCAAAAAGATGTATTGCCAGTTGAAGCCTGTTGGACATAAAAGCAGAACAGCTTTTAATTAAATTTTTTCCACCAGCCATGGAGGGCCTAAACAAGAAGCAGGAGTGTTTTACAGGAGTAAAAACTCCCAGTACTTCAGCGTAGCAAGAGAAAAGCAGCTTTGAAATCAAGAGGAGAAAATACTGATGGAGAGCAGGCTGTGCCTGGGGAGTAGTGTGTGGGATGGCACGTGCTCCATGTGGCTTTTTATCAGGATTTTCCTGAAACATCTGCAGAAACCTTTCCCTGAGCCTTGTGGCCACCAGCTGCCAGTTTCCTTCCACGCAGCATCACGGCAGGATGCAGGAGGAGCCGGCAGACCAGCCCCACTCCCACTCAATTTCCATTTGCCCTGCATTTGTGCAAGTACCAAAAGAGATGGCTCAGGCCACGAGAGAGCCTTCAACAGTTTTGCGCCGTGGCAGCTGCTCGGAAGGAGATGGGGCTGGAAGGAACATCCCCCCACCAGGTGGGCTGGGGCTGCCGAGCCCCACAGAGCATCCAGGTGCCCGGAATTGCTGAGCTGGGATCCTGCAGGGTGCCCCAGAGTGGGCACAGGGCTGGGCAGATTGCTGGGCAGCTCTCACGGGTGGCAGAGGTCTGGGCGCTGCGGGGCTCTGCTCCTGCTCCTGCCTCTGCCCTGGGGCTGCTTCCCCTGGCTGTGACCTTGCCCGGACCAGGCCCGTTTTCCCTCTTGCCCCTGAGAAATCTGACCCTGTCTGCTCGTCCTTGCACTGGGCAGTGCCGAGGGGAATGCCTCTCGTGGGAGCTCCGCTATCCCGGGGCGCTCCGCGAGCACAGCGAGTCCCTTCAGGAGCATGTTAGGTGTAAATATATAATGTGGCTGCTCGGAAGGATCCTCCAGAGAAAACCTGCATAAATGCATATTGTACAGAGAGTGAGAGTGATCAGGGAGGTGTTAAATATTGCCCTGAGGGCTTCCAAGCTGGCTGCGAGGAAGGAAGGGCAGCGGGAGGGGAGGGAGAGGCTGTGGCCAGGGCAGCACAAGGGGAGGGCTGTGCCAGCCCCAGCTGTCCCCCTGCAGCAATACCGGCAGGGGCAGGATGGGCAGGAGCAAGAGGAGATGTTCTGCTGGGAGCAGGTCCCGGTCCTGAAGGATGAGGCTGTTCACTTCCCAGAACTCCTGGCCCCATTCTGGCTTTGTTCACAGGGAGTTTTCTTCTCTGTTAGGGCATCAATTACTGCTGTAAGTCAGCACTCATCCAGCCCAAATTGCTCTACACTGAGCAGAATCTTTAAACAAATAGAAATGAGAAGGGTTTCAAGCTTCTGGGTCTGTGCAGAGAAATCCATTTCCTTCTGACACTGCCATCTGGGCAGCTCTCCTGCCTTCCTTGAGCCTCCAGCCCAGGGAATTCTTGCACTCAAATTAATTGACATTCTGTCTCTTAGTTTTCTGTCTGCTACCCGGATAAGCTTAATAATGCCAGAGCTGCCTGACACAGAGTTCATTCTCAAATCTTTTTGGTTTGTATCTGTTTATCTCCTCTTGGCAAAGCCGGCCAGTGGCTCTGAGAGCCAGGGAGGAGCTGCCATCCTTCCTCGCGTCCCCTCAGGCCCCGTCCCTCGCCCCCGCCCTGCTGCTGCTCCCTCTGCCCAAGGAGCCAAGCCCCAGACACACAGCCCAGCTCCTCCCGAAGGGCAGCAGCTCTGTGCCATCACCCTCTGAGGGGCCTTTACGTTTGGATGACAGCAAAGCAGCTTCCAAATGTTCTCCAGAAACGTGAAAATGTCCACGTTCCCCCGGTGTCCTTCTGACTGCTGCCTGGTATTGCAAAGAGGTTTAACTGGAAAACCCCTCTTGCTCCCCCTGCACCCCGGGCCAGGGATGATGTGGCTGGGGCCAAAGGCTGAGTGCAGAAAGCAGAACAGGATGAACACAGCTGCCTCCCGACAGCTGCTGTGGCACTCTGGGATGCTGACATTAAGCTCATATTCAATTCAAACCCGCTCAGCAGTGTGCAGTGTGCTTGCTGCAACCATAACTCCTGATATTTATTTGTGGCAGTAAAGCAGAGGACTCAGTCAGGAGCTCCAGGGCTTCAAGAACTGGATCCGTAAGGAAAATACTCTGCCTCGTTATAAAGCAGTGGATGTTGAGTCCAAAATTCCATTTCACCTGTCCAGTGTTGTTGCCGAATAATTTTATCCTTGGAAAATCAGTTTTTCTCTTCCACCTGGCATTGCCTCCCAGTAGCATCAGTTAAATGATAATTTATGTGTTGTTCTTCCAATGGAGCAGTGACTGGAGCAAACACCAGCCTGGGGATGTGTGTCAGGGGCGACAGGGTTTGGTAAAGTCCATTTTGGCCTCTGCCATCAGCGCTGGTGTTTGTGCCCTGCTGGCAGCCCTGCATTGCTGGTTTAGCACCCCTCGGCCCCGGGGCAGACGTTGGTGGAACATTTTCTTGGAAGAGCCAGCCCCTCGGCTGAGATCCCGGGTCTCTGACCAGAGGCAAGCCCAGGGAGGACAGAGCTCGCGCCTGGCAGCGCCACATCCAGCTCCCAGCAGCAACGGGAGCCACAGCAGAGCCCTGCTCCAGCCTCTCTGGGAAAGGTGCTTTAGGAAAATCAATTGCCAGGCAAAGGGAGAATGGCTCGCGGCCGCTCCATCCCTTCAGCTCCTCGCGCAGAGCAGCCAGCGGGATGGGAGGGGGCAGGTTCTGCATCCTGAGCACAAGCCCTGCAGCTCCCAGGAGGAGATCGCTCATTCCCGGGAAAGCCAATTTGTACCGAGGGACTGGCAAAGCACAAAGAGAGCGAGGAGGAAAGGGTGGAGGGGCCCTCGGCTGCCGTGGCAGAGGCTGTCTGAACAAGCTCCTGGTGACGGTGAGCATCAATCCCAGTTTTTAACTTCCCAAGTTCTAAATAAAGTGTTACAGGGATTTTTATTAGAAGTTATTACTATACATTATTTTAAAGGGGAAACTGAGGCACGTGAGTGGGAGTGACCCTGCAGGGATGGCTTTAAACCGAAAGAAAATATTAACGGGGTTATCTGCTTTCTCTTATTTCCAAACTTGTTACATCTTTATAGCTGGGCTTGCATTGGATCTATTTATATTTTTCTTAATCAGATCACACTTTACCTCAGCATTTTCCCCCCAAAGCCAGGGCGAGGGTGTTCTAGCTGCTCTTGTCCCAGGCAGTTTGGCTGCAGCAGAGACACCAGCAGGACAAAAGGGGCTGCTCCCAGCAAAATCCATTGCACGGAGGAGGAAGGAAAAATCGCAAAGCACCAAACCCCCTGTACTGCTGAAACTTGTTTTTCTATTTGCTTCTCTTTTGTTTCACCAAGGGAAATTTATGAGATGTCAGAGCTTGTTAATGTTGTTGATGCTGGAGAAGCAACAAGCACCCTGGGCTGAAAGGCTCCAAAAAAATAAAAATAACCGAGCGAAGGAGGTGCTTGCCCAAGGGCAAACTCATTATCTGCAATCGCTGCTCTGCCGGGCCGGGGATGCCGATCGGAGCCGGGGCGGCCCCGGGGGGGACGGGAGCCCCGGGACCGGCAGAGCCGGCACACGGCTGAGCCCCGGCTGTCCCTGTCCCGGGAGAGCCCACCGGGGAAGGTGGTCTGTTCTCAGAGTGGACATGGCAAGGAGAAGCAGGGGGAGAAAAAGCACATGCCAGGCTGAGAGTCTTGATGGGAGTTCCGTGAATAATTCGAGTCGCTCTCAACGTGAAAAATAACGTTGTTAACTCTCCTCGTGTTCCAGCAGGGCAGCAGCAGGAGCTGCTCTTTGTGGCTGGCTTTTCCCGTCTGATCAGGCTGGAGGATGCAGCCCCCTCCTGCCGACCTGTCCTGGCAGGTGCTGGGGGTCTGTGGTGCCCCCAGGCTGGCCGGGGGCTCTGCCAAACCATGGGGCAGTGACACCCCTGTACTGCAAACAGGGGACAGGGCACCCCACTGCTCACAGGACAGGACAGTGACACACCCTGGAACCCCCAGGACAGGGCAGTGACACCCTGGGACCCCCAGGACAGGACAGTGACACCCTGGGACCCCAGAGGACAGTGACACCCTGGGACCCCAGAGGTGAGGACAGTGACACCCTGGGACCCCAGAGGTGAGGACAGTGACACCCTGGGACCCCAGGACAGGGCAGTGACTGTCCCTTTCCTCCAGGGCAAGGGCAGATGTTTAACTCAGAGTGTGCCCCTGTAACTGCCCAGCTCACACCAGGGGGGGAAGATTTTCCTCAGAGCTGATGAGGAGTATTGATCTCAGGATAATTAAAAGCCTCACATTAAAGAAGTCCAGCCTGCCTAATTAAAAGCCTTGCACTAAGAGAGTCCAGCCTGCAGCGATGAGAATAAGCCAGGCTGCTCGGAGGAAAGCTGTGGAAGCAGCACCCGTGAGACACAGGGTGTCAAATCACTCCTTGCCATTAAATTACCTGATTAATTTAGCCAGTGTTCTGTGTGTGCTTGAGCCCCTTTTCTGTGGATGCTTTCACTATTCATCAAGACTGACCTGAATGTTTTAAGCAAACAGGTTTTGTCCTGCGTGTTCCTTGGTGCTGTTGGGCTCCCCAGCTCCCTGCAGACACCCAGAGCTCAGTGCTGCACAGGAGCAGCGTTTCCTGCAGGCTGGAAATGTCTGCAGGACTTGATCAGCTCTCTTCTGAGGGGTACCAGGGCTGCGCCTGAGCTGTGTGTAATTAATTGCACAGGGGGCTATTAATGGGCAAATGAAGAAACCAGACAAAGAGGGGATTGCAAGAGAATCAACTTTCTTTCCAGTGCCTTTCAGTTCTTCTGTTGGTGTGCTGTGACAGATTGTGCTGGGCACAGCAGCCGTGGGGTGATGATCTGCAGAAAACAGATATTTTCATATATTCATTGCTACATTATGAAAACACAGAGTTATGGGTTTGGGGCATCGGCTTCATTCCAATCACTTATTTTTAAATGAAACTTGAAATACTGCAGCCAGCAAAGTCTTTTGCATAAAGTATACAAAGTTCCTGTTCTATTTATTTAGCTGTGATTACTCAAAACATCATCATTCTTTAAGTGCATATATTTGTGTGTGTTTTGAGGGGGAAATGTGAATAAAGCTAATTGTTGTTGTGCTTCATTAAAGCATATTTCCAGCTCTGGTTATTTATCAACAAAGCTTCCCTGAGTGTAAATTACTGTATCTCCCTGCTGCAGGTTCCTGGCGAGCCGTGTGAGAGCTGAACCAGCCCAGCCCTGGCTGTGGCACTGCCAGCAGGTCCCCAGCCCTGGGGAGGATCCGGGCAGAGCTGCTCTACCTGCAGCAGGGAGCAGCAGCCTGCTGCAGCCCTTGGGGCAGGCACGTGGATTTATGCAGTGATGGCTACAGGAAACCCACGGGAAAGGTGCTGGGCTGGGGTTTTATACACTCTGAACGCTTTTCTCACAGTGGTACCATCACCCTGCTGTGGACACTGGCACACCTCACCAAGACAAGGAGCTGCCACCCCACAGCCTCTGCTCTCCGGGGATCCAGCACTGACTCAGACTGGAACGAGTCCCCCAAACCCATCCTCTCCCTCCAGGGAGAGTGTTGACATTTCAATTCTTTGCACCTCTGTCTTTGAGCAGAAATATTTTGTACATTTCTCTGGATAAAAGAGGCTCACAGGGTTATTTTGGGAACAGTTTTGCAAGCTGGTTTCAAATTCAGCAGCGCACTAAAGGGCTGCGAGCCATGACTTTGCCTCAAGCCTGAATTAAATACATTGCTGGTTCACAAACACAAGACAAGTGCGTGTCCCGGTGTCACCCAGAGGTGACAGCGACACTTGCACGGCCCTGCAGGGGTCAGTGATGGGCACACTGTGTCATTAACGCTGAAATTCTTCAGCAAATTGTTTACTGTGGTACTTTTAGTGTCCTGTCCATGAAGGGTTGGCCGCTGTCCTCTGTTCTCACTGGAGCAGCTCTGTGCTGCAGAGCTGGGGCTGCTCAACACGGAATTGGGACCTGCAGACCCCTCAGGCCCTGGAAGGGACTCTGAGGTCTCCCTGCTCTTCTCCAGACTGAGCAGCAGGTTCTTTTCCAAGCAGCTCCATGCAGGCATGTCCTTGCCAGAGGTCGAGGAGATCTCGGGGTGGCTGGGCTCGGGGTGGCTTTCCAAGCCTGTCCCTCCTCTGCTGAGCCGCTCCTGAGCACGGGGGCACCCGAGCAGGGGAGGCTCTCACCCCATCAGACACTCCTGCGTTCAGGGGTGCCTGGGGAGCCGGGGGAGCTGTGGTGCCCGAGGCAGGCGCTGAGCGTGGAGGGCTGGGAGCCGGGCTCGGCCGGGGAGGGCACCGTGGCTCAGGGGCCTGAGGAGCAGGGAGGCTCCTGCAGCTGGAAAAGGACTGCAGGGCCAGATGTGAGGCGTGAGCTCCTTGTAGGAATTGTGAAAGGCCCTGGGAGAGCTGAGCTGTGCCCCGTGGCCGCGACCCTGCTCCTGCCCCGAGCCGCCCCGCCAGCAACACAAGCCAGCAGCACAAAGCTGATTTCTCAGGCTCCCCGCTCTGTTGAGATCCTCCCTGACTAAACGCTTCCCATCAGGAGGCTCCCCCAAATCCACCGCTGAAAGATTTGTTATTGGCAGCGCCTGGCCGGGGTGCAGCCTGGCAGGCTCCTGTCACTCCTGGCAGAACCTTCCACGGGCCCAGGGACGCCCTCCCCTGTCCCCTGTCCCCTGTCCCCTGTCCCCTGTCCCCTGTCCCCGGGCGCTCCAAGCCCTGCCCAGCTGGGCGCTGCCGGGGGCGCAGGGGCAGCCAGAGCTGCTCAGTGCCAGGCCTGCCACCCTCCCAGGGAGGAGATGTCCAACACTCGTCCTCTCGTGCTCCCAGGGAGGGGATGTCCAACACTCGTCCCAGGGAGGAGATGTCCAACACTCATCCTCTCGTGCTCCCAGGGAGGGGATGTCCAACACTCGTCCTCTCGTGCTCCCAGGGAGGGGATGTCCAACACTCGTCCTCTCGTGCTCCCAGGGAGGGGATGTCCAACACTCGTCCTCTCGTGCTCCCAGGGAGGGGATGTCCAACACTCGTCCTCTCGTGCTCCCAGGGAGGGGATGTCCAACACTCGTCCTCTCGTGCTCCCAGGGAGGGGATGTCCAACACTCATCCTCTCGTGCTCCCCAGCAGCCGCTTGCTCCGCGGCAGCTGCACGTTCCGTACCCCTCTGCGGGGCCAGCCGACCATTGCAGCTTGAAATCAAAATTAATTAAACCTTGTTTACCGTTTGGAATTAGTGAGCTAATGAATATCATACCTCTGAGGCATCCATCTTGGTCAGATCTATTGTGCCTCGCAGCTGTTGTTTTCATCTAGATTAGGTTTGCTCCAGGTTTTATGAAGACGTCTACAAAGTAATAAACCCTGCACTTATTTGACTCAAAAAAAAAATTACAAAATTTTTATTAGCTTCCAAGGAATTAGGTTTTCTAGTTTTTTCCTGGCAATAAAAGTTGATTTGTTCTCTATCTGCCTGATCGAGTACTTGGGTGCTGGCTATTACTTAAATCTAATGACTTTTTAAAAGACATTAGTGCTGTCTCCTGTGAGCAAACACACTGGGTTTGTGGAATTACACACTGATTACTCTGTTATAAATGCGGTCACACCTCTGCTATTAAATTTTACCTGCATCAACAGTTCCAATATGTAGAAATGCCACTATACAGTTATTTATACCCACTTTATTAAGGCTATTTTTTCAGCAATCGTGGTGCTTTTAAATCTGCCATGGCTTATTTAGTGCCAAGTGACAGAAAATCCAGTGTGTCGTGGGGAAGCATCGCTTTCAGCCCTCTGTCTCTGGCCACCTGGATTTGTTCACTGCTGCGGGTGATGACAGGGAGCAAGCAGACAGGGGAGAGCAGTCTGTCCTCCCAGACATCCCGCACAGCTTCTCCCGGGGCAGGTTCTGCTGCCACAGGGAGTTTGTCTTGTTCTGGCTCTGCAGTGAGATCCTGATGCTCGGTGCATCTCAGGACTCCGTGGGGATGTGTCCGTGCTCCTGGCACAGCCCTGGCAGGAGCAGCTCTGTTGTTACAGCCATTTCCAGCACCTGATGGGGCTCCAAGAGAGCCAGGGAGGGATTTTTGTGAGGGCTTGGAGCGACAGGACAAGGGGGAACAGCTTAAACTGAAAGAGAGTAGGTTTGGATCAGATCTTAGGAAGAAATTCTTCCCTGTGAGAGCGTGGAGGGCCTGGCACAGGGTGCCCAGGGAAACTGGGGCTGTCCCTGCATCCCTGGCAGTGCCCAAGTCCAGGCTGGACAGGGCTTGGAGGGACTGGGCCAGTGGAAGGTGTCCCTGACCGTGGCAGGGGGTGGGAATGAGATGGGATTTCAGGTCCTTTCCAACAAAAGCCATTCCAAGCTGCTGTGATGCCAGGAGCAGGGGCGATGCCTCAGCACAGGGCTGCGTGGACGCTGCTCTCTCCCTTGGGAACGGGCGCCCGTGAGCCTGGGGAGCTGTGATCCACCCTGGGACAGCCAAGCACCTGCAGGGGGACAAACCTCACCCCCCGAGACACCCGCTCTGCCAAAGCAGCCTCCTCCCCGGGAGGGGGAGGTGGGGAAGTCACAAGCTGCAGTCCTGACAAAGCCCCTGGGCCAGAGTGGCGTGGGCTGCAGAGGGCTCCCCATCGTCAGAGCGGGGATATTTACATCCCAAACGAGCACCCACTTCTGGTGAGTAGCACAGCTGTCAGCCCTGCCGAGGGGCAGTGCCTGGGACACAGAGCAGCCCTCCACCCGTGCTCCCTCAGCAGATGGAGGGCAGAGCGGGGCTGGTGGCGAGCTGCGCTTGCTGAGCGCTCGCTGCCAGGGACAGCCAGAGCGCAGGGCACTGCCATCGTCCCCGGGCTGCGCCGGCACTGCAGGGCAAAGACGCCCACATCGGGAGCACACGAGCTGCTCTCGGCATGCAGAGGAAGCCAAAGAGACAAGTGCACACAGAAATTCCGTTCTGGTGCTTTCCAGACCTGGCAGGGGCAGAAGGGGAGGAGGGAGAGGAGCGAGCGCTCTCAGGGACGTGCTTAACCGTGGATGTGACCTTGCTTGTCTTTGCCTTTGAGCTCCCCAATAAATCAGACACTTATCTCTGCTTATTGCTTATTTATGACTGAGTGTGAGCTGCAGGGCCGGCGGGGCCGAGCCCGTCCCAGCGCTGAGCTCACCCGAGCGAGCATCGCGGGGAGCAGAGAGCAAAGGCCCTGCTGGGGACCTGCACAAACGTTACCCAGCCATCTGTTCCGAGCAGCTGAACTCCTGTCCTTCTGTGCCTTTGGAGCAGCCCTCGCACCCTCGCAGCAGCCGCTGCTCAGAGCTGGGCACGGGCTGGCTCCCAGGGGCTCCCTGTCTCCTGTGCTCCCGGGTCCCCAGGGCACCCTGGGCATGGCTGGGCTGGATCTGCAGCCTCGGGGGCTGCATCCCCAGGGTCAGGGGATGAGCTGCTGTGGCCTGAGGGTGCTCACGGGGTCTGGGTGTTTCTGCATCCCCAGGGTCAGGGGATGAGCTGCTGCAGCCTGAGGATGCTCACGGGGACTGGGTGTTTCTGCATCCCCAGGGTCAGGGGATGAGCTGCTGCAGCCTGAGGATGCTCACGGGGACTGGGTGTTTCTGCATCCCCAGGGTCAGGGGATGAGCTGCTGCAGCCTGAGGATGCTCACGGGGTCTGGGTGTTTCTGCATCCCCAGGGTCAGGGGATGAGCTGCTGCAGCCTGAGGATGCTCACGGGGACTGGGTGTTTCTACATCCCCGGGGTCAGAGGATGAGCTGCTGCAGCCTGAGGGTGCTCACGGGGACTGGGTGTTTCTACATCCCCGGGGTCAGAGGATGAGCTGCTGCAGCCTGAGGGTGCTCACGGGGACTGGGTGTTTCTGCATCCCCAGGGTCAGGGGATGAGCTGCTGCAGCCTGAGGATGCTCACGGGGTCTCAGCCGCCGGGAGAGGCAGCTCTGCAGGAGCTGGCCTGTTCCTCCAGAGCGCCTGCGGGAGGGCAGGGACTGTGTCTGTGCCTCGGGCTGGGCTGGGCTGTGCCTGGGGAGTGCCGGGGGTGCTGGTGACCCTCCCTCAGGTCCCTGCTTTGGGCTGGCAGTGCTGGCCCTGCCCTCGCTCTTTGCTCTGAGCTTGACTTCTCAGAAGTTCTCAGGAGCCCATTTCTGACAGGAATTCCCCCCAGCCCGTGCTCTGGGGCTGTTTGGGGTTTTATCACAGATTCCCAAAGGGTCTGGGTTGGAGGGGACCTTGAAGCTCATCCCATCCTGCCCCTGCCCCATCCCTGTCCCTGGGCAGGGACAGCTCCCGCTGCCCCGGGTGCTCAGAGTCCTCCAGATGAGGATTCATCCCACAGCCTGTGGGGAAACCATGAGAAAACAAACTTTCATTCAAACACTAAAGCTTCACTTTTATGATCATTATGATTTTCAACTCCCTTACCTGTTCCTGCATTCATTTGCATCCAGGATAATGAGGGTCACATTTGCAGAGAGTGATTTCATTACAGGAACTTTTGCAAAGCAAGGAGTCTTTTTTTCTTTAATCCAGAGTCTTAGCAATTCCCCACATACTTATGTTCATTTTAAGAATCAATAAAGCACAAACATGTCTAATTACCCTAAAATATTTTGCAAAATCAGAAGTCAGATTAGATTTTGCTTGAGCATCAAATGGAAATTTTAATGTCCACCAGAATCGATATGTTACCCCCGGGTCCTACAATTTTCACTTACATGCTTGATCATACATTATAATGAAGGTTTGTAATAACATTAAAACCTTCCTGAATGCATTTTCTGCATAATTTACTTTTCCCCCCACTTTCTATTGCACAGAGGTCCAAATATCATTACTCAGAAAAATAATGCACAGCTGCTTTTCTCATCCTGTTCCCTGAATTTACTTGCTGATGAACATCAGCCTGAAATATTTTGATGATTTAATTAAGGCCTTACTAAAAATACTCCAGCTGCATTGTAATCCTTCCAAAAAGGGGGAGAGCTGCATGGCTGCCTTTCTGTTCTGCGCAGGGAGTGAAGCTGGGCGGGAATTGCCTCCCCTGCCCTTGCCAATCCTGCAGCTGACAGCAGTTTCCAGCGGCTCCGCGATGCCCCAGCCCCCGTGCCTGGAGCCTGGGGTGCTGGGTGGGAGCAGAGCTGGGGGGCACGGTGGGCTCTCCCAGTGCTGACCCGTCTGGACCATCACTGCAAATTCCCTCCTTCCCCGGCTCCCTGAGCCCCGGGATGAGCCCGGCTGGCTGCGAGGAGGCTCAGCCCGGGCTGGGGTCCCAGGGCTGCTCCTCTCCCAAGGAGAGCCCAGCCCCGCTCCAGCCCCTCCTGGGCACCTCCAGGGAGACACAGAGACCCTCTGGGCCGAGCTGCAGCCCCAGCATCTCCCTGACTGCCCTCTGGCCACCCGGGCGTTCCTCTCTTTGCCTCTGCCTGCCCCGCACAGGGGAATGAAACCCCTGAAGGTCAGGCTCTGGACAAAGGGCTGGGGCAGCCAGGGGCTCCCTGGGAAGCACCAGGACCCTCTGCCTGCCCTCCCAGCTCCAGCTGGAGCGAGGCCATGCCCTGCCCTGTGCCAAAGCTGGCGGCGAGGACCAAAAACCAGGGAAAGATGCAAACAGAGGGGCTGGAATGCAAAGATCAAGCCCATGGGGACTCAGAGGCTTGGTCAGAGCAGTCCCTTCCCTCCTGGGTGGTTTCCAGGATGGGGATCCCACCCCACACAGGCAGCTCAGGAGCATCTCACACTGCTCTGAGTGCTGAGGGAGATCCAGGGATTAATCAAGGTGTCAGTCTGGTTAAATTTCTTTAAGCTTCCATTGAGATGGTGTTGCTTGGAATTAAAGTGAAGCAAACAAAATCAAGTTAGTCCACCTTAACTTTAAACAAAAGTGTTTACCAAGGTATTAATGCAATTTGACTCATCAATTTAAAAGTTAATTCCAATTATTTTCCTGATCTCACTGGGTACACAGGCCCTCATTACCAGAATTTGGCAATGCACCAAGCTCCACACTGAAATCAGCCCAGCCCAGGCTGGAGGGGCCTGGGAGCACCCTGGGCTGGTGGAAGGTGTCCCTGCCCTTGGCTTTATGAGATGAGCTTTAGGGTCCCCACCAGCCCAACCATTCAGGGATTCTGAGCCCTGTCCCCTCCCCAGGACCTGGTGCTCCCTCCAGCCGTGGCAGGGACCCAGCAGTGGTCGTGGTGGCTCTGCCTCTGCTGTGCCCAGGATAAGCAGGACGATGAGGGACACGCTGCCAGCTCAGCACCTCAGCTGCTTTAAATGAATCCTGACTGAAATGCAGAATCGCAATTTTCCCCTTCTGCTCTAAAGGAAGGGGTAGGATCAAGAAGCTGCAGAGCCTGGTCTGCCAAGCATGCAGCAGCAAGCTATTATTCCTCCCAATTAAAAACCATATTAACATTTGTAGAGCGCTGTCATTGCGCCTGCAACAGTCCCTGCTGGCTCTGCTTTACGTGTGGATGAGAACTTAACAGTGCTTTGCAGACAGATGGGAAACGACTTTTCTCTCTCGTCTGCCGTGTTCAGAGGTGTGGGAGCAATAAAAGCTTTAAGGCCCCTCTTAGGAACCCACGCCAGCAAAGCCTGCCCATGGCAGCAGTGGGACCCGTGGCATCAGTGCTCCAGCGGAGGAGGGAAGGGATTTTCTTCCAAAGCAGGAAATCTCTGCCAGGAGTGACCATAAGTCACAGAACCACAGGTCCTCTGGCTGCTTGCAGTGGCCACAGGAAGAGGTGCTGCTGGAGAAGAGGCTGGATTTTAAACTATTTAAGATACTTGAACCTTGTAATTTGTCTGCGTGGACAAGCACTGCCCCGGGCCTGGCCAGAAGCCCTCTTGGCCATATACACAAAAAGGAATGGCACTTGAGGAGCCTGAGGCACAGCCTGTGCCCCCCCGGGGAGGACCGGAGCTGTGCTGTGCACAGAGGAGCATCCCGGTGCTTCCCACGCCCGCTCCCACTGGCAGAGCCCTGGGAGGAGGAGCTGGAGTCGAGAGAGGCCTCTGCAGAGCTCCAGGAGGAGGAGGTGGAATTGAGAGAAGCCTTTCCTGCTGTCAGCTCCCGTCTCCCAGCTCGGCTGCAAGGCTCTGGCTCTGCCTGCTCTGCTCCTCCGGGCCCATCCATCGCCGCCGCTCGCCCTGAAGTTCCCCAAACATCACTGAGAACAAACCCAAACGTGTTTTCTCCAAGCAGTGCAAATGAGCCCAACCAATTCCACTCACCACACTTGAAGGTGCTCTGTTAATATTGAGGCTGTGGGTGTGAGTCAAACCTGTGCAGTCGCTGCTGATGCTGGGGGGAGGCTGACTCTCCCCTCCTGATCTGCTCCTCTCCCTATGTTTAGTGCAGCCCAACCATCACCAGGTGAGTTGGAGCTGCCTATTCCAGCCTAAGGCACAAACCCATGAACTTTCGGGGCTAAAGCTGCACTGGCAGGTGTTTCTTTCCTCACCCTCAGTGTTACTGCCCGTCAATGGAAGCAGCCACGTCAGGAGAGCCTTTGCCTTGCTGTCCTTGGATTTTCCAAGCCCTCACAGCTTAAGAGATAAGTCAGTGCTGGTCTGGTTCTCTGTAAAGTGCCAGTGACCCTCATTTCCACATCCCTCCTTCCCCTTAATTGCCTCATTCTCTTCCAGCCCCTCAGCCTGTTAAACCCAGTGGTTTTGCTCTGCACATCACAAGCTGATCCTGCTCTTGAAAAGACTCAGTTGAATTCTTTTTGCTGCTTTTGTATTGCAGATTTATGCAAAATTTATAAACAAAAAAGTCCCAAGCAGAAATCTCATTTTTTTAATTCTAAAAATATTCAGAACAAGACTTGTGGAACATCAGGAATAATGATTCAATGATTCAATCCAGATAGATTTCAACAGCAAGGAGAAAAAAAAAAAAAAGAACTTCTTGAGAATGGCAGATAGAGAAATGACTGCATTACATATAAAAAAAGAGTGTGTTAAACTTCCTAACTTATTAGACTTCCTGCCACAGATCTATGAAATGGGATGCAAAGAGGCAGTGAGTCCAAATCAAAGCCCTCCTCCCAGATGAAGCCACCAGGAATGTGCCCGTGGCTGTCCCCATGTCCCCACGTGCTGGTGGCAGGGCTGGGGGAGCCAGGGGGAGGTGACCACCAGCTCACCTGAGAGCTCCAGGTGAGCCCAGAGCACACAGGTGAGCCCTGTTTCATGGGAGACTCGGGTTCAGGTTTCACCTCCCTGTTCCAGGCTGGGTGTCAGCCAAGGACACCTTGGGAAGTGTCCAGGGCCAGGCTGGACAGGGCTGGGAGGTGTCCCTGGGCAGTGGGAGGTGTCCCTGCCATGGCAGGGGGTGGAACTGGGTGGGCTCTGAGCTCCCTTCAGGCCAAACCCCTCTGGGGTTCTCTGATCCTCACCAGGAGCCTGAGCAGAGCCATGGACAGATCCTCCTTGGTAAAGAAAAGAAGCTTTGGGGATTGCAGGATTTTTTTCCTTTCTGGCACATTTATACTTGGGGCAGTACTTTACACTTCTGGAGATTCAGCCAGGTCCCTGATGGAGCTTTCAGAGGTCCCAGCTGCATTGATTTCATGCCCGTCTACACCTTTCAGGGCTCTAGCACGCTTTGGAATCTGGCCGGAGGATCTCTACTGCAGCTTATTTTGGCAGAGCTTTCACTTGAGGTGTGGGGCCAAATCCTCAGCTAAGATAAATCACTGACACGAGTGGCACTATGCTGATTTGCACCAGTCACAGAGTTTAAATTAAAATTTAATTGAAAACTTAAGCTGTCATTAATTTTCAATGGATGGCTTTTGCAAGAATGCAGCCAGATCTCCACCAGTTCAGTCTGCTGCCTGGCTGTCTCCAACAAAGGAACAAAGAAATGCTGATTACCACAGCCATGCCTGGTGTATTTTGATCCTCTGCCTTTACCTTTCCCTTCAGCACTCTGCCAGCACAGCCCGTGTGATCCTTTGTATCAGGAGATCAGTTATTTCCATGCAAATCTGCTTCGTTATCGTCACCCTCTCCTACAGAGTAATTGACTTTCTGGGGCCTGGGCTGTATCGTGGCTTCCCCAGCTGCGGCTTCTATTATGTTCCATCTTCCATTGAGTGTTGTCCTAGAAATGCAAGCAACAAGCAGGAATTTACAAGATAAGGTGTGTGTGCGTGTGTGTGCTCATCTGCAGGGCCACTCACACAAATAGTGATGGATACAGCAGGATGTTGGTTTAAACAGGATAATAAACTAATTTTGACTTAAGCACAAAGGTTCTAGAATATCCTGAGCTGAGAGAGACCCGCAAGGATCCTCCAGTGCAGCTGCTGGCCCTGCACAGGACACCTGAGAACGCTCCTGTGCCCAGGAGCTCCTGTGTCCAAGGCCTGCAGAGCTCTGGCAGCCTTGGGTGCTCCCTGGGGAGCCTGCTCCTCCTGCAGCCACGCTGCACAGCAGCAGCGAGGGCGGGATGACTGATGTAACGAGTGATCTAATTTCCCGATCGGTTAATCCCAAATTAAAATCCTTGTGGTAAGATTTAGCTCTGTGGTAGAGTGGAGCCACAGTCTGAAGCAGAGCCCAGCTCGTAATGAAGTGACTGCCATTAGCAGGGGCCCTCGTTAGGCAGCACCTCTGCTCCTGCAGATGAAGAAAAATCCTTTAGACAGACATAATGGGGCATGGAGAGGCACAGCCACGGCACCAAAGCTGAGGTGACTTCAGAGAATGTGGTTCTGTGCAGCAGCAGGGCACAGGAGTTGTGCCGATGAGGCTTTGAAACAACACAGAGAGAGAATTGTGCTGGGATTCTCATGGAGGGGAAGTGGGTTTTGCCCTGTAAATCTGTGCAGGACTAACTTCATGTAAGCTTGGCAGAAAGATGTTGAGAGGCAGAGGTCATGGGATGGGGCTCAGAGACAGGAGCTGTGGGGGTAATTGGAGAAGAAGGGGAAGCTGGCAGCTGCCTTTGATGGGATGCTGGGGGCAGAGGAGGGCTTTTCATCGATGCTGCTGAGTGGAGACAGAGGGATGGATAGAGGGGAGGAAGCAGCCAGGAATCTCCAGCCCACGAACAGGAGGGCCCTGAGATTTGAGGGATATATGGAGATGAGGCTCCCCTATTTCATGTGCCAAATCACTGAATTATTCATAATTCAGAATCCGTTGGCTTACCTGGAATTGCTTCCCGACAGCTGCACTCGCAAGCAGCAGGCTTGGTGTCTGACTGGCAGCTCTGTCAGATGTTCTGCTGGCCCAGGGAGGCAGGTTTTGAAGATGCTCTGGAGCAGTGCAGTGGTGGCAGCCAGGGCAGAGGGACTCTGGTTGGCCCAGAGGCTCAGTGTCCTCCAGGAGCCCAGCCTGAACCTGCTCCGGGGAGTTTTCCACTGAGCTGTGCGTGGAAATGGACCCTCAGTGTCAGCAGCTCATCCCGAGGGCTCTGACAGTGCCTGAGATGGGGGGCTTTTCCAGCAGGTTTGTTTTCCATTCCATCCCTGACTCTTTAAATCCATCAGGTGAACAAACTCCCAAGTGCAGGGCAGTATTAATTCTGCAGCTTGCCCGTGAACTTCAGCTCCCTGTCTGTGCCTTGTGCTGGAAATGCCAGAGGGAGGGGAACCTTTCGCAAGCCTCGCGTGTCTCAAAGCACGGCTCTGCTCCCCTTTCAGGACAGCAAATGGCAACATGATGAGGGCAGCGGAAAGGGCAAACCTCTTGTGCAGAGCTGGGTGCTGCTGGGCTGGTTTCTGGCAGGAATGGTTTGTCTAACTGTACTGTGAGCTCAGCCTTGCCCTTCCTCCCACAGACACCTCCATCTCTTTGTTTTCATTCCTTCATCACTATTCCCACATTCCTCTGTCCTCATTTCCTCCCGGCTCATCCCGGGGTGAGCACTCCTGTCTCCACTGCACAGCAGAATTGCTCGAGCTGTTCTGCTCTCCAGCGTGTCACAGATAGCTCCTAAAGGCTTGTGTGTGGTTTTGACTGTTTCTAGTGCAGGGAAACCATCACCACCCCCTTGATGGCTGTCAGGATTCAGGGCCAGGGGCTGGAGGCTTTCAGAGTAGTTTTATTGCAAACAAGGTCTGCAGTAGGTTCAAACTCACTCTGGCTGCCTCTCTACCTGTGGAAAATGTGGAAATACTGGAAATGAGCCCAGCCTGTAGAGTTCCTTGTTCCCTCAGTGATGTTGGATGGGCTGAGCCACCAGAGCCCGTGTCACCCTGCTTCACACCAAACCACACTAATCAAACATGACCACAGCCTCAGACGGTGTCGTGTCACAACTGCTTTAAAGCACATTTCCCTTGTGCTCATTTTCACGTGCTGACAAGATCAGGCCCTTGGACTGACAGCAGCAGTTGGAAGGCAGGAGGGGATGGGGCTGAGCAGCTCCCTCCAGGCAGTGCTGCCCTGGCTGCAGCACCAACCCAGAGCCTCCAGCACCACCCCCAGCACACAAAACCTCTGTCCCTCCCTGCAGTGACTGCTGCTGGCTCCCTGCTCACCTGTCCTTTCCAAACAATCCATTTCCCACTGGTGCCCAGCCCGGCATCTCCATCAGAGGCACACTCGGAGCTGCAGTATGCACCTGAGAGAGGGAACATTGCTGTCTGTCCCTCCGGTCGGCCTGAGGGGACTGACCTCTGTGTTAACTGCCACTCGCTTCCCTGTGAGGCTGGAGGAATTCCAGTGGGGTGTTTGGAGGGGGGGTGATGGACATGGGGAGCTGCTTTGAATGCAGGAATAGATTAGATCCAGTAAATGAATGCCTATTTCTAAAACAAGCAACAGCCACAGAGGGAGGATAGGAGGTGAGGAAACATCTGGGTGCTCCACAGGTGCTTGGCACAGGGGAAGTGTGGCCTGGAGCATCTCCTGGGTGTGCAGGGTCACTCCACCCTGTGAGAGCTTCAGGGCAAGGACCGGCCGAGAAATGACATTGCACAGGGGGAAAGAGGGGGTCTGAGCTGGCAAACTGCCCGAGGGAACGGGAGCAGGGGGCAGAGGCAGGAGCAGCTGGCAGCATTCCAGAGCTGCCTCCCCATGTGCAGCCCTCAGTGCAGCCTCGGTGCCTGTAAACCCTCTGTGCCACGGCATCCAGGCTCCCTTCCCCTTCCTTAAACCCGTGGAGGTGTTTCAGCTGGATTCCTGGTGATTTGACTTCAGCTGGATTCCTGGTGATTTGACTGTCAGTTCTAATAAACAGCTTAAACAAGCAGCACGTGCCAAGCGCTCTTGCAGCCTCTCACTTGCTCCAACAGTTGGCAGATTGGAATGTTGGGCGATGGATTTGAGGGAAGCACTTGTGCTCACGTGCCAGGCTGCTGGAACAGCTCGGCTGGAGGGGGATCCAAGCCCTGGCTGGTGCTCTCAGGTTTCTCCCCTTTCCCCAAATCCAGAGGATTCCAGGCTGAAGTTAGTCCGGTGTTTCTCATGGCCTCAGTACAGTCTGGTTATCCCTGCAGCTCGTTGGGAGCAGCAGTGGTGGGGATGGATTGTGGTGTGAAGCCAAGGGCATTGATTTCTAGCTTAAAATCAGTGTTAACTTTGAAAACACTTTCCTAATTTGGCAGTTTTTGGGCAGAAATGGATTGAACAGTTGGGAGAAACAAAGAAAAACAGCAAATAAAATAGACAGGGTCTCAGGTGCACCATTTATCCTTCCCTCCTGCTCCAAGAGGTGGTTGGTGCTCCCAAGTCAGCCCTTGCAGGCACATCCAGCTGCACTGGCACAGGCCTGCACACCATCCTCTGTGGGCAGAAAGGAGCAGGAGCTGCTGGAGGTGACCCCGAGGGTCCCGTGGGTGAGAGCCCCGTCACCCACGAGTGAGGGTGCTGCTGCCAGTGCTCACTGACAGGGAGAGCCCCTCTGCTCAGTCACCCAATTCCTGCACAAACCATATGGTAATATTCCAATTGCTTTAGAACCGTTTGAGATTATCAGTTTTCTTGCCTGTCTGCAAAGTTGTCCTGGTTTGAGGAAATTCCCTGGTCGGCCCCAGTTTTGTAGCTGGCAGAGGATGGGCAAGGGGGGATGACAATGATCATTGCTTGGCCAAAAACCTTCCAAAGGGGAGGAAAAAAAGGATGAAAACAAGGGAGGATGGAAGTTGAAGAAGAAGCTGTTGTTCTCTGTGTGTTCCTCTGTGAGAGAGGAAAAGAGAACTGATTTTTCCAGCAGGTAGGGATAGGAGAAAAAAAAATTCAAATTGATAAAAAAATTAAATATTCATAGGACATTATTCATCAAGATTCATCTTGCCAAGTGGGTGAAATGAGGCAAGGGAAGAAATTAGCTTGCTTGAGAGTGTCAAAGTGATTATGTGATTAAATTGCAATTTATAATTTCTCCTTCAAAAGTGTTACTCCTTGATTTGTATTTCTGCCCCCTCTCCATTTTCCCAAGTCTCCCTTTGTGTGTGTGTGACCAGTGAACAGCCAGGGCTGGTCTGCAAAGCCCCTGACACCTTCTGCCCACAGCTGTGCAGGGCCAGGGCATCCCTGTCCCCAGCACTTCCCCTGCCAGCGTTTCCCACTGTTGGTTTTGCTGGAGGCTGCTTGCACTTCTCGTGACCATCCCCCATGCCCACAGATCCAAGCTTTATTCACTCATTCCTCTCTGCTCCTCTCTGCTCCTCTCTGCTCCTCTCAGCCTGCTGTGCTGCATAATCCACCCTCCCCCTGGATCTGGGAGGAGATTTGGTGCAGAAAACCGCGTTTTGGTGCTTGTTTCTGTAATCCCCAGTGCTGGGGAGGCTGAGCTTCCACTCACACAAGCTTTGCTCCAGCACATCCCAGGTGTGCTCAGCACAGGCAGCAAAAGCAGGAAAGAAACTTGTTCTAATATTTCACTCTCATTCAAGAACTCAGCCTCCCACTGTTGGTGCAGTACCTACCCTAGAAAAGGGAGCTGTTTCCTTCTGCTGCCCAATAAGGATTTACTGGCATATGCTGGCTGTTTGAAAAAAACAACCACTATTAATTCCTGGCTTGTTTATGAACAGCACAAGGCTTGCACAGGTTAATTAGTTGAAGTAGGCTTTTCTTCAAGTGAATGAGCAGGCGCAGGGTTTATGGCTCTGCCACCCAGTTTATTTGTTCACTTTCTGTTTTATTTGGAAGTACACTTACACAGCGATAAATAAAATCAGCCATGACGAGGCTTATGTCTGCAGCAAACATTTAAGCCCTGCCAGGTAGTAATCCACAGCACACTTGGAGTTCTCAGCCTGCAGGAGCTGGGCTTGAATCCAGAGTGGTGCCAGAGGGGTCTGGGGGATGGGGACAGTGCCCAGCTGCAGCCAAGAGGGGTGGGGGACAGGAACACGGCTGGGTGGGCTGCAGAATCACAGAAGAGGGTTGGAAGGGACCTCTGGACATCATCCAGTCCAACGCCCTGCCCAGGCAGGGTCACCTGGAGCAGGGGACACAGGGACACGTCCAGGAGGGTTTGGGATGTCTCCAGAGAGGGACACTCCAGGCTGCCCTGGGCAGCTGCTCCAGGGCTCTGCCAGCCTCACGGGCAGAAGTTCTCCCAGGGTGAGGGTGGGGCAGCGAGCAGAGGGCCAGAGAGGACGGGCAGCTGCTGAAAGCCAACAAGAAAATCTCATAAAGCTCGGGTTTGGGCTGGTAGAACATTGGGATGGCGCTGAACTCAAGGAAAACTCAGCCCGATTAAACTGCTTTAAATCCGTTTACTTGGTTGTTTCTGCTTCACTTGCAAGACATCATTATAATTACTTGGCATTGGCAAGCCATTACTCAGAGGTTCTGGGCTGGGTAGCAGATTGTCTCACAAGCCTGATGAGCCATGTTGATGGGGGGATAAGGACCAGGTTACGAACAGCCCAGAGTCTTTATTTGTCTCGCTGTCAGGGCTGTGTTTGCAGCTCAGTCTTGACCGTGAGTTAGGGACATGCTGAATGTTTTTATGTTACTTCTCACACAACACAGCTCAGCATCTGCATCCCCTCCCCTTGTGACCAAAGTCAGCAACAGCTGGAAAGGGAACTTTGCTGCTTTGAATGTCCCTCCACTGAAGGTGCTGATGGGGAGCACAGCCCGGGGTGCCCGGGAGCTGATGGCAGAGGCAGCCTGGGAGGTGTGGCACAGTGTGGCCACTTTGGAATGCCAATGTCCTTTGATGTCGTGGTAATTATTTGTGTGATGGGAGCCCTTTGCTGCCCCAGATAGGAACGGGGGCACTGGGGGGTGTGAGGGGTGCCTGCCCAGGGGACCCCACGGTGCCAGTGCAGGTGAGAGCCTCGGGGTTACATGCGCTGCAGCAGCCCCAGTACATTGCTCCTCACTGCATCCCAGTGTTTGATGGTGCTGCGGGGAACAGCATCCCTTTGGACGCTCAAGGGATGCAGGCAAGATCCTCACCTGCTCCCCAGGGTCACGCTCAGAAATGCTACTTGCACAGAACAGTAGAAATGAGGCAGTAGGAAATTAAATATGCTTATTAGAGCTAAAAATAGCAGCTCTGTTCTTTGGTGATGCATGAAAAAAAGCCCCTTGTACCAGAAAAATACTTTGGGCCTCTGCCAGGCAACAGATGCGAGGAACCTCTCGCAGCCTCGCTGGCGGAGCTGGTGCTGCTGCCTCCAAACCTGGGGCCTCCTATTTTTAGCAGCAGATCAATGCAGCTTTTCTGCCCACCAAGGAAAAGGCAGGCTGGGCTGTCCGGGCATGGCAGGTGTGAGGAAGGCTGTGTTAAATATTCATTCCTGTCAGACAAGGAGTCATTCGTCCCCATCACTCGGGCGCTGCGGATGGAGGATGCCCGCCGAGGGTGGCAGTCACAAGGCTGGGTCCCTCCCAGGGTGGGTCCCTCCCTGGCCTGGCAGCAGGAAGGCACTGCTGACCTGGGACCATTCCTCCTCCTTGAGCAGGCCACGAGCCAGGTGCTTCCTTGTGTGTGGATCCAGCTGTGGGCAGAGGGGCGAATTCCCGAGCAGGATGCTGGACACGAATCTCCTGTCTGAGAGCTCACTTTGCAAACTGATATTAATTAACATTGGCAATGCCCCTGTCCTTGCACTGCCAACACTGCCATCCTGGTACATGGTGTGGGGAAACTGAGGCAGGCAGGGATGACACCTCTCTTCCGTGCCCTCCAAAGAGCCACAGAGCCCATGACATCCTGGTTTCCACTCCAGTGATTTAGAGTGCGCTGCTCCTGGAGACCAGGCTTATCCAGACTGGCTACAAAGCTGCTCCTTTGCTTTCCCTCGGGTGCAGCTGCGAGCCCCTCCCTGCCCGAGCGAGAGGAGCTGCAGCGCCGGCAGCAGCCCGGCTCCGCTCCCCGGGCAGAAGGAGCAATGCTGCACCCCTGTGGGAGCCTTGGACAGCAAACCCGGCACGCAGGAGCTTTCTGTGATCCACGTCAGCCCTATTTAAGTGGCCTGGGTGCTAGAAAACGGGGAGAAAAGGGAGTCCTGGATATGCAACTTCTTTCTCAAAGCCCTGGAAGTGATGCCATTCCCTGAGGGATGGAGACAGCTGAGTTTCTCCAGCTTGCATGGATCCTGGAATTGTATTTTGGAGATAACAAGCTGTTAACATTGTCACTTCTTGCAGGCAGGTTAATCCTCTAAACTCGAAATACGTTTCATCTGGAAGTAGGTATGTTTGATCATATAAGGGGTGGAAAAATTAAACAGGAGCTCCGTGCAAATAGGAAATCATGTAAATCACCTTATACACGAGGCTGATGAGGCTGATGAAGTTTATGGTTGCTGTTTCAACTCCCATTGCCTGAATGCAAATTCTAAAGTAATCTGCTGAATGTGAGCAAGCCTGACACGCGTGATAGCATCAGGCCAGCTCCCCTCTGAGCCGTGGGGCTGAGGTGTCGCTCCCCACATGGGCACCTGGCCCCTTGCAGGAGCTTTTGAGGATATTGAACACCCCCACATCCCCAAGAGCCTTTCCTCTAGCTGAGTACACTGGATTTTGGAGACCCAAGGTCAAGCCTGGGAAATCCCTTTGCTCGTTATGCGGTGTGGGGCTGCTGGGGCCGGCGGACAGCTCCATCCCGTGCCAGCTGGGCTGGGGGGACAGAGGGTCTGGGCCACCCCTGTGCCCCCACCCTGCCCAGCCAGCACACCCCAGCCTGGTTACGCTGAGACAGCACTTCACCAGAGGAAACATAATTAGTAGATGTGTTTGGAGTATCATGACTGTGAGCAGTACACAGCAGAAATCGTGTTTATAAGCTGCCTCCAGGACTCTGCAGCACGGTTTAATCGGGTATGAAATCACAGTGATCCCAGAGCCACCCTCCAGAAGTTATTTGTAAGTGAAGTCCTAATGCAGACAGGGCTCTTATTATTCCTTCTGACTTGCCTCATTGCCCATGGCCTTTAAAACCTTGATTTCACATCTTCTTCCTTCTTATCTTCCATTCCCCCTCTGCCAGCTCAGAAACAATCCAAGCAGGACCTTGGGTGACTCCTGCTCCTCTCTCAGTGCTGTGTTAGCACTGGCTAGTGTCTGTCACATTCCCTGGAGAAGCAGGACTCGCTCTGAGACTTCTGGGGTAACGGATTTTCCAGGGGAAGGGAGAGGAGGAGCTCGGTGAGTTAACCCAGAATTTCTGGCCATGGATTAACCCAGGATTTTCCTGCTGTGGGGGAAGGGGGGTGGGTCCAGCCGGTCCTGAGGGAGTGGATGCTGCAGAGCCCCATGGCTGTTTCCTTTCTGGCCCGTTGATGCCCATTAGGAGAGCCCTGGGTGCCGCTGTGCCTGCTGAGAGGAACCCTCCTCGGCACATTAACGGAGCAGCAGAGCTGGCACACGAACCGCGGGCACGAGCCAAGGAATGCGGAGTCAGGGGAGATGCTGGAGGATTCTGTCATTGCTGGCAGACTCAGGGTGGAGAGCTCAGCAGCACAGAGGCTGGGCATGCAGCAAGGGCCAAATCTCAGTGGGCAGAGGACACGACATAAAGGTGCAAGTTGGATAATCCGGGTAATGTGAGTGCAGAGTTCCTCTGTGCTCCTACAGGGAGTAAGGCACAAGGAGCCCAGGGCCATTGCTGCAAGGTCTGCTCCTCCTCTGGAGGGGCTCCCTCCTCTCCACAGGTGCAGAGCTCTCCCTAAAGTCTCTGAATTCCAGGAGCAGTCAGTATTTCTCCTTTTCAGGTAGTCCCCATAGAAGGTAAAGCTGTTTTCTGCTGCCTTCCTCTGTACCCTGTGCATATGCAATGTCACTTCTGATTTTTGCCCCCTTGGTAAGCAGCTGCTCTGTGTGCTGTGACAGGATGTCCCAGGGTGTTTGGTGGGTGAAGCGCTTCCCCTGTGCGCCCCAGATTCAGCTCTTTGCGGTCCCAATTCCACCACTGGCAGGATTGCAGCAGGTTCCTCTTCTGGAAACTCTTCTGCTCCGTGATTCCCCATTCAGTGCTCGTGAGAGGCCCAGCTGGTGATTAAACACTTTGCTCATTACCATGGGTTTGACCAAACCACCCCATCCTGAACCTCAGAGCTGCTCAGCGAGGCTGAGAGCCAGCCCTGCACTGAGGAATGTCACCGAGGGAGGCTTCTCCTCCTGCTTTAAATGCACAAAGAGATGCTTCAAGGCTTCACACACTAATGTAAAATAATAAATGAGTTTCCATGAGGGAGAAATAAAACAGACAAACCAGCTTGTGAAGAAAGACAGCCGAGGAGTGATGGCAAGAACAGGTGCCATGCAGAAATAGATTGCTCAAAAATGAGGACTAATTTACACTGTGCAGCCATGAAGCTGTGTGAGCCCCCCACAGCTCCTGGCTTTCCCCCTTTTCCACTTGGAGAGATAATTAGGAAACATTAGTCAGCCAGCTCAGTGCTCAATCAGTTCAGGGAGAACTTGCCCTTCCCGTTTATTGTCCTGGTTTTCACACTTCTCTCCTCTGCTCTCACGACTGCAGAGGCACAGAAGTCACTCAGGGTCCCAGGGCCTCGGCAAGCAGTTTTCCATCACAGAAAGCAATTCCCCAACACGGAGTCTAGGGTAATTCAAAGAAAGCACAGCCATGGGCTGTGCTCTTAGGTGATGGTAATTTCCAAGTATATTTCTGTTTTCCACTTCTTTTACTGCTTGGTCTGGCAGAACAGTATTAAGTGCTGCAGAGAAGGAGCCCGGCACAGCAAATGAGGTAGCAACAAACTCCTGCTTCTTATCAGAGCACTCAATCACTGTCGGGAAAGTCATCACCAACCCAGCAGCTCCCAGAGTGCTTTTTCCATGGAAATGGCTAAACAGCTTCAGGAGAGCAAAGCAACACCTCTTCTCGCTGCCTGTAATTAATATTTTAGGGATGGCGAGAAGCTCCCTGCCCAGGCAGACCAGTGCAAAGGCTGTGGGGCCCATGGAGGGCCCCACTGCTCCCAGCAAAGGGACAGTGTGTCCATGTGAAAGGCCAGTGGGTGAATTAATGGGTGAATAAACGGTCATGGAGAGAAAAGGAAATCCCCCAGAGAGATTGGAAAGCCTGGGATGGTTCCTGGGCTGGGTCTGTGGCAGAGCTGGGTGAGCAATTATCTGTCAGCTCCATGCGGGACAGCACAGGCAGAGCAAAGCTGGGACGAACGAGCCCTTCCTGGAGGCTTAATGACCAGATTGCTCAGCTCCAGAAAGGCACAAAAGGGGCTGGGCCAGGTGACCCCACCACGGTCATTTCCAGCCTTACCCATCCTGTGCTTCTGTGAATGCAGGCAGTGAGCTGAGGGGTCCTTATATCTGACACACAAATGTATATGATATGCACCTATAAAGACAAAAAGACAAATTTAATTTCCTTTCAGCAGGCATTTCCATTTATCAAAATATCAACAAAATTTCTCCTCGTTTTTTCAGTAAAAATATTATTTATTAGATTGAAGTTGCACCAAAGCAGTCATTTGAAAATAACAAAGAATCAGCTTCCCAAATGAGAAATCTCCCTCTTGTGTCATAAAAAACACTTTTCTGTATTACTTTTGGAGAAGTGATGGCTGTTAAATCTTACATAATGTAACAGAAGCCTTCCTAAAGTGCTGAGAAAGCCAATTCAGACGGTGCTAGAGTGCCAAGGAATGGAAGGGAAACACTTAGCAATTGAAATTACAAATTGCCTGATTGGAAAAAGGGTTTTCCCGAGTCCTTTGAACTGGAGCTGCTTGCTGGCTGCTCGCATACTCTCACTCCAGCCCTTCACAAAGTGACTGAAAGGAGAGGGGTGAGAGGAGCCGGAGCCTGGCCCGAGGGCTGAGTCCCTTTGCTGCTGAGCCCGGTGCCTGTCCCCGCAGGGTGGGAGCAGAGGCGGGAGCAGCTGCAGAGCTGCCGCAGTGGCACTGCGCTGTCCCTCCTGTCCCTCCGGGGCCGGGCAGGGGCTGGCCGGCAGCAGCCCCGCTCTGGCAGAGCCAGAAACCGCCAGGGACCGGGATCCAGGGTCTGTGCCCTGAGCAGCCATCACCAGGGAAGGGACGTTTTGGGGCTGGGGAGGGGCTCACACTCCTTTGGGCACCACTGTGTTCCCAAGGGAGGGCATTTACTCAAGGGATAATGCTGAAAGAATTCTGCCCCTTTTCTGCACACTCATTTTAGAAGACTGAGGCTTTTTTTGTTATATACCATATATTTTTATGAAATGCTTTATTCCCATTTCCCTTTGGTATAATGGGATTTTTCTCAGTAAGCAACGAAATAAAAAAGGAATTTAGAGCAACTTTCCAGCATTCACTATTTTAAAAGCAAACAATATCCCAACACTTAAAATCAAGAGTGCATTTTGAAAAGCAAGGCAATGCAGTAACTTCTAGTTTAAAAAGCCCTACAAGTTTTATGAAGCTATTTTACGTGGCTCCAGAGTTTCAGGAAGGAAGGGAAAAACACTCAGTCAAACCCAGAATATATTTTTATAGCCACAAATTTTCTAAAATGAGACTATAGATCTTGTGTTAATATGGGGAGCCTTCAGAAATACACACCCACGTGCCAGCACAAACAACACACAGCTCTAGAGATGGATGTCATACAATATTTAAAAAGAAAAAATACATAATTCCCAGGGAGGCAGGGCTGGCTCTTGTCCCAGATGGATTCTCATTCCGACAGCATCAAGAACATGACAGATGTGCTTCTTCCTAATTGTTTGTGTTTGTGGTTTATCTCTCTTGCCTGTGATACTTCAGGAGAAGTCTCTCTCTTACCACCTCGTTCCCTGCTGGGAGGTTTTGGTGGTTGATCCTCACCAGCAGGACAGGAGCCTGCCCAGTGCTGCTGAGGGGACCCATCCCGGTTCCTCCGCTGGCTTCCCAAAGAGCTGAGACCTCTGCTCTTTCCCACAGGAGCCGAGCCCTCCAGGAGCCCCTCGCTGTTCCCTGGGCTCACAGGTTCCTTAACAGACACAGGGATCCAGAACCTCCCGCACACACCTGTGCTTGTTCTCACCTGTGTGCAGCTCCTGGAGCCATCTGGACCTGCCCTCTCCTTGGCACATCTCTGCTGTTTCCTCCCACCCTGCTCAGACTCTCAGGGTACCTGATTTTTCTGCCTGTGTCTGACACACCTGGCAATCACAGAATCACAGAATGGCCAGGGTTGCAAGGGGCCTCAAAGCTCATCTCTTTCCAGCCCCTGCCATGGGCAGGGATGCTTTCCACTATCCCAGGTTGCTCCAAGCCCCATCCAGCCTGGCCTTGAACACTTCCAGTGATGGGGCAGCCACAATTTCTCTGGGCAGTCTGTGCCAGTACCTCTACAGCATGTTAAAAAATGCAAAGTGTAAAGTGACCAAACAGCCTGGAGAGAGATGTCTTCCAGACCTGGAAAGCCTCTCCTATCCTGTGCAGATGATTTATTGCCAATGCAGACCAGTGGGCAACTGAATATATTCTTTATCTTTTAATATATTTTTTCTGAATGGACTCAGCTATGAAACTTTTTCCCCCTCTCACTTGCACTAATTTTAAAGGCTGAAGTTGTTTATTTGCCACCCTGAGACCACCTAGGAGGTTTAGGACTCTCAATCCCTTCAGATGTTTGCTCTGGGTTCATCAAGTGTCCTCACCAAGCCCCAGAACAGAGAAGCTTTTGGTGCCAGATGTTCCCTGATGTAACTCATGCATCCATGACCTTTTCAGGCTCAATTCATCTCGAGTCAATCAGCCTCACGCAAAGCTCTTTCTGCACAAAGCTCTCCTTTCTCCTGTGTTTCCAGGAGTGGGACTGGGCAGCATCAGGAATGTTTGCAGCAGGAATGACCAGCGGGCAGATGACCCCGCCGACGGTCCGTGCCAGCCTGGAAATACAGGGAAACGCAACCCCTCCCTTGCTATTTTGAGATGCGAATGTTTTAGGTGTGTTTTGTGGAACTTGGAAAAACAGCTCCGGCGCAGCCGCTCCCGAGCAGCGGAGCTGTGTCTGAGCGGGAGCGGCGGACGCGCGGGGGCGCGGCAGCCCCGCCAGCGGCGCCGGAGCGCGGGGCCGAGCCCGGGGCCGAGCCCGGAGCGCGGGGCCGAGCCCGGAGCGCGGGGCTGAGCCCGGAGAGCGGGACAGAGCCCGGAGCGCGGGGCCGAGCCCGGAGCGCGGGGCCGAGCCCGGAGAGCGGGGCTGAGCCCGGGGCCGAGCCCGGAGCGCGGGACAGAGCCCGGAGCGCGGGACAGAGCCCGGAGAGCGGGACAGAGCCCGGAGAGCGGGGCTGAGCCCGGAGAGCGGGACAGAGCCCGGAGAGAGGGGCCGAGCCCGGAGAGCGGGACAGAGCCCGGAGCGCGGGGCCGAGCCCGGAGAGCGGGGCCGAGCCCGGAGCGCGGGGCTGAGCCCGGAGCGCGCCGCGGGGCACGGCGAGGCTGCACCGCTGGGCACGGCTGGGCACAGCTGGGCTGAACACCGCTGGGCACACCTGGGCACACCTGGTCATGGCTGGACTGCACACCGCTGGGCACACCGCTGGGCACACAGCCCAGTAGTGGGGACAGCCATTAAAAACTGTTCGCAGCTCTCTAGAATCAGCGATGCCGAGCACATCTCGTGGAAAGGCGGCACGGTCGGCCGTGGTCTCGCAGAAGGGGCTCGCTGCCGTTCCCGCTGTGCCGCCGGCTCAGCGCAGCGCTGGGTGAGCGCTCCGGCCGCGGCAGTCCCGCTGCCCTCCGCAGGGCAGCCGCTGGGGCTCCGCGGGCAGCGCTCCCTGCGGCGGCCACCCCAGGGCTTTCCTCGGCCGACGGCAGGAAAGGAAATCGGAACGCTGACTTTTGCACAGCACCTCCGCCCAGGAGAATTGCTCCGCAGAGGGAAGCTGTGCTGTGCCCACGCCGAGAACCTGCCCAGGTGAGCCACCGCCCAGGTGAGTCACCGCCCAGGTGAGCCACTGCCCAGGTGAGCCACTGCCCAGGTGAGCCACGCTGCAAAGCAGCGCTGTTAGAGGGCTGCTGCACAAAGACAACAGGCATTATTATTATTATGGACACCTTTGGGCAAACCAGCGGTGTCGAGAGTAAGGGCACGTTCAGGTGCCAGGAGGGGAGTGGGACCTAGAGGTGTCAGGGGAGAGGGACTGTCCCACAGTGAGCGGGGCCAGGGCCCAGCACCGCTGTGAGGGCGCTGCTCTGCCCGGGCACCGTGAGGGCTTTGAGGGCACCGCTGTGCCCCAGCACCGTGATGGGTTCGAGGGCACTGTGAGGGGTTCGAGTGCGCTGCTCTGCCTGGGCACCGTGAGGGCCTTGAGGGCACAGTGAGGGGTTCGAGGGCACTGTGAGAGGTTTGAGGGCACTGCTCTGCCCGGGCACAGTGATGGGTTCGAGGGCACTGCTCTGCCCGGGCACTGTGAGGGCACTGTGAGAGGTTTGAGGGCGCTGCTCTGCCCGGGCACAGTGATGGGTTCGAGGGCACTGCTCTGCCCCGGGCACCCTGAGGGCACTGTGAGAGGTTTGAGGGCGCTGCTCTGCCCCTGCGACTGTGAGGGGTTCGAGGGCACTGCTCTGCCCGGGCACTGTAAGGGGTTTGAGGGCACGGCTCTGCCTGGGCACCGTGAGGAGTTTGAGGGCACTACTCTGTCCGGGCACCGAGGGGTTCGAGGGCACCGCTCTGCCACGGCCACCACGGGCATTCACTCGCCCGGAGCCTCCTCCGGCGCGGTCGCTGTCCCCCTGTCCGTGCCCCGGGTTGGCACCGCCCTTCCCGCCGCGGCACCGGCACCGGGCCCGGGCCCGGGCCCCGCCCGCACACAGCCCCGGGCCGGGGGCGGCGGCCCGGGCGGTGCCTCGGCGCCGCCCCTCCGGAAGTGACGCGCCAATCACGGCCGCCCGCTCTCTCCGCCGCGAACAAAAGGGATTTTCACCCGCGGCCCCGCCCTCCGCGCCGTCTCATTGGCTGCGCTCGTCCTCGCCCCGCCTTCCCCGCGGCGGATTGGCCCGCGGTCCCGCGGAGGCGGCGCTGATTGGCGGGCGGGCCGTCGGTCAGCGGGCGGGGCGGCCGATGGGGAGCGGAGCGGCGGCGGCGGCGGCGGCGCGGGGCCGGGCAGGTCGGTGCGGCGCGGCGGGCGCGGGTCCCGCTCTCGGCTCGGTCCGGCCCGGCGCGCTCCGGCCCGTCCTGGCGCGGCGCTGCTCCCGCGGCGGGGCAGAGGCAGGTGCGGGGCGGCCCGGCCCGTGGGGGCTGAGAGGGGCGGTGGCGGGGCCGAGCCCCGCTGCGGGCGGGGGCGGCCGCGGTCGGGACTAGGGCGGCCGCAAGCGGCGGGGAGGGGAGGTATCGGGGGGAACGGGGAGATCGGGGGCGGTGCCGGGGGGCGCGGAGGCCGGGGGGCGTTACCGGGATCTGGGCGTCGCTGCCCGGTCCGGCCGGGCCCGGCGGACCGAGCGGCGATGGAGCCGGTTGTTGTTCCCCGCACCCGCCTTCCTTCCCCGCGGGCTCCGGTGCGGCGCTGCCCTTTGTTCGCCGCGGTTGTACCGGGCCGGTGCAGCGCGGGAGCCGCCAGCCCGGCCCCTGCCACCCGTTCGTTCCCCGGCCGGTGCCACTCCCGGACAGTGCCGGTGCCGTTCCGGAACGGTGCCGGGTCCCGGCCGGTGCCAGGTCCGGACAGTGCCGGTCCTCGGCCGGTGCCACTCAGGATGGTGCCACTCCCGGAGGGTGCCGTTCCCGGCGGTGTCCCGGGCTGACCCGCGGTGCTCGCCCGGGCCGGGGCAGCAGCGCAGCGGGCCCGGGCGCCCCGGGCCGGGGGCTGAAGGTCGGCAGCCAGCGATGGTTTCTGTTCTGCTGCACGGGGGCTTCAAGGACCCCCACAAAAGCTATGCTCAAAATTTTGCTAATTTGCTTCCTTCTGAGTATTGCTTCAGAAACTGATGCGGTGGGGATGGGTTTTTTTTGTGGGTGATGCTGTTTTTCCTTTAGGGCTGAGATACAAAGGTGAAGGAAATATAAACACTTCTCATTTTAACCTAGATCTCCACAGCAGTGATGCAATGCCAGGTAGCATTGTGGATACACAATTATTAAGTCTATGTTAGCATTTTTTCATTACGTGAACATGTATAATTATTGAGACGACTCAAGCACCACACGATACACGCAGAAGCAGTTTTGGGAACTTGTCTATCAGGACTTCTCAAACTGGTCATTTAGGTTCTCCCATTAATGTGATTACACGACTGCCCGTGCTGGCTTCTGGAAAATGCTAGTTCCTCTTCAGGAACACAGGAAGGAAAATGAGGCCGATTCAGAATTATCGGCATTGTGGCACTGTTGCTGTAGGTTTAGGAAATGCGCTCTTTCAGAGGAAGAAGGAGCAACAAGCTTTGTTCTTCATGATGCTTCTTTTAAGAAGTAGAAGAGTTTTGAGCCAGGGGCTCGCAGGGGATCCTGAAGCTGCCCTCCCCGTGCCTGGGCTGTGCATTCAGCTCCCCTGGGGTTCCTGCCCCGACTCCAGCGCTTGGGGTTGGTGGGTGAGGTTCTCCTGTGCTGGCAGCGTTCTTGGGGAGGCTCGGTGCCGTGTGTGTGAGGGCAGTGCAGCGTAGCCTGGCGTGGCTCCAGGGCCATCCCGCCGTGACTGAGGGCGCGGGGGAGCTGCCAGGGCTGCGAGCCTGTCTGTGAGTTCCTCAAGTGGCACATGCCAGAGATAACTCCCCCGCTCTGCTGGTTCTACGGACACTCAAACTGCTCTCCGTGGTTATTTTCAGTGAAATTCTGGGAAATCGCTTTCTTAGAAAGGTTTTATCCCCTTGGAGGGTGGGTATGGCTCTGTCAAGGAGGTCCACAGCTGAAAGGAAGCTCACCTTTAGGCAAGCAGAAAGTGATTATCTTTGTTTATGCTCTGAACTCTGGCTTATTGTCCAAAAATGGTGGTGTATCTCGGACCGAGGGAAAATATTTATGTAATCAGACTAAACAGCAAGGTCTTTGTGGTTTGTGATCTGTGCAAGTGCACTCAGTGTGTTTCCCTGGATGTAAAGGGGTAACATGCCCTGGGAATTGCTGGGTCTTGTTTCTGCTGCTGGGAAGCTCTGTCTCTTGGTTAAAGGTTTGGAAATAGAGGGTCAGGCTCCCCAGCTGAAGTGCCCAGATCCCTTTGGTAGAATGAGACTGTTTGTAAGGGGGAGAACGGGGTCATTTAATAGAGATGGTGTGATCCTTTGATAAAACATAGGATGAGGGAAAGCATTGGGATGTGCAGCTTGAAAACAGCCTTGGAAAGGTCAGCTCAGGAGCCTGGAGAGCTGGGAATGGATTTGGATTTAGATTTGGATGGGGAAAAGGAGCTCAAAAACATGGTTATTAGCTCTCTGATCCAGAGATGCTTCTTGTTTCTGTAAAATAGTAACAGCAAATGAATAGGGCTTTTTTTTCCCTCCAAATTTTCAGCTCCCAAGTGCAGAGTGGCCCTTGAAGGGAATGCTTGGGATTGTGATCCATTCAGCATAACAGACACCTGCCTGGGGTGCTCTGAGAGCTCCCTGAGGTCACTGGAGAATACGGGTACGTGTTGGTGGGGTTTTAGAGCAGTGACTGTTTGCATCTGCTCCCAGTCTGTTCCCTCAGCAGTGTGACACAAACAGAGCAGGCAGAGATCTTCTCTTGCAGCAGGCTGCCCACGAGGAAGCTGAGGCTGAACCACTTACACACCTGGGATGTTACCTCTTGTTGTTGGATAAATGACTCCTGTGCCAACTGGCTCCTGCTCTTATTTCTCTGGAGTATTTTTACCTGTATATTTTAGGACAGGGCTTGTTTATGTTATTAAGCACATTAAAGACTACAGAGGCGTGGTAAGAATAGCATGGCTTATTCCTACAGCACTGGCAAGTACGAGTCACAATGGGAGCAGTTAGAATATAGAGTGGAAATTATTGCTGCCCTGACTAATAGCTTTAAAATACCAAACTGCAGCTGGTAGCTGTCCTTGCTGTAAGACTGAGCTGCTTGGTAGCTCTTGGGGAGATGCAGCTGCACATTTCCACATCATCTCTTTTTAAAGGAAAAGCATGGATGCAGTCATGTTGGAAGTCCATGTTCAACACTTACTGTCCTGGGGTGACAGACATATGTGATGTCTTTGTTCTAAGATCCCCAGGGAAGCTTCTCCTTTCCAGTTCAGGTTTAGAATGCCCCAGCGCTCCTGTAACCTGCTGAGTGCTGGGCAGTAAAAGGTATTTCCCACTGGTATTGGTTCAGCCTAGAACCTGTGAATTTAGTCTGAGCGAGGACTGAGAAGGTTTTGAAATCAAGCCGTGCATCTCCTAGGCAGATATTTGGGAATTCCACGTGTGAAGGCTGCCCGGGGAAATGCTGCAGCTTTGGCATGAGCACCAACACAAACATGGTAAATATCAAAGGGGAGAACCAGGCTATGTCTTTTCTCACCCTGTGTGGCTGCTTCTTGATGTTTTAGCATTTCTTTGCTGCCTCTGTTGCCCTCTCTTCCACCTTTCTCAATGACCCAGTGGTAAATCCCGCTCCTCCCGCGTGCTCTCAGCCAGCCAGGCTCCCGTGGCAGCAGAGCCCTCCGGCCTGTCCGGAGCTCAGGGAGATGGCCAGGCTCCCAGCTGGACACCTCTGGCGAGGTCCACTGACTGACCAGGAGTGGTCAGTGCTGACGAGTGACCAGCCCTGCCCTGGCCCACGGAAATGGGATGTTAGTCAACACAGTGAGTTTCCTAAATTGTGCCTTTGTGTCAAGTTCTGATCAGGGTTTTTTGACACGGTGACAAGTATGAGCAGATTTCCCAAGCGTTCCACTCATGGCTTTTCCTCCTGAATCTGTGGCTGGGTCTGCAGCAGGGAACAGAAAGGCAGTGCTGGCAGGTCTGTGGTGTCCCGTTCAGTTTGGTTTTGGAGCAGCCACTCGTGGTCCCTTCCACTGGCGCTCCCTTGAGCAGCCCATGCCGAGGGAGGGTGAGCCCGCAGAGCCCTGAGGAACTCGCTGCTTTTTGGAATTTCGTGTAAAACACCGTGTGAGGCAGGAATGTGAGTGTGATGAGGCACCTCCCTGCTTAGCAGAGGGGCACAGAGCAGATTTCTGATTTCTCCTGCTGTATGAAGACTACAGAGCTTTCTGTTCCCAGGACTGGAAAACTGCTCTGGCACAAACAAGACAGAACTTGCTTTTGTGTATAACTCTCCAAGGCACAGTTATGCAAATCAGTTGTAAAGGAGCAGTGACTTCAGACCAGCTAGACTTCAGCTGAGTGTTTTAGCCCAGGCTTCTCCAGCAGGGGCTAATTTAACCCTTATCACTCGCCCCTGGAGTTTGATGTCTCTGAGCAGCTTCTTCATTTGCTGCAGCATTTTCTGCTTGACACGCAGTGTGGGGAAAGATGGACATGACTTGGACTCAGACGAGTATATTTGATGGTTGTGCAAAGCACAAGACTGTATCAATGGGTATATTTTCATCAGAGACAAGGATTTAGTCTGAAATTATTTCCATTTTTAACAAAATACTGTAACAAAAAGACTTATTATGGGATACTGTTAAGTGTATCATGCAAGGGAATATGAAGCCTCTTTATGTGCAGTTCAGATGATGGATCTCTTATGTAGGCAGTAAAATTATATTTAATAAATGATGCTGATATTGAAACAGTTTGAAAGAATAGTAATTAAGTGTGCATTTTCTGTGGCATTGATTTTTGTGAAGGGGTTTGGGCCTGCTCCATCAGCAGGGATAATGGCATTCCCAGAAGCGAATCCCAGCGCTGCAGCGCTCCTGCGGGTGGCCCACTGTGGCCTGCATTCCTCACACTCCCCAGTGATCTTTGCAGCTGTGGGAGGCAGAGGTGTCGTCAGTATGGCTTTTAGATATCCCTGTTTTCCCCCTCTCCCGTTAACTTTGGCTGCTGCCTGGTGGATATTGTCCTGTCCTGTTAGCCCGCGCGTTCTGCCGTCACCATCTGGGCGTGCATATGTTCCTGTCCCTTGGGAGGAGGTGACAAATGCATCTTCTGCAACTGGTGCTGGGAGCTGGAGAGAGATTATCCCCCCTCAGGGCAATTTGCAGTCCAGAAAGCTGGAAGCTGAAGTTAAATGGAGATTATATGTCATAGCTTCGAATAGTGATCTTAATGTCCCAAGGAATGCCTACTAAACTAGGTTTCATTATTTTTCAGGTTTTCAGGATGAATCTGGAAAAACTCAGCAAACCAGAACTGCTGACGCTGTTTAGCATTCTTGAGGGAGAATTAGAAGCAAGAGATCTGGTCATAGAGGCTTTAAAGGTAGGTTTCAAGTATCAGGAGAAGAAACAACCATGACAGCAGTACTACTGTGGGTTCTGCAGAGAGCTTGTATCCCAGGTGAAGTTCATTACTGGTTCAGAATCCCATTTAATATCAGCAGGATTACATAGTAAATGCTGGAGATAATTTTTGTCTTGGAAGCTGGCTGCGAGAAGTGTTTTGGTATTGAAATACAGTGTTGCATGTGTGTTTTCATCCTTTCTGATAAAGAGCCATGTGTTTCTGCTGTGTAAAACGTCTACCAGAATTCCTTTCTAGGTTTTTTTCTCCTTTAGCAAGGAGGGCTGCTTAAAGCAGAAACTCTTCTCTCCAAGAGGGATCACAGATGAGTCTTTTAGTGGCAATAACGTCACACTAAGTAAAAAGCAGCCGTGGCTTTGTGTTGACTAAGCCACCATAAGCTGGCACTGCTGAGAGCAGCAGCCCTGAGTGCTCCCTTTGCTGGCAGGAGCATTAGTGTAACCTTCCAGTGAGGCAGATGCCAGCCAGAACTGCTCCAAAAAGCCAGTTTCAGTGGAAATTGTCTCAGAAAATACCTTGTCCATGTGTAGTTCTGCTGCTCTGTGAAGGATGCCTGGTTGGCACTCAGCCTCAGCAGAGTGAAAAAACAGTGGTACAAATGATGGCAGGGGTCAGTTTTGGAAGGAATTGGTTGTGTCAGGGTTGAATCTTGAAGGCTTTTTCAAGCTGACCTGGCACTGTTCAGAGTGTATAAGACTTGCAGCTATTTCCAAAGAGGAATGGCAGCTTGCAGGCCTGAGAGCTGCGGGGGCTGGCTTCTCCAGCAAAAGCTTCTCCAGCTTGATTCCAAGCATCTTTTAGGGGAGTGGAGGCATATCCTTCTCCAGGACACTTGGGAGGCTTATGTTTCTTGTTAATTGCTTTTTCATTTAGATAATCCTTTTATTTTAGAGGAATATTGTTACCCTCTCAAGACTATTGGTCAGATGTGAGATTTGTTTTCTGTTTTGATGCACACTTGCAAGTTCCTGCTCTGTCCTGAGATCCGTTTTCTCACCGTGTGTGGTCAGAATGTGTTACCAAAACAAGGCTCCCTTCAGTATTTCAGTGTGAAACGTGTACAGTGCAGCACAGGGCAGCTCCATTCCAGAGGCTTTTTATTGCCTACCTTCCAGTAGTGTAAAGCAATTATCTTTCCTGTTGAAATTTAACCTGCAGTTCCCTCTTGTGTGAGGAGATTAATACAGTAAGAATACCCTTTGACATAATTTGTCAAGTACTCATAACTGAGAAGAAATTAAATGAAATTGTAACCTATGCTTGATAATTATGGAGTATAAAATACTGATCTAATCAAAGGTTGGGGCTATTTTCCCCTTGCTCTGTCAGGGATGTGCTGTAGTGTTTCATCTCGGGATTGTGAGGACAGCTGGAGCTGGAAAGGGCAGTGAAGGCTTCCAATCCAAGCTGGCTCTTGCTGCCTCCTGAGAGTGGACTCAGGAAAGGCTGCCAGCCCTGGGGGCTGTGCTGCAGCACTGTGAGGTGGCACGGGTCCCCAGCTGTGCTGCTCTCTGCCTCAGAGCCTGTCCCCAATGATGCTGCAGCCCAGGGCTGGCTCTGCTGCTCTCTGGCTCCAGAGCCTGTCCTCAGTGGTGCTGCAGCCTGGGGCTGGCTCCCTGCTGGCTCTGCTGCCCTTTCCACGGTGCAAGGAAAAGTCCTGGAACTGCTTCATCTGCTGCCTGGCAAAGGCTCGGCAGCAGAGCCCTTCCAGCTTTGCTCTGCCCGTTTATTTGGAGTACACAGCTAGGGAAATACTGGCCTCACACTGTTTCTCTCATTGTTTGCTGATAGTAGCTGTGGTAACAGCTTTACCCTGCCTCACTGGCCAGAAGGCTCTGTGTGACTAATTAAAGGAAACCTTGCTAATCTGTTCACTCACGTTTTGGTGCGTGAAAGTGCTGCCCTGAATAGAAACAACTTCCAAGACTGAGTTAGATCTGCACTCTGGAGAGCATTTGGTTTGACTTGTATCAGTTGGACAAATGGAGCTGTAATTTCCAGGAGGGGAGCTGGGACTCCTGGGGCTGGGGGAAGCTGGCTGTTCCACACACAGAGGAACTGTCTGACGTGGTCCCACAGCTCTCTCAGTTCCCCAAGTGCTTGGACAGGGTGTCCTGCCTCGGCAGCTGCGTTTCTTTGGAAGAGTAATAGTTTGGTGTTAAATGTGGGTATATGGTGGGAGCAGGTGGAGTTCGATCCTCTGAACTTTCTTAGGGGATTGCACAACCCTAAACCACAGCACTGATTTTTCTCCAGCAGTTATGTTAAACATGTAGATGTCAGTGGCTGGAAATCAGAATTTTATCTGCCTGTTTGCTTCCCTCATAGTAGCAAAAACACATTTCCCTTCATGGGCTAATTTTACTTCTGCTTCAGATTTAACTGATTCTGAGCTCTGGTTGTTTGAGTCAACTCCTTTGGTACATTACAGGAAAGGACAGGCACTTGCAGAGGAAGAGAACCTTAATTTGTAAACATGTCATCTGGCTGTAGTACAGTCTGCAATAATTGATATTCCTGCGCCTCCTGCTTAGAGACAAACATTTTGCATCTGGCATTTAGCAGAGAGAATCCATGCGTGCAGATGACAAAGCTTAAAATAGTTTTCCTCTCCCTCATGGTATCAGGCACTTGTTGGCTGGCACTGGCCCCGTTTCCCTGTGTCAGAATCGAGCTGCTGAGCCAGGCCTTCCAGACACTGCTCGTTGAACTCACTCCTTTTTCTCCCTCTCTTCACCCCCTCTCCCCAGATCCTGGCCCTTGTTGTCTGACAAACTGACTGTATTCAGAATATTCTTTCCCAGTGCTTCAGTTTGCTTCCTCTGTTTTAAAACCTCTTTGGAAAAAAAAAAAAACAAAAACAAAAAAAAAAAAAAACCTTTTTTTTTTCCCTGATAGTAGCTTCCTGTCCACTACATAAATTTCAAAGTTCTCCTTGGAACAGATTTTAAGCCTGACTACTTATTGTGCTCCTTTTCCTGTAGTTATAATTGTGTTTATATCGTCCAAAAAACCCAGATGCTGTCAGGGAGTTGCATAATCCTGAGAGTTAGACTCTCAGTCCTCATTGCTGTGCAGGAAGGGTTGCGTGAGCCACAGGTTTGCCTTCTGAAATAGCACACCACGACTGGAAACAATTCAATATTTAAATGGATCTCTATCTCTGCGTTAGAGCACTTGGTTCCCTCCCCCCTGCTTTCCATACATTAGAAGTGAGTTGTTTACTTTTAGAAAACAGGAAACAGCTTCCTGGCTTGTTCCTTTATGTTAATAAAGCCCCAGGCAATTTATGCTGGAATAGAAACTGTTTTGTGTTAATGACTGGGAGCTGGTGTTCATCTCTGCTTCTGAGAGCAGTGATCCTCTATAAAGCAGTATTAATGAAAAACTGGGTGGTGTTTGTTAGTGCATTTAGAAACCAGGTTTGCAGTGCAGTTTCAAAAACGTAAATCTACCTCTTGTTTAAATAAAAAGAAAAGTTCAGTAATACAAAACCTTCCTGCTGTTAAATCTTTCACAGATGGGGCAAACTGGGCTCCAGCATCCCTTGGAAAGCAGCTTCCCTGCAGCAGTGCTCCCATGGGTGCTGTCTGGCTGGAATGCAGGCGTTCCTTACAGCTTTTCTCGCAGGCCTGGGGAGGTTTCTGTTTGCTTCGTGCTTGGAGCAGCACGGTTTGCCAGAATCCTTCACAAGCTGACTCTCCTCACCTTCGGAGGGCCAGGTGCTGAGCAGGAGCAGAGGTGTGGGAGTGACTGCCCTGCTGGAGGGCTCCTGCTCTGGGTGCTGGGTGACCGCGGCACGCTCCTGAGCTCTGCGAGCACCCCAGGGTGCTGGGGCCGGGCTCA
Organism: Motacilla alba alba; assembly: GCF_015832195.1. Lineage (NCBI taxonomy): Eukaryota > Metazoa > Chordata > Aves > Passeriformes > Motacillidae > Motacilla > Motacilla alba. The sequence continues at coordinate 5,799,007 of NC_052041.1, forward strand.
GCCAGCCTGTCCCCAGAGCTTCCCAGCAGAGCGAGCTGCACTTTGGTGCTTTGTTGTGTTTTTCAAAGCTGATAACAGGTCTCCCTCGGGCAGGAGGGGGTAGCTCTCGTTTATCAGGTCTGCTCACTCAGTGTAATGATGGCAGTTAAGACAGATGCTGCATTTGACCAGTTTGCTTGGTGGCCCTGTGCCTGGCATTGCTGCAGAGCTGGAGCTGCTGCAACACGGGAAATCCCACTCCAGCATTTTGGCATTTGTTTTTGGGCAAAGCAAGGGGTCCCCACCCCCATTTCCCTTCTCTCTCAGTGCTTGCTGTGACCTCAGCCTATCTTCATTCCCAACTTCTGTCTCTGGGGAGAGAAGCTAATAAGGAAGTTCAAGGCAGTAAGGAGCTATTTAAAGCTTATTCCACTCTCTGCTACATGAAGGAGGAACTTCTGTGCAAATTATCACTGCAGAACTGCAAACTCAGTAGCTAGAGTTAATTAAGAGTGTGTTTGTTGTGTACCAAGGGTTAAAACCTGAACTCTGAAATTACAGGGAGGAAAAATGCTCTGCTTGATGTCCAAAAAAACACTTGAAATAGGTCCTGGAAATTCCCTGTTTGATGTTCCAGTAAAACGAGTTGTAAAGGTTACTGAAGAGAGAGAGAATATTCTGTCACATAAACAAGGTTTCAGTAGAAAGAAATATTTTATTTAAAAAAATACAGAAATAGGTTATGGGAAGCATCCCAAAACAGCCTAGAAATCCCAAGAGGAAACAGTAGCTTTTTCCTAACCGAGCAAAGCCTTTGCTTTGCCTTCCTGCACAGGAAACATCTTTTCAGTTGGGTCAGATGTTGCTTCTGCCCCATAAAATCAGAATAATCTCTTCCCAGACAGACTAGCAGTGGTCCATTACCGAAATTTGAGCTCAAAGCCAGCCAGCTTCACGTGGAACCCCCTCTGCTTATGCCTAATTTTTCTAGTCTTCTGGAAGTTTATTTTTATGGGTAGTTCACATGTACAGTTCCTCCTGTTTTTTTAAAGCACCCCAAGCTTATGTGTTATCTTCTTTTCCTGTTGGGATAGGTCAGTTTAATAGTCTTGAAAATTGCTGAATAATCCTTTAGTTGTTTCTGGAATTTGAGTATTTTGTTGGGAAATGCACAATTCTGCCTGTTTGAGGTGATAGGGGGGAGGCATTAAATCAGAAGATGTAATTGCACAGAATTGCATCTTCTTTCAAAGCACCCTTGCTGATGTTGGAGGTATGTATGCCATCTCTGGTGTTCAGAAATGTTCCACTCCTTAACTAACACGGCATTTTGTAACCTTTTTCCTTTTCATTTAACCTTGATTTTCTGTGGATTTGTGTTTTCTGTGCTGGGATCTGAGCTCTAGGTTGATTTTTTCCGCTTTGGGCTCACTAATGGAGTGTTCCTGTTCCACCAAGTTCCTTCTGTTCCGAAAGCTGAACAGCTGTTTCAGGTAGAGTCCAGTTCAGACAGGGCAGAGTCAGAAGGGTTGAAGACACTGGACGTGGCCCGCAGTGACAGGGAAGCTGAGTTGCAGAGCTGTCCCAGGGAGGAGCACAAGTCACCGTGACATTTCCACGCTGTATAAAACAGCCTCTGCAGGTTGTGGCACTGTGAACTCATTCCCCACGAGCTGCCTCAGTGGCTCGGTGGCCCAGTGGCTCTGCAGGAGCACAGAGGTGTCCCAGCTGGAAAATCCCTGTTTGCATTTCCAAGTGGCCCTACCGCCAAAGCACTGGGCTTGTTTTTGCAAACGTGGTGTGGTCGGTGGAGGATGACCTGGTTAAGACTTTCTCCGGTCTAGACAACTTTAATGAGATGTTTATGCTCTGCTGGCTACTGAAGAAGAATAGCTGGACTTGAGAAAGCTCCTAATGTTATGATAGTCTCATCTGTTTGTCATGCTAGTTCAGGAAAATACTTAATTGCTCAAAGTAGCGAGGAAGAACTTCTTGTTCTTTCCCAAACAGGAAATAAACCACCCCACTGCATTCAGAGTGGGTGGTTTATTCAGAGTACAGAGCCCAGCCTGTGAGGAGCAGAGGAAAACATGGCTTTTGTTACTCCTTCAGTACGGCAAAAATCACCTGAATCTCAGCTTCTGGAGCTCGTACTGGGTAGAAGTTGCCCAGCAGGAAAGGCCAGGCGTGCACGCTCAGCTGAAGCACTGGTGCCCTTCTGAAGGGTCTCTCCCGGGTTTCTGTGGAATGGCCAGCACTGGGATGGACGGGATTGAGCTCATCTGCCAAAGCAGGAAGGCCAGCTGGATGGAGATCCCAGTTCATATTTACAGACTGATTAATGCTTGAGTCACTTAGAAATTCCCTCCACACTTACATGGAGCTTTCATTGAGTCACTTTCATAAACACTTCAGAAAAACAGAAGATTCCCTGTTCCTAAAAAAAACCAAAAAATCCAAACCTGTAGTTTTTCCTGTGATTCATTAAAGCAGGGCTGCCCCCTTATCCAGGGCTGCTCTCCCATTTCCAGGGCTGATCTTTTCCTTCCTCTCCTTTTCATTATTGTGTAAAGTTAGAACAATATCTGAAGCTCTGATCAAAGGCACCCACAGTTCCTGACGGATGTTGCTGATAGAGAGGGAGGGGTGTCTCTAAGTGTGAGCTTTCCTCTGCGTGTGTTTGCTTCAGGGTTAAAATCCAGCTCCAAACTGGACTCACAGGATGAATGTCTCTAATTTGGTCATGGAGAAGATATTTTGGGTTGGGTTTTTTATGCCTCTTGTCAAGGTAATGCAAACACTTTTCCTTTTAAGAGCAAAAATCAATTTTTTTAGTTTATTTCATGTTAATCACATGGCTGCGTTTCGGAATGCAGGTGGGACCAGCAAATTTCACCAGCTCTTTGAGTGAAGCCAAGTTCTATAATTTAACTCCCAGTGTTCCAGTGTAGCTCTACCAGCTGCTGTGTGGGGATGTTCCACAATTCTGACTCCTGCTCGTGTGTCTCGAGGGAAGCATTTGTGGTTTTGATACTGGGATGTGGCAAAAGAGCCATTCCAAGAAGCACTGCCTTCTGAGCTGTCCTTTCATTTGAGCCAGGCCCACTCTTTCCTGCCTAAATGAGGTCCTTGTGCAGTCCCACCAGCAGTGGGTGACAGTTTGCCATCGCTGTTCGTGCCGGGGTTTCTGGAAGCGCACGGCGAGGCTGGCACGGGCTGGCTCTGCACTCAGAGCAGGGAGCTTTGTTCACTGAGTGCCATTCCCAGCATCAGCAGAGTTGGGCTTGTGTGGGACTGAGTGCAGGGCCCTCCCCCAGCTCCACAGAGCTGCTGTGCTTGGCTCGGAACGGGGGATCTGCTGTTTGTGCCCTCCCAGCTGGGAGCACAAGGGTGAAGCACACCTGAGAAGGTGCAGACAACGTTTGTTTGGAGCAGTTGCTCAAGGGAAAAATGTGTGTGCTGTGGCAGGAAAAGGGCATTTAGGGTCAGAACCCTTGAGGAGGTCACACATGCTAAAGTCTGTTGTAAGTTAAACAGACTTTGGTGAAGGCCTGGGGCTCACTCCTGCCTTTCAGCGGAGCAGGTGACTGGAGCAGAGGAAGAGCCCATGTCTCTCTGAGGACGTGCCAGTGCAGAGCAGAAGAGTCATTTGTACCCTGTAGAAAGGAGAAGGTGTGAGCTGTCCTGGTGGCCAGCAGCCAGGGGCACGGGCTGCAGTCTCGCACTCAGGTGTTATTCTCAGCAGGAGCAGCAGCTCTGCTGGGCATGGGGTGCTGCTGTCAGTGGCACGCAGGGGAACAGAGCACTGTCACAGGCTTTCACAAACGCTCAGAATTCAGCCCAGAACCATTTCACTGGAAATCAGTGATTAGATTTCTTTGAGCCAAGACGCCTCTGAGGGCTCTTTTGAATCCATGTCTGGTTTTCTGTGTCTTTTGTTGCATAAATATTTGGTTTCTTATGGTGGTGAACACGGAGGTAATACTTTCATATCTCTCTATGAGATTTCGTTTTGTTTTTAGACCTTTACAGTCATCGTTGAATAGGATAAGCCTATGGATATCCTAACAAACAGATTTCCAGATGGAATGGCTGATTCATGGAATAACTGGGGTTGGAAGAGACCTCTGAGCTCATCGAGTGCAGCCGTTAAGCGCTGTAAATGTAGAGCCTAGAATGTGTGAGTTGTCTCAATTCTTACAAGCACCAAAGGAAACCTCATCATTCCTGTCTTGAGAAACTGAACTCTGTTTAGTCTGAATGAGAACATTAAAGATTTTATTAACAATTCACAGATTCATGGCTCTTGCGAGAGTGAAACTCTTTAATTGCTCAACATGAAATTCTTTGATGGTGACATAGTCAAGGAGAGCACACAACTGCTTCTTTCACTGATGCGACAATGAATGATTAAATCTTTTGTTGAGCAAGAGTTGGTACTTACCTTCTTTCCTTCCACACAGCTGAGGAATGTAAGTCATGGCCCTGGCAGGTAGCTGTGGTATGAGGATGTTTGTAGACTGGATGTACTGGGGAGATGCTGTGTTTTTAAGCAGGATTTGTCTTTATTGCCTTTGTTTCTAGCAGATAACAGGACATGAATCAGACTGTGTTAAATTCTCTTGAAATGGGAAACTGGGGGAAAGGAATATTAACTACAAGGCCCTGTTTCTTTAGCTAGTTTGAGTGTATTAAAATGCAGATTTGTTTTTGTGTTGCAGGCCCAGCACAGGGACACATTCATTGAGGAGCGCTATGGGAAGTACAACATCAGTGATCCATTGATGGCTCTGCAGAGGGATTTTGAGACACTCAAAGAGGGGAATCATGGTGAAAAGCAGCCAGTATGCTCCAATCCTTTATCTATTTTGAAAGTGGTGATGAAACACTGCAAGAATATGCAGGAAAGAATGTTATCCCAGCTAGCTGCTGCAGAAAGCAGACACAGAAAGGTGGGTTTTGCCTCAATTAAGATGTGCAGCAGTTATAGTTGCATTGTAATAACAAGTTAACTGCAGCAAAAACACTTGAGTTCCCTGAGGCTTGGTCACTGAAAGGACTTTGCACCTTTGTTTAAACTTCTCACTCCAGATGATGCAGCTGGTGAGCTAATTAGTTATAATTCCAGAATTTGAAGTATACACAAGATGCTTTTGTTAGGACACACCTAAAAGAATGTAGCTTACAGCTGGAGGTGTAATGCTTCCCAGAATGCAAGAAAGGGTTTCTGGAACACAGAATCCTCAGCAGACCTATCGCTGTTCTGCCTGGGCCTTGTTCTCTGTGGTTCCTGAAGAGCTGCTGCCAGGGGAAGGCACCTCCTTGAGCTTCCCTAAGGAAGTATGGAGTGACCAAAAGTATTTTTCTTGCCATTTGGCCTCTTTAATGAAGCACCCATTATTCTTCAGACATACCTTTATGTGAATTGGCACCAATAAAGTGCTTGGTCGTGTGTCAGACCATACCACCACAAAAATTGATGTCCCTAGAACTAAGAGCAAGGCTGGGCTTCACTTCTCAGCCAAATACCCAGCTAAGTCATACAGTAAAATCAGATATTTTTTCACCTTTTCCTGTCTACTTCAAGTATACAAGGATGTGTACTTGGTAAATATTTAAGCATTATTTTGAAGCTTAAATTTCAGGAAGACTGAGGAGCAGCTAAATTCATGGTGAGCATGTGTTGGGAGAGCTTAGTTTTGGTGATAAGCAGAGCCTCTTGGGAAGTTTGTGTTCTGGCTTTTTTGTTAATAGCATTTCAATTATTCATGTAATTCAGTGTTAAAGCTGAAGGAGCTCCTTCACTGGGCCCTTATGGGAAGCAGCTTCACTTCAAGAGCTCATCTTGTTCTTAAGTGGAAGAACAAATTAATGTTCTTTAAAATAAACTTTACACTGGAGTCCTCAAATCCCTGTAAGGCGCTGGGAGCAGGCTGTGTGGGATTGCTGCTGGAGCCGCAGCAGGGACTGTCCTGTTCCTAGAGCCCTGTGTCTCCTGCGTGCAGCACTCTGCTCCTGCTGGGCCCTGGGCTGATTTCCTGCCAGGAAATTCTGACTTCCAAGGGACAAGAGGCACAAACTGAAATACAGGAATTTCCAGCTGAATGTGAGGAAAAACTGACTGACGGTGAGGGTGACAGAACACTGGAGCAGGCTGTGGAGGGGTTGTGGATTCTCCTGCCCTGCCAATATTGAGAGCCCTCCTGGGCTGGTGTGTGCAACCTGCTCCAGGGCCAGGCCTGGGCAAGGGGAGGGACTGGGTGATCTCCAGAGCTCCCCTCCAGCCCCAGCCCTTCTGGAACGAGGCACCATTCATAACATGGGCCTGCCAAGGATAGTGCACAGCTGGGGGAAAGGGTGCAATTTGGGTATTTAACAATGAAATTGATCCAGGGGGAGGTTTCCTAACACCTTTCACACACTGACTCAAATTGACCAGATAATAACACTTATTGGACTCGTCCCAAAGCTGCTTTTCTGTGCTTCGAGTTGAGCTCGGGTGTCTGGAGCTGCCGTGGTGGCTCTCCTGTGTCACTCTGGAGCCCTGGCAGCTGTCCCATGTCACTCTGGAGCCGTGGTGGCTCTCCTGTATCACTCTGGAGCTGCCATGGAGGCTGTCCCATGTCACTCTGGAGCCGTGGTGCCTTGTCCCGTGTCACTCTGGAGCCGTGGCGGCTCTCCCGTGTCACTCTGGAGCCATGGCAGCTATCCCATGTCACTCTGGAGCCGTGGTGGCTGTCCCGTGTCACTCTGGAGCCGTGGTGGCTGTCCCATGTCACTCTGGAGCCGTGGTGGCTGTCCCGTGTCACTCTGGAGCCGTGGCAGCTCTCCCGTGTCACTCTGGAGCCGTGGTGGCTGTCCCATGTCACTCTGGAGCCATGGCAGCTATCCCATGTCACTCTGGAGCCGTGGCAGCTCTCCCGTGTCACTCTGGAGCCGTGGTGGCTGTCCCATGTCACTCTGGAGCCATGGCAGCTATCCCATGTCACTCTGGAGCCGTGGCAGCTCTCCCGTGTCACTCTGGAGCCGTGGTGGCTCTCCTGTGTCACTCTGGAGCCATGGCAGCTATCCTGTGTCACTCTGGAGCCGTGGCAGCTCTCCCGTGTCACTCAGGCCCTGCTCTGTGCCTCGAGGCCCTGGCGTTGATGGCTGCTGTGTGTTGGGCAGGTGATCCTGGACCTGGAGGAGGAGAGGCAGCGGCACGCCCAGGACACGGCCGAGGGGGACGATGTCACCTACATGCTGGAGAAGGAGCGGGAGCGGCTCACCCAGCAGGTACCAGCCGCAGCAGCGGGCAGCTGGGCAGGGCTGTGCTGAAAGAAAGAGCAGCAGGAACCTCCCTGGGGAAGGCACTCCTAGCTTTTATCATCTTGATACGAACAGCAACCTCACGCTGCTCAGCGTGTTTTGGTAGCTGAGCAGTGCTAAAAGGTATTAATAGGCAATCAGATGCTTTGAAATCTTACTTCAGCCTGAAATCCGAGGAGTTTGGAAGAACAGGGTTGCATTTACAATTGATAGCTCGCTGCAGTACTCAAAATTCAGAATAAGTCATGGGAGATCTCCTGGGGGTGTTGTTCAGAGATGCTAATAAATATTTAAGCCACTGTTTTCTGTTACTCCAGCGCTGTGGCCTTTGTTAAGCATACATAACACATCAGCATTTTGAAGCCTAAATGCCTGTAAAAGGCAAGCTGACAAAGTGGTAAATGAGGTGGAAGGGAGCTTTGCTTGTTCCATCAGTGCGTGGCAGACTGGGTGTGTATCTCACTAAAGGCCAGTCGAGTTTCACACAGGATAAAACTACTAGGAAGTAATAATTGTTACTGTGTGCAAGCTGAGTTGTTCCAGACTGATTTGCTGATTTCTGGTGCAATAACCTTTCTTAGCCATTGTCGTTTTTTACTGTGTGATTTCTCCAAGATACACAGTAAACCTGTTCCCTTTTGGAGTGGTGCCCTTCATTGCTTTCAGGAAGTTTTATTGCACCCTTAAAATCTCTTTTGTTCTTAACTTCCAGGTGGAGTTTGAAAAGTCCCAAGTGAAAAAGTTTGAGAAAGAGCAGAAGAAGCTGTCGAGCCAGCTGGAGGAGGAGAGGGCACGCCACAAGCAACTGTCTTCCATGCTGGTTGTGGAGTGCAAGAAAGCCACTGCCAAAGCAGCTGAAGAGGGCCAGAAGACAGCAGAACTGAGCTTGAAATTGGAAAAGGAGAAGAGTAAGGTGAGTAAGCTGGAAGAGGAGCTGGCAGCCAAGAGGAAGCGGGGTTTGCAGATGGAAGCACAAGTAGAAAAGCAGCTCTCGGAGTTTGACATTGAAAGAGAGCAGCTGAAAGCTAAGCTGAACAGAGAAGAAAACCGTACAAAAGCACTCAAAGAAGAGGTGGAATGTCTGAAGAAAGCCCTGAAAGAGCTGGAGGCTTCTTGCCAGGAGCACAGTCCCTCCAAGCCCGTGCATCCCAGCCCCGCGGTGACATCCAGGGGGGTCACAACTGACAGTCCCCCAATGAAGTCTGTGTCCTGCCAGACCGAGAGCCTGCAGGCAGAGCGGGCAAACGCTGCCAGCACCAGCAGAGCTGTTCACACCGTGTTTGCCAGCCCCTCTGCACCCGCTCCTTCCTATGCAAAATCCAATGGGCATTGTGACACAGACGCGCAGATGGGTGGGGAGACAAATGCTGCAGAGAGCCAAGCTCACAGGGAGAAATCTGCTGCCACCTCCGAAAGCGCGGTGGAGAATGGAAGCTCTCCTGTAAGAACAGAGTCACCGGTGCACGTGATGCCGCAGCTCCCCTCTGCTGGGGCGTCCCTGTCCCCCAGCAGCACAGCTGCCTCCTCGCTGACCCCTTCTCCCTGCTCCTCACCAGTGCTGACTAAACGCTTGGTGGGAGCCTCTGCCAGCAGCCCTGGCTACCAGTCCTCCTACCAGGTGGGCATCAACCAGCGTTTCCATGCGGCCAGGCACAAGTTCCAGTCGCAGGCAGAGCAGGAGCACCAGCCGGGCGGCCTGCAGAGCCCACCCTCCCGGGACCTGTCTCCCACCCTGGCAGACAACTCCGCTGCCAAGCAGCTGGCCCGCAACACGGTCACGCAGGTGCTGTCCAGGTTCACCAGCCAGCAGGGCCCCATCAAGCCCGTCTCCCCCAACAGCTCCCCTTTTGGCACGGACTACCGAAACCTGGCCAGCGCTGTCAGCCCCAGAGCCGAGGCTGGGCACTGCCCAAGCCCTGTCAAGGTTTCCAGCCCGCTGAGCCCCTTGTCTCCTGGGATCAAGTCACCAACCATCCCCAGGGCAGAACGAGGGAACCCTCCGCCCATTCCTCCCAAGAAACCCGGCCTGGCTCAGTCGCCTGCTGCTCCTGCTCCGCCGAGCAAGGGCCCCTCGCTGGGTGCCCCCATGGACGTGGCCAGCGGCTGCTCTAACAGCACTGTCGTGTCGAATGGCAAGGACCTGGAGATCCTCCTGCCAAGCAGCAGCTAGTCTCCAGAAAATGGGAATGTCACATTCCACAGCTTAGCTTACGCTGGAGCTAAGACACTGTTTTTCCACTCCATGTTATTTATTTCCATAGTAGCAGATTCTGTCTGTATAAAGCATTTTTTTTCTTTTTAATAGGTAGGAAAATATTTTTGTTTATGAAGAAACCTTAACTACAGCTATACAGTAGCCTCCAAATGTCTCATGGCAGCAGTCAAATCATTAGAGATAACAACCATAATCGTGTGGTGGGACCTATCAACCTCTAATGGGACTGAAATGCTACTTTTAAATTATGCAGAAATAATTTTTGCAGACTTTTTATTCCAGATGAACATTTTATAGAAGTGCCTGAAATAAGCCTGCAATATGAATGTGATTCTCGGGAAAAGGTGAGGAGGGGAACATCTAGCTGCAGAAACGAATTCTTCTGAGTCCTGAATGTTGAAACCAACACTGGTTTTCCTTTTAAATCTTTCCATTTGCTAGGATAAGTTAGCAAATGTGCTACAGGTTCTGCCAGGTGACCGCCAGACTGGTGCAGCCAGCCAGGCTGTGTCCTCCAGGACGTAGCTCCCAGCTATTTGAGGAAGCACACAGGAGTTTCTTGGGATAAAATTTAGTTGTGGTGTCATCCAGATTACTTCTCTGTTAGTATTCTTTGTCCATACAGCTCTTTCTGCTTTGCTGCCAAGACGCCTGTGTGCTTCAAATGGCTGAACTCTGGTTTCTGGTGTACCACCTGGAATTTTAAAGCTCTTCAAGCATTCTACTGTTGTGTGTAGAACTTCTGAGAAAAGGATCTTTCTGTTACTTGACAAAGATCTCACTAGTACTTGAAAAAGTAACTCATCCATCCAATACAGGTTTTTTGCAACGCCTGTAACATGGGATCTTCCACTTTAAGCAAAAGCAATAATTTTGTTCCCCATCTGTGTCAGTTAAGTCTGACTGACCTGGGTTTTACCCACTAGCTGTGGGTAGCTTTCCTTGGCTGCAAATACGGAACCAAATCATTGCTGCTGTGGAATTGAGTATGTGGATATGTGTAAGTGTGTCACACATACATGCTAAACACACGGTGTATTGGGGAAGTATTTATCTCTTCTTGATCTTCTGCCTCATATGAAGAAAACATGGCAATTCACTGAGATTTTAAAAAACTCCTCAGTGAGGAGTTGCCCAAGTTTGAGGCAGATCATGTGTGTGGAGAAGTGTTTGGGCCCAGGAGAAGCAGCTGGTTCCTGTGCAGAAATGTTTGCTGCACGAAAACCAGCAGGCACAGCACGGTGGCTTTCTGAGTCATTGTGCTGAGAAACACAGGACAGACAGCACGGGTCAGCGGCAGAGGCTGGGAGCACGACCCCGAGTTAATGATCTTGGGTGCTGGATGTGAGCTGATCCTGAATTTAGAAACTGGACTTGCTGCTCAGTGTCGTCCAGCGTGGAGCCCTTCCCTCAGCAGCAGAGTGGTGTTAGCCCAGCTCCCGTGCCACAGGCACGTTCTCCTGGGTCAGGTTGCACTGTTGCATCCGGCACGATCCCTTGGTGCCGCGGGAGGGGCAGAGCTCCGTGGCAGAGTTCCCGTGGGCTCCAGCCTCGTTCCGCAGGGCTCTGCGCTGCTTTGGGGGGCTCTTGTTGGAGTGACCCCGCACAGCCGTGGCAGGGGTCTGGAGGTTTGCACAGGCCTTTCAGTAGCCTTTCAGGCAGGGGCATTATGGGCTGTTGTTCCCAATCCAGTGGAGCAGTCTGTGTGTTAGCAGCAGGGACACACAGGCAGCCAGAGCTGAATGGGCAGTGACTCCTTTGGAAGCACATTTATTACTTTCTTAACTAAGTGTCCACAGCAGATTATTTTGCTCTTGCTGAGAGTAAAAGTAAAAATGGATGGGCAGATAGACAGATTTTGGCCCATGTATCCCTTCTGATCGAAAAGTGAGGCTTTTGTATACACTGCTTTAATGAGTTTCTTTACTTTTACATTAATCTGACTGGTATTATCCCCTTTATTGATAGCTCTAGAGAGAGAGAGTGGCTATGATGAAGTCTAATAGGAAATGCACTGAGTACTGTTTCTTCTAAAATATAATAGGGGAAGGGGTATGCAAAAGAATGTATTTTTGCTAGTAGACTAACTTCTGAAAGAAACTAAGCACAAGGGATTAAAATGGATCCAACTAATTCAGTAAGACATTTAGAGTTAGTATTTAACTGTTGATGTAGATTCTGTGTGAAAGCAACTAGGTATTTCTTCTCTAACTCACATGTGTCCTAAGCAGACATTGTTGCAGAGTTTGTCACTGGCTAATGGAGTATAATGAAGTGCAAAACATATAACACTAGTATTAATTCATTAACACTTGTAAATTTGTAAAGCCAAATGTACCAAGCTGAAGTCTTTAATCATTTTTATAGCTGATGGCATTAAACATGTTAAACATTCATATTATCAATAAAGGATTTTATTTTTAAGATGTGCAAATTGCTTAAGGAAATGTTTGCAGTTGGGGCTGCCCAGCAGGAAACACCTGGTGGTAACTGGGCATCTGTGCCCACCTGGAACCTGGAGCTTTAATGGAAGCTCTGAAATATCAGAAGAAAGAGAATTTCCTGGGGCTACAGTGGGTCCTGAGCAGCCTTGGCTGCTGCGGCCAGAGCACATTGCTCCTCCCTCTCCATCCACCTGCAGCTGCTGGTGCTGGAAGCTGGGAGCTGCCCTGGGCAGTTGTGCTTCGGTGGCACAGCACACTCTGGATGCTCCAGACAGCTCTGGCTTTTAGGCACTTTTAAGTAAAAACAGTTTTTCTAGAGTACCACAGTGTCACAGTTCTGAACGGATGACAGTTTATGCTGACGAGCGCTGTGGGCTTGGGGGAGGAGATGCCCCAGCTCCCGGCTGATGCTCCAGCAGGCTGCAGCCTCGTGGATGCGGCTCTGTTCTGTCCCCGGCATAGCTGCGAGCAGAGCCTGGCTGCAGGAGAAGCTGCTTTCTCTGGGATGCAGCCGGTCCGTGCACAGAACCATCGCCCTCTGCCCGGAGAGCCGGGGCTGCTCCCGGTGCCTCCCTGCCCCTCTGCAGGCAGAGCCCGCAGCTCCCGAGCTCCCAGCGCGCCTCAGCAGTGACCTGATTCTCTTATCGTGCCTGTTCGCCGTTCAGCTGAACAGGTTTTGCAGCAGCCGGGGAAGAAGCTCTTGGTTCGTCCTCCGGGCTGGGTGACACCCCGAGGTCGTGCCAGTGCCGGCACCGGCCGAAAGCCACCAGACCGGTGCTGCTCCCTGCCCGGGCAGGAGCGGCTCAGCCCCAGCCCCGCTGGCTTTCCACGGCGGCAGCGGTGGCAGGTCCTGGCCCCAGCGGGGGATGCTGACAAGCCCTCGGTGGGCAGCCCCGAGCCGGCTCCCGGTGCCCCGCCGCGGCGTGCGCCGAGCACGGGCGGGCCGGCCCGGTTCCGGTCCGGATCCTCGGGCTGCTGCCCGCTCCAGCCGGCTCCTCGGGCACGGGGCATTCCCTCGGCCCCTGAACGCAGCCGTGCCAGCCCGGCTCCCGCGGGTGCGGGGCGAGGAGGGGACCCGGGTTTCGTGCGGGGTATGGAGAGCGGTCCCAGGGTCTGTACGGGACAAGGGGGGAGCCCAGGGATTTGTGTGGGGAAAACAGGGGGCCTGGGGGTTTGCTGCGGGCCCTGCGGGTGTGGAGCTGTAGCTGGAAGTGTTGTCCCGAGCCCCCCTCGATGCCCGGCCTGCCTCCGGCGCTCCCGGGCCGGGCAGCAGAGCTCCGGGCAGCCTGGGAGAAGGACGAGGAGCCCAGGGCCGGGCAGGGGAGCCCAGGACACGGCAGGGATGCTCAGGGGCCGGGCAGGGGAGCTCAGGACAGGGCAGGGATGCCCACTGCAGCCCGGGAAGGGCTCGACCCGTGCCCGGTGCGCGGCGCAGCGGGGCCGCTGGAGGGCGAGCGGCGCCCGGGAACGAGAAGGGGAAGGGGAAGGGGAAGGAGAAGGGGAAGGAGAAGGAGAAGGGGAAGGAGAAGGGGAAAGGGAAGGAGAAGGGGAAAGGGAAGTTGAACGGGCCGGGGCCGCTCCGTGCGAGACCGCTCTGGGCAGCGGCAGCAGCGCAGCCGGGACGGGAACGCGGCCCCGCCGCGGGGCTCCCGCATCGCAGGCAGCCCCCAGCGAAGGGCGGATCGGTCACGGCACACCCCCGTTGCAGGACGCCCCCGTCGCGGGGCATCCCATCACCGCGCACCCCTATCGCAGGGAATCCCCCGCGAAGCGTGGTCGCCCCCAAAAGCTGCGAGCTACGTTTCTGTCAGGAAAAGCCTGGGCGTGCACTCAGCCGGGCACCAGCTCCGGGCCGCGGTGCCTGCGGACGCGGTTTGTTCGCGCAGCGCAGCCCCGGCTCTCCGCTCCGCCGGGGCGCTCGCGGCCAAGGCAGGCTTCCAGCGCTGAGTGTTGTTG